>NW_023425471.1:11061798-11426798 GCF_014108245.1 Pipistrellus kuhlii | reverse complement strand
TGAACAGGTTCTCCTTGTCCAACTCAGGGTACAGTGTGTCCGCACAGTGGCTTCTTGGCATCTCACCTCAAAGGAATGTCATCTCTATTTCTCAGCAACTGCCAGGAGATGAGCATAGAACACCCAGTTTGGACATTGTGTCTACCTGCACTATGACAAGAACAAAGGGTACGTTCTTATCCTGACTTAGGAGATTTCTCTCTAGTTTACCCAGAGTGCCAAAGTAACTTGTAGCAGCAGTTGTCATTTATAAACTGAATGTTGTTGACCCCTATTGCATCACACCAATTAATATGCTACAGCCCTAACCCCCAGTGTAATGGTGTTTGAATTTGGAGATTTGGGGAGGTACTTAGGTTTAGTTGATGTCATGAGTATAGGGTGGCCAGAGTGCCTTTATTTTTCTTCTATGAAGCACAAGAGAAGCAAAACCCTCTCTCTACCTGGCCAGGGCACTGGGAGACGCAGACCATCTTCAAGCAAGGAAGAGAGCTCTCCCTGGAAACTGAATCTGTTGGCACATTGATTGTGGAATTCCCAGGGTATAGGACTGTGAAATTGTTGTTTAAGCCACCCAGGCTGTGGTATTTTGGTAGAGCAGACAGAACAGACTAACTCACACTTTGTCTCCCAATTCTCAAGAACAACATAGGAGGCTCAGGCCTCTGGCTCACCATTTCCACAACCTCCATTGGCCCACCACATAGCATAAATGAAAATTACAACCCACTAAGGACTTACAGTTACCTAAATTCCCAAACTGCTTTGCTCTGGAAATTTCTGCCCAACTGCTCTCAACCCTCTTCCTCATCCATTGTTTTTACTTTACCTCTAGGTTCTATGGGATGCTTCAACATCTTCCTCATATGAATGCAACTTGCAGGACATAAAATTATACTAGAAAAGGCTGCATTTCCTTTAGTCTCCCCAGTCCTAATACTGAGACTCCTCAACAGCAGATTCAGTGTGCAGTGGTTAAAAGAGCAAGCAAACACAAGATCTAATTTATTAGGATTTAATTTATCCTATTTCTTGAATAAACTAAGAACATCAAAGTATAACTCAGTTAATTTTACAAATCTGGAAATTAAAAGGAACAAGGAAAACTAAGAATGATCATGCTTTTTCTTTTCTATTCTATTATCCCAGCAAACTAGAATAGAGATCCTTTTATACTTCCAAGAATATTATCCTTATTGTGATATTATATATTCTGGTGTGAAGGATGAGCTTTAGATTTCTCTATGGGTAGAAGGGTTGTTCTGGCTATGGCCCTGGAAAGTGCAGTGACTGGAGTAGTAGTGGCAGCCCTGGCTATAATTCTGGCTCGGGCTCTCTCTTCTTCATCTCGCAAAGCCTCCTGATAACAGTATGGGAAGGCACTGGGGTGGGTACCATTGACCTTTCCCCAAAACTCCAGCACTTTCAACTTGCTGGTTTCTTGATATGCTTTTGAACCCCACAGGAACTCATTGCATGGAGGATCACTATGAGGTACCTGATGGCACTCCAGGTACTTCAGCCTCACAAAATTGGTAATGAGCTTCCTGGGCTCCCCAAAGATGAAGTGCTTCCTCCGAGGGTACACACGCATCATACGCAAATCTTTCCAAAGCTCTTCCTCAGAGACACAGTTGCCATTCAAGAAGATCATACCTATAAGAATAAAAAAATGAGACAAGCAATAATCGTTATGCAGAAAGGCATGCATATGCATCAGTCTGTTGTGAGCTTCTTTCTGGGCCACCAGTTCTTCTCACACATCTAGGGGAAATGGTGAACAACATAGACTGATGAACAAGGACAGACCCAGAGATAAGGAGCCATGGGTCAGACTGTTGGACCTCAAAGGGAAGGTAGGGATAAAAGGAAGAGATCAACCAAAGGACTTAGGTGCATACATATAAGCTTAACCAGTGGTCAAGGACAATAGGAGGGTGGGGGCATGAGGGAGGGTGGTGGATTGGAATGGGGGGTTGAGAACAAATATGTGATACCTTTATCAATAAAGAAATTATTTTTTTAAAAAAGAAGATCATACCTAGGATATGCATCAGGAGACCAGTCTTGGGTAACCCCTTGCCAGGACGTACCCTCCCATTATTGGGGAGTTTCAATTTGCTGACAAGGGTGTAGGAGTGTCTGGTTGTGTCCACTTCATGCATGTCTAATGCAAAGAAGGTTTCAATTTGCTGAGAAACTTTCTTGAGCATCTCAGCAAATCGGTGTTTGTAATTTTTCCCAACAACATGCAGCATATCATCCTTCAAAATGGGCTTTCTCAATTTATACTTGTTCAGAATGAATTGTTCCAAAGACACAGTCTTGTTTTTGAACTCATCCACCTCTGAGACTTCAGTGAAGAGTGGGATCTCAGAAGAGACAGCCTCATCCTCATCTTGGCGGCTGAAAGCTTCATCAGACCCAGGGCAAGAAACAGCTACAGAAGAGGTGGTGGTGGTTAGCATGCTTTGAGTGCCCTGGGAAGTGTGATGTGACACAGCCACAGGCAGATGCTGGCTAATACCTTCACACTGAGTAGAGGAGAGAGTGGACTCCTCTTCAGCTTCTTCAGTGGCCGGAGCATTGCCACCACTCTGAGGTGCACTCTGGGCATGATGGCGTTTCTTATTTTTGCGATGCCGGGGCATGATGTCACTATGGTCAGGGACAACAGGCAGGAGTCTGGAAAGGAAATCAGGAAATAGAGACACCAGGATGAAGGACAATGAGATGTTGCTAGTGTCTTCAGCGTCAAGATGGATTCTACCTTGGTTTTAGCTAAAGCTGCCTCTGCAGGTTTCCTTGAAGGCAGTGCTCTAGCCACACACAGGGCTTCAGTTCTTATCAGTCTGTTCCTTAAGTAATGTGGTGAGGCATTTGCAGGTAATTTTAGAGTACATCCTGGTAGCCTGTGGGAAGGTTGTGTTCTGGGATGTCAGATACTTCAGAGTCCAGTATCAGAATCATCATGTCAAGTATTGGCAGGTCCTGGGTCCCCTCTATTCTGCTTCTGTGAAATTGACACCTCAAACCAAAGCTAGCAGATCTCTGAGACCCTATGGAGACAGGGAAAAGTACCTTAACTCCTGTGCCTGTCAAGGGACACCCAACTAACAGTTATGTGGAGCCCTGCAGGGTATTTACCTGGTCTCAAGAAGTGCCTGGTAACATACCTTCCTACTGCTGACAGGTGGCTGCACTCTCACACTAAAGCTTTCTTTTCTCTTATATTGAATGGAAATAAGTGAGGGTGAGTCTCAGCTTAGTAGGCCTACCCTTCATGTGCTGACTGCTCAGATGGGGCTCAGGATCCTATCGTATTCAATGGTGGGTGGGCCCCTCAATCTTTCATTTGACTTTTGGTATAGTAGCCTGGGACTCCTCTCTCCTTCCAGCATTTCCTGAGACTGCCCTTCCATGAGGATTAGAGTCATCCCACCTGCCCATATACTCCAAGGCTGAGAATAGGGCTTCCCTTACTATGATCATGTGTGTTCTCTCAAATATGATGGCCCAGGGAGATGTCCCCTTAAATCCTGGAAACACCTGGATATCAGCCTACTGGTGAGGGCAAACCGTCCGTCATAAATGAAAGCTGCCAATCACTCTACACAGCAGCCCCCTCCCCTCACCCCCAACCCAGCTTGCAGGATACCCAAGGAGAAGAGGAGTTTCAGCCATCTTTTCTGGAAACCTCCTGGCATCTTGGTCCAGCAGCGGGATGGGGACCCCTGGGTCCGCAAAGAGGCCTGCCCCCCGCCCCCCTGGGTGCTTCCTCACTTGAAGGCCCTCCTCTCAGACCAAATCCTCACCCTATCTGTCTGGCAACAGAGTTGGCCTGTCAGCCTCACTGCCCAATCTCCCAGGGTGGAGGGCAGCACAAGGCCCAGGCCCCCTTACTGAGGGGTGGGTGGCCCCTGGGAGACCTCAGATTTCTGAGCCTGGTTTCCAACAGGTCCGGTCTCCTCCCTCAGACCAAGACCCTCAGTCTGACCCACCCAGGGGGGCAGGAGGGCTTCCCCCACTGCCTCCATGTTTGGGTGCTCAGGGAGCCTTGAGCAGCCCTGGGCAGAGTTTCTCCCCAGCTCCCTCACCTGGGCTCTGCTGGGGTGTCACTCACTGTCCTCTGCTGACCTGGGCTGCCCCCGCATCCCAGGGCTCCCACCTTCTGAGAGGCTTTCAGGGGATCACCCTCAGCCTGAGAGCTGTGCCCAAGGTCCCCCAGGCCTGAGAGCAAGTACAGGGCTGGAGGGGGGCTAAAAGGGGCTGGGCAACGGGGGAGGGATTGGGCTAAGCAAAGGAGGAGGGACGGGCTACAGGGAGAGGCAGAGCCTCCCAGAGGGTTGGTTGGCTCACTCTTCTTTCCCCAACTCACCTTGACTGGAGCTATAGCCTAAGTCTCCCTTCCAAAGCGATGCCCCTTAGTTAAAGAGACAGGGCCTTTCCAGAGTGACAGTTGGTGGGATCTCTGGAGCCTTTCCAGGGTGGCAGTTGGTGGGAACTCTGGAGCCTTTCCAGGGTGGCAGTTGGTGGGATCTCTGGCGCCCCCTGTGCTGTAGGGTGGAAGCAGCCTGCCTCTCACAGGGATTGTCACCTGCACTCCTCTCAGGACCTGGGGCACTGCCCTGGGCCCCAGCCCTTAGGCAAGGCCCTCACCTCCCTGAGTGTCCCTGTCCTAGTCAGTAGTCAGCCCCACAGGGGGCTCTAAGAGCAGATGAGGGAAGGGTCTGCAGGTCTTTCATCTGGGTCCTCATCTGGGCTCCTGTCTCTTTAAGGAAAGGCTTCCCTGGAAATTCTACATCCTTGAAAACTTTTCTTTTTCATTAAAACATTTTATATATAATAAATTAGCAAGATAGGCATATGAACTCTACATTTAAATTTCAAAGGATATTTTCTCTCAATTTATCAGTTAATCATTGAGGCAAACAATAAGCTATTTTTTGGTAATAGAATATACTGGGGTTTTGTTTGTTTAATTTTATTGGGGTGACATGTTGACAGAGGACTGGATAAGGAATAAGTGGTAGATATACACAATGGAATACTACTCAGCCATAAAAAGAATGAAATACAATGGAATACTAGGCCACTATAAAAAAAAAAAAAAAAAGAAGGAACTTTTACCATTTGCAACAGCATGGAGGGAACTGGAGAGCATTATGCTAAGTGAAATAAGCCAGTCAGAGAAATATAAATATCATATAATCTCACTCATATGTGGGATATAATGAACAACATAATTTGATGAACAAGAATAGATCCAGAGACAAATGGTAGGGGAGGGGGTGTTAGAGAGCAACCAAAGGACTTGTACGCATGCAAGGCATAACCAATGGACACAGATACTTGGGCAGTGGGAGCTTGCTAGGTGTGGGAATGGCTGGGGGATGGGGTCAATCGGGAAAAGGGAGAGATATGTAAAACTTTAGACAACAAATTAAAAAATAAGTAAATTCATAGAAGATTTTTTAAAAGGATGATATAATATCATCTGCAACAACATGGATGGACCTTGAAAACATTATGCTAAGTGAATTAAGTAAGGAAAAGCTAGAAACCATATGATTTAATTAATATGTGGGATTTAAAACTTAAACTTATAAATGCCAAAAGCAGTGTTGTGGTTGCCAGAGGGAAGGGAGTCATAATATGAGATGACAGGAGATTGAACTTTGGGTGGTGGGCACATGGTGCTATATACAGATCTTATAACATAGAAACACGCACATGAAACTTGTATGTTCATGTTGACCAATGTCACCTTAATAAAATATAATTAAAAAAAAAAGCAAACTCTTGACTAACCTGCCTACTACAAGGTCTCACAGAAAACAGGTCTGTGTCCCAGGAGTGATGTAGATAGGGAGGCTGAGGTACCAGGCAGAGGACCCAGGGCAGATGGCAGGGTCTAGACAAAACTAGGAACACACACATACAACCCAGGATCTTCTCTTGCTTCTCTTTAGGACCCAGACTTGGCCTTTTATGAACTTCTGTTCCTAAACATTTCCTAACGATAAGAGACAGGCTGAGCCAGGTAATTTTGTAAGGTACCATCTTGCCTGATCATATTATCGCTGGATATTATCTCCTGCCTTTCCTGATTCAGGTTTCTCAATGGTCTGTTATGCTTAATGCTCTAGCTATGCATTCCAGTCCACCACATGGAGCACAAAACTTTTCATTTAATTGTCTAAAATATGTTTTGGAGCAGTGAGAAGAAGAGTGAATGCAGATATATAAGGTCTGCATTAGGGTGGAAGAGTTTGGACATTGTGTGCCGGCTGTGAGTTTGACATGCTTGCTCTTGATGAATTCAGACCAGGGGTCTAGTCTAGTTCTGTCACTTACATTCTTGTGACTATCTGAATATGACAAGTTCACCATCTGCCAACTGAGTGTGATAAACCCTATAATTTAAAATTGTGGGAATGTATGTGTTGTATGGGAAGCATCTGTCAAGATAACTGGCAAACACTGAGTTTTTTATGAAAGCCAGTTATGATATTTACCTACACAGTATCATCAGGCATTTTTTTTTTTAATCCAGGATCTATCAGAGAAAATGTGATGCTCTCAGACAGAACAACACCAAATCAGCTAAAATTTCGATTTACGATGTAAAATTAAATAGCTATTCTCCATTAGGGCATTTGTTATTTAATATTGGTTTGGTGATCCCTGAACCCCCTTGACCCTGATGCAACTTATAGTTTCTAGAATTTCATCAAGACTAACTCATTCAATCCTTTCTAGCTGTCCTTCAATCCAAACCATGTAAATTTTATTTTCTCTCTTTCCAACCAAAATCTAGCGCTCCTTTAGAACTCACCTAAGTCCACTAAATGTATTCTAGTTAAAATGCTCTTTAAAAATTTTATGCATAATTTTTATATATTTATATAAAATATAATATTTTATACATTATATATATTTTATATAACACATAACACTCAGTGTGTATATGTATGTATATATATATATGTATATATGTCTATATATATATATTAAAGGCCTGATGCATGAATTTGTACATGGGTGGGGTCTGGCCAGCCTGTCCAGGGGGAGGGGACATGGGCAGTTTGCAGGCCTGCCTGCTGGTGGAAGGGAGAATTTGCATATTTGCCTTTTATTATATAGGATATACACTGAGTGGCCAGATACTTATACATTCAGAAATCATAATAATCTGGCCAATCAGAGTATATATATATATATATATATATATATATATATATATATATATTTCAGAGAGGAAGGGAGGAGAGGTAGAAACATCAATGATGAGAATCATTAATTGGCTGCCTCCTGTATGCTCCCTACTAGGGATAGAGTCTGCAAGCAGGGCATGTTCATTTGACCAAAATCCAACCTGGGACCCTTCAGTCCACAGGATAATGCTCTATCCACTGACCTACACCAGATAGGGGAAAATGCTCTTTTAATACTGTGGGATCTGACTCTACAATTTCAAGGCAAAAAGTGTCAACATGATGGCTTCTGTTCACCTTCACCATTATTTGGCAGAAACCCCCTGGGTGCATAGAACCCCTATTTGTGTACTCTATTTTCCTTCATTAAGATAATAGCAGAGACACATTTTACTCCTGCCTTTTGGGCACTGCATTGTGTCCTCCCAAATTCATGTTGAGGTCATAACCCCCAGTACCAAAGAATGTGGCTCTAGTTGTAGATAATGTCTTTAAAGTGATGGTTCAGTTAAAATGAGGCCATTAAGATAGGCCCTGATCTAAATTTAATGGAGTCCTAATAAGAGTTTATATCATCCTTGCCGAGACCAGTTTGGCTCAGTGGATAGAGCATCAGCCTGCGGACTGAAAGGTCCCAGGTTCGATTCCGGTCAAGGGCATGTACCTTGGAAGCTGGCACATTCCCGGTAGGGGGTGTGCAAGAGGCAGCTGATCAATGATTCTCTCTCATCGATGTTTCTCACTCTCTATCCTTCTCTCTTCCTCTCTGTGAAAAATCAATAAAATATATATTTTTTTTAAAAAGAGTTTAGACCATCCAAGGAGACAGCAGGCATGCACTCACACAAGGGACAGCCATGAGAAGGAGGTAGCCATCTGCAACCAAAGAGAGAGGTCTCAGAGCAAACCAAACCTTCCAGCACCTTAACATTGGAATTCCAACCTACAGAACTGTGAGAAAATAAATGTCCATGGATTAAGCTATCCAGTCTGGGTATGTTGTTAGGGCAACCTGAGATATTGAATACACTGCCACAGACAGAGATTGTTTTTCTGGATTTCTGCCCTACGAAATTAATTACTAAGAGCATGGTCAATGCCCCCTATTATACTCCCTGGGATGAGGATGGGATCTCTGCACTATGGTTATGGGGTGTCCAAAACCACAACACTGACCCTTGTAGAAATGAGCTAGGCAGCAATTATTAATGATGCAAGCTCACAAGGTAAAGGAGAGGGACACCACACAGTGGCACTCGGTGTGTGTGGGGGTTACATGAAGGAATGGTGAATGAGCAATTTCTGGGCAAGGCAGGCTGTGGGGTATCAAAAGAACAGGGTGACCTCTACTTCACCTGCAGCATGTAATCAGATGGTTTGCAAAGTCCATAGGATGGTAAAGAAGAGAAATCCACTACTTAGGAATAAGTTAAACCAAGGCTTCATCCCTTCACAAAGATGGATGTGGTAGACACTTTATCTGCCAGTGAAGAACACGGAGGAGAACTTGCAGTTAGTCCATTTGAGGTCCTGCTGGTTTCAAGGCATGTCAAAGTAGCACATATTTTTAGGCCTTAGTATTACACCATGCACTACATTGCAGTTAGCCATGCAAATATTTCCTCTCTCAACTCAGACAACTCACCTGAATGTCTGGCTTTTGCTCACAAGTCCCAAAGACAAAATCTTCTCCAGCCTGACTGAGAACATCTCAGACGCTGACTTGTAGCATCTCCAAATTTAAACTAACATAACAGAGAATTTACACTGACTGATTTCACCTGCAATACCTCCCAAATCACCCACCCCTTTAAATTCCTATAAAGCACAGAAAATATTTCAACATCTTCCTTATGTGATTGAAGCGCCTAGCTAGCAGAGTTTTATGAAGAGAGGATGGTTCTTTATCTTACCGTCCCCAGTACTAACACAGGGCCTTCCAAAAGGCACATGCTCAATTAATTTTGGGGAATAGAGGAATATGGGTGTAAGAGATATACTGTGTTAAGAGTTACTATATACTTCATCCTTTAATAAGCTAAGCATATTGAGGTATAAATCAATTAATTTTATAAAAGTAAAGATGGAAAAGAGGAAAGAGAATCAGAGTTGATAATACATTTTTTCTATTTTTTTTGTTCCAACAATTGTACTGTGGGATTCTCTCCTATGTCCACCCAAGATTAGATCATGATGCTATATATTTCTCCATGACAAAAATTATTCCTCATATTTTACTAGTTGTGAAGAAAATAGTGGACCATGTCATGCAACATTTCCGGCTCGTGGTACCAGTGCCAATCCTGGCTGCCCATCTGTCTTGTGTTCTTTCTACCTCCTCTCTCAAAGCTTCTTCTTATTGTGATGGAAAGACACTTGTTATGCTATTGTTGAGCTGGGCCCAAAATTTCAGGATTTTCATTTTGGTTGTTGCTTTGTAAGCTTTGGGACCCTACAAGACCTCATTTCATGGCAGAGCAGTGTTGGGCACTTGGCTGTACTCCAGGTACTCTAGCTTGACTAGATCTTTGGTGATAAGCTTCCTAGGTTCCCCATAGATGTACTGTTTCCTCCCAGGGAACAATCGCATGGCATTCAGGAAGTTCCAGACCACTTCCTCATGGGCACAGTTGCCATTCATGAAGATCACACCCAATATATTCAATAAAGAGACCAGTCTTGGGTAACACCATGCCATCATGCACCTTCCCCTTATTGGGGAGTTTCAGTTTGCTGGCAAGTTCACAGGGAGGTTTTGTTGAGTCCATTTCCCTCATGCCAACCACAAAGAGATCCTCAATGCTGTCAGAGGCTTTCTTTCTTTATTTTTTTCATTCATTTCTTTTAAAATTTCTTTATTGATTAAGGTATCACATATTTTTTTCTTCCCCCCATTTCCATCCCAAAACCTTCCCCATGCATGCCCCCACCCCCTTGTTGTCCGTGACCACTGGTTAGGCTTATATGCATGCATACAATTCCTTTGGTTGACCTCTTCCCCTTACCCACACCCTCCCTACCTTCCCTCTGAGGTTTGACAGCCTGATCGATGTTTCCCTGTCTCCAGGTCTGTTTTTGTTCATCAGTTTAGGCTGTTCATTATACTCCACAAATTGTTGGCATTACTTTGGGGCAACAATGGTTAGTTAGCAGGTCTCCCTGTAGAATGGGCTGCCTCACTCTATACTTTTACAAGATAAAGTTCTTCAAGGTAGTCACTCCATAATTAGAGAGTCATAGCATGTGTTCTCTGGAGATAGGGCCTCAGAGGAACATGAACGTGTTTCATCTAGGCTGTTCTCAGATATTGTGTGAAATGAGCCTGAAGAATAATAGAGGTTTTTGGAGTTCTCCAAGATGCCAGGGAAAGTATCAGTTAGATCAGTAGCTGATGAGCTCTGAGGATAAAGCTCCAAACCAGAAGATGAGAATGAAGGGGGGTAGAGGTGCAATTTTTTCTTTTGTGGTAGCTTCCTCCAATATCTTGAGGCTCTGAGCTTACCCTTGGGAAGCTTATTGATTCTGACTGTTGTAGCACTTAGTCTTGTGCCTCTGAGGCATGATGACTATGGTCAGAGAAAAAGGTCAGGAGGGTACTCAAAAGAGAGGTAATGAGAGCTCCTGGAGAATGAAGGTCAAGAATATATGTGCAGCTCTGGCATAGCAGTGACACCTTTATTGGAAGGAAGGCTGCATCTGCAATTCCCCTCAAAGGCACCTCTTTAAAAACCTTCATCCTGTGCTTTGGAAAAACATTGGGCTGCATCTTGCCAGTCCTGCCTCAGGCATTATGAGGTGAATGTAGGGGCTGGCAGTATTTGAGTTTGAGGAGTCTGTTATTTCACATTCAAGAGCACCATTCTACTTGTAGCATGTGATGGGACCAATAAGAATGAAGCAAATAGGGCCTTCAACTAATCAAATTAGTGCAGGTATTCCCTCTGTTGACTGTTCAGTGGTGGGTTTCTGTCCTGGTTGCTTTGCGTGTCCTCATTCCTCACTAAAAGTCCTCTTTTGGCTTCATATCTTACCTTTGTCCCCACCCCTATAGTTGGATATTGGCTACACCTTCAAAATAAGGACTTCACCTCCCATAGACCAAGTTTAGTAAGTGTTGGGGGAGCTTCAGTTTGCTAACCTTGCCCTTGGTCTTCAAGTGCTGAAAACCAGTGTGGGAGTCAGGTGTCTTGTCATCCCTTTTATTTAGAAGCTTATGGACCCTCAGGCATTGCTTTGACCCACTGTTCTCATGTTCTATAATTCTTCCTTAAGCCTTGGGCCTGCCCCTCATATTAAGGCCAGGACCACCATGAGGGTAATGGAGAATATGAGCATCTCCTGGTCTGACCATACCTGACCCTGGATTCTTGAGGCTGAATAAGGAATTACTTTTATGGTGTTCTTACTGGAGGGAGCAGTGTCTGTGATTACATTAGTCCTCCCACTATTCACTTTGGCCTCTGGAAAGGTATAAATCCTCCGACTTCTGGCCTCAGGCCACACTCCAAGTTCTCCATTCCCCTCATGACACCATAGTAGGTAGTGATTATGTCACATCATGCAAACAATTCCCAGGTATCCCATGGCAATAGCAAGGGTGAGGTAGTCTGGACACTCACATTTCTAAGAGAAATGGGTTCCAAAAATTCTCACTCAGGTTTCTCACCTTGACTGTTGTAAGATGCTTGGAAGTCCTTCCTTTACTTACCTGAGGACCCTACCCTCATAGAAAGGCACTCACATCTTTAATACTATTCTCATGGAGTCAATCTAATGGCCTTGTGTAAAGAATCTCAGAGATGATCTTTTTGGCAGTCTCTATGCCATCTCATGATCTTAGGGTCTTTGTTCCCCAGAGCTGTAATTCATGGTTATGCCCTTGTTTCCTGGCAGATTCTAGATCCCCTTCTGTGTTCACCTAGGTCTCACAGCAGCAGGCCAATGCCCTCACCTCCAGAGGAGACATGGAAGGAAAGGTCAGGGAATGCACATGTGGCTCTCCTGCTAGTGCCCATCCAGGGGTGACATCAGGATTCAGGCTCCGTGGAGCCTGTATGTTCAGGGTAAGAGTGTGCCCTTAGTCCTCACTCAGGATCCTTCCCTTGACTCCTGGCAGGCCCCTGGAACTCCTCTTTTTTTCACCTTAACATCACCCATGTACAGGAAAGCTCTCATGTCCCTGAGAACCCTGGAAATTAGTGAGTGGATTCTCAATCTGACAGCTCTTTCTGGGCCTTTGGGGCCTCACTGGCAACACAAGCTAATCTCGCCGTGTCTCCCTTGTCCTCCTTTATCTGAATCCTCCCCTTGACTCTTATCTATCCTGTCAAAAACTTCCTTGGTAATGCTATATCCTTGAGAACTCTTGACTAATCTTCCTACTGTAAACATAGCAGTGGATCCGTTGATGCAATGAATCATGTGAGATGAGAATATGCAGCCAAAACAGGGAGCCTAGGACAAGTGATGTGCTGTCAAAGAAAACACAACCTCTTCCTTCCTTTCACTAGCCAGACTTAGCTTCTTTGCTAATTTTGCTTCTAAGAGTTTTACTCTCTATGGTAGAGGGGCTGAGCCAAATGACTTTGTGATCTCCTTAGCTTTTATGGTTTACTGATATATCCTTTGTAAATTTTGATATTATTACTGAATATCATTATTTTCTGTCTTTATTCATACCTCTAATATATTTTGATAATTATCTGGCTTGGTGCTGGGCTGGTTGTTTCAAAATCAATATTTTGATTATGAAGTTCTGCTTTCTGACACCTGAAATAAATTTTTAAGCTGGAATCAGAAAAAATTAATTAAATGACATGAGGTATACCACAGACTTGGAAGATAAACTTAGTATGTACTCTCGAGGAATTCATAGCAATGGTCAAGTCCTGCTCTGTCAGTTTTTTAACCTTGTATGTGAGATTATTCAAAGTTCTTTATCCAAAAAATAATTCTAGTATTCATTCATGCAGAAGTGTGGACATTCATTTGTGATTAATATAAAACACCTGGCACAACATTAGATGAATTTTGTGCTTTTAAAGCATGGCAGTTATTAGTAAGATGATTTTGACCCTGAATAATAACCACCTGTCCACACATAATTTAATTATGTGCACTATTCCAGAACATACAACTTGATATAAGTTAGAAAACTATATCAGCCGAAATGTTGCTGAACAAGTAGAAATAAATAGAAATTCCTAAAAAGAGCATTCGTTATACAATTGGGTGTTGTGTAGTCTCTAGCAAGAGGCACTCAAAGTTTATTAGTCTCAAGGACCAACAACTGCTTTTCCAGGTGCCTTTTCATCTAAACCACCCTTAATTTTATTCATTTCACCACCACCAAAATAGAGCCTGCCTTAACATTTTGCCAAGTTACATTCAAATATTCTAATTAAAGTGCTATTTTTATGGAGTGAAATCTGGCTCTTCTAGTCCATAAAAAGAGGGACTTTCCTGTGCCTCCTTGGCAACTCACTTCAAGGGAGTACCACTTTTTTCTTAGAGACACGCTGGATATTCTATGCCCCCAAACCGAGTTTATGCAGTGTGTTCACCTGTCCTAGAACAAGCAGACTGAAGCCATTCCAGCCGGGCCCAATGTGGATATTTATCTCAGGTTTTCCCACATCCAAAATAACTCTGAAGATCTGTTTTCCATTCCAGGCTAAGTCTCTCAACTCTAAGACCTATCACCTAAAGGGATAGCCCATACCCCCCACTTCATCTTCATTCAAGCCATCATGAATTCCAACTGAAAATTACCTGCACCCACACCCTGAGGGACTGGAGATTTCCAAGGCCCAACTCTGCCTTGCTCACATGATGGGCAATAAATTGCTCTCTTCCATACCTATACTGTTTACTGTCATGGTTTCTTACATAGGATGACACCATTTGGATAATTGGTTCCTTTATGATTACATAATATCCCACTTTAACACTGATAATACTACTGGATCTGAATTTGATTTTTTGTGTGAAATAAATATGACTATCCCAGACTCCTGTTCATTTGTATTAGAATTATATAATTATATTCGAATTATTTGTATTAGAATTATTAGAATTAGAAATAAATGTGACTATCCCATACTCCTGTTCATTTGTATTAGAATTATAGAATTATATATGTATTAGAATTATTGTATTAGAATTTAATCTACCTGTATCTTTATATTTAGGGTGGTTTTCTCAAAGGGACTATATAATATGGTCTTGTTGTTTATTTGTTTGTTTTGGTTTGGTTTGGTTTGGTTTGTTTTTCTCTGACAAGTTTTCTCTTTTAATGGGTATAGTTAGATTACTGACTTTTAAAGTAATCATTGCTATAGTTAGATTATTATCAACCAAACATGTTACTGTTTTTTACTTCTTGACCTTATTATTTGTGTGTGGGGGGAGGGTGTTTTTGTCTCCCACTCTTTTGCTACCTTCTTGGTTTTTTTTGTTTTTTTTAAATATATTTTATTGATTTTGTACAGAGAGGAAGGGAGAGAGATAGAGAGTTAGAAACATCGATGAGAGAGAGTCATCGATCAGCTGCCTCTTGCACACCCCCCACTGGGGATATGCCCACAACCAAGGCACATGCCCTTAACCGGAATCGAACCCGGGACCCTTCAATCCCCAAGCCAACGCTCTATCCATTGAGCCAAACCGGTCTCAGCCCTTCTTGGGTTTTAATTGAACAGTTTACAGGAATCCTTCTTCTATCCACTTTACCATATCAGTTATACTAATTTATTTACTTTTTAAAGTGAATTCTCTAGAGGTTGCAGTACATACTTATGTGGGAGCCAAAATAATTTTAAGACATTACTTCCCACTTTGCACGTTCCTTTTGGTGGGCTAATTATCAAGTTAACATAAACAGATTAATAGGAGAAAATCAAATTCTGAATATATTCATTCACATAGGAATTCACATAATCAAGGCAAGACTGGATCTGTTTAAGACATTTTTGGAAAAGTTGAAAGGGGGTAACCAGGTCTTAGAGTTCAGAAGTAAGAACTGATTATTTACAGGTAGTTGGTGGAGGGGAACATGCCAGCAGGAATATCCCTGCTAGGCAACTGGGAAATGGTGCCATGGTTATCCTGCTAACAGGCACCTGTCTAAAGAGCTAGCTTTGGTTTTTGTTTGTTTATTTGTTTGTTTACCACACATCATTCTGGTTTACCATACATCATTCACATTAGGCTAAGGTGGAACCCAGGTCTTCTTCCCAAAGCAGGTTTCTCTGTCTGAGTTTCTTGGGCAAGAAAGGAGAGGGTCAAATTTTATATATGTAGCATATAAATAATATGCTAACTATACTTAAATAAAAATTAAATAAAAATTAATTTAAAATTAACATTTGTCAAACTGGAGATATAAAGGAGAGAAATGTAATTTTAGATGATGTGAGGATTGCTATACTTTGATGTTCAAATCAAAATAAAATGCAGGAAGGGTGGGAAATTGGCTTGTAGAGTGCCAGAGGTCCAGGGAAACAGAATCTCAATAACTTATGTGTGCCTGAGAAATTCACAAAACAGAATATGGAGCAGCTTAAAGTATAGGAAACTGTCCATGTTCAGCAAGGAATATATGATATAAGGTTGTGGAAAGCTAAAATGACAGAACATATAATTGTGGAGAATACTAACAACTTCTTTATAATCCAGTAGTTACATGTAAATATTTAAAGAAAAAAATAAATAGAAAAGAAAAGGGGGCAACAAGTTTTTAGATGTTCTGCAAGGGCATAATAAAGAAACAAGGTGATAAAATGGAAAAAGGAAAGAAGGGTTATTTGCAGGAATGAAATGCTGATTAAAATAATATATTATTACATGATCTCACTCATTTAAGGACTATAATGAACAACATTAACTGATGAACAAAAACAGATTCAGAGACAGATAAGCATCCATCAGATGCTCAAACCTCAGAGGGAAGGTAAGGGAGGGTGGGAGGCAGGGGGAAAGATCAAGCAAAGGACTTGTATGCATGCATATAAGCAAAACCAATGCACACAAATCCCAGGGATGTGAAAGTATGTGCACTGGGTGTGTGTGGCCGGGGGCGGGGGGGGGGGGGGAGGTTGGCAATGGAGGCCAATGGGGAGATAAGAAAACATATATAATACCTAGTAAATAAAAAATTATTAGGAAAAATAATTCATTCTTTTTATTCATTCTTTTTAAACTTCTATGGTAAATATGGACACATTTATAAAAAGAGGTAAACATATTATGAGAATTATATTGCAAAGTAATATGTATATATCATCTATAACAGAAAAATCTATAGAGCCATCTTTGGTTAAATGTGGAGATTAATGAGGCACTGAAAAAGGGCCATGGTTGGAAAATACAAAGAAATAAAAATACTAACTGGATAATAGTAAATATGACTCTTTTAAGAAAGAAAATATTATGCAACTGCTCATGCCATAGGAGAAAATCATGAGGTATCAAAGAATATGAGATTGTATCAACATGAGCAAAATCATTCATTCCTTTGATTGGAGGACAATTTTTGAGTGAGAACTTTAAAATTAAAGGACCCTGAGACCAGAAAATGAGTATGAGAGATGTAGTTAACAGCTGGGAAATTAGCAATAATTTACAGGAGAGAAGAATTAAGAAATCATCAATCACAATCCTGTTTACCTGGTATTTATTTTGTGAAAGATACATTTTACCTCTAGAAATTTTGTGTTGAATAAGAGCTTATGAAGGGAAATGTTTTTTTTTTGCATTGTTTGCCTACAAATAAATTAGATTTTAAAAATCACATTGTCAATCACTACTTGGAATTAGTGACAGCAAGGGAAAAATACAATGTTTTAAGTAGCACAGTTGCTTTATATGAGCTTGAACAATAAGCACATAAACACAGGCTTTTTCAATAGTGACAGCGTTCTATGTTACTTGCTGCTGCCAATATTAGTTGCATATTGTCCTTCATGCACAAATTGCATCCAATTATGTCAGGGAGAATTTTCTTTAGATAATCCCCAGGTGTTGGCTTAGCTTGAAAAACAAACATATCAACCACATGGCAAGATGGCTAGCAAATATTGCCCATATTTTTTAAATGGCAGTTAAGGGTACTATTTTGATCGCTGATGATGCCACCCATCTCACTTAGAATATTGTTGAATCCAGGACATGTCACAGAAGATGTAATTACCTCAGACAAAGAACATTCAATGAATCAAAAATGGTCCTTAGCTAATAAAACTAAGTAAAATTTCCACATTAGAGAGCCTATTATTTAATTCAGGTGAGCAGTTGCCTTCCCCAGCTGGATGCACCTCAAGCTTCTAGAATTGCTGTCAAGGAGCAAGTCTCTCCATCCCTGCCAGTTGCCCTTCCATCCACAACACCTCTGTTTACATTCATCACACCATGGACAAAAGCTAGCCCTCACTTAGAATTTGCCAAATCCCCTCAAGCTAACCCGAGTGAAATACCCATTTAAGTGAGCAGGTTCTCCCTGTCCAACTCAGGGTAAAGCATGTCAGCACAGTGGCTTCTTGGCATCTCACCTCAAAGGAACGTCATCTCTATTTCTCAGCAACTGCCAAGAGATGATGAGCATAGAAAACCGAGTTTGCTGAAGGGTATTCATTGTGTCCACCTGCACCATGACAAGAACAAAGGGTACGTTCTTATCCTGACAGGAGATTTCTCTCTAGTTTACCCAGAGTGCCAAAGTAACTTGTAGCAGCAGTTGTGATTTAGAGACAAATGGTGGTGTCCCCCTTCTCCATCACCCAATTCGCATGTACTGTAGTTGCCCTAACCACAACTGTAATGGTGTTTGGAAATGGAGATTTTGGGGAGCACTTAGATTTTGTATAATAGATGTCATGAGGACATGGTGTCCAAGATTCCATTAGTGTTCTTAAAAGAAGCACAAGGGAAATTAGAGCCCTCTCTCTACCTGGCCAGGGCACTGAGAGAAGGAGGCCATCTGCAAGCAAGTAAGAGAGCTCTCACTTGAATACACCAGCGCAATGATTGTGCATTTCCCAGGCAACAAAGTGTGAAAATGTTTAAGCTACCAGGGTGTGGTATTTTGTTAGAGCAGACAGAGCAGACTAACTCACACTTTGTCTCCCAATTCTCAAGAACAACATAGGAAGGTCAGGCCTCTGCTCACAGTTTCCTCTGCTCACAACCTCCACTGGCCCACCACATAGCATAAATGAAAATTACAACCCATTAAGGACTTACAGTTACCTAAATTCCCAAACTGCCTTACTCAGGAAATTTCTGCCTAACTGCTCTCATAAGGAATACCCTCTTCCTCATCCATTCTTTTTACCTTACCTCTTGGTCCTATGGGATGCTTCAACATCTTCCTCATATGAATGCAACTTGCAGGCTATAAAATTATAAGAGAAAAGGCTGCATTTCCTTTAGTCTCCCCAGTCCCAATTATGAGACTCCCCAATAGCAGACTAAGTGTGCAGTGGATAAAAGAGCAAGCAAACACAAGATCTAATTTATTAACCTTTATTTTCTCTAACTTCTTCAATAAACTTAAAGTATCACAGTATACCTCAGTTAATTTTACAAAATCAGAGATGAAAAGGAACAAGGAAAACTAAGAATACTCATGCTTTTTTATTTCCATTCCATTATCTACACAACTAGAATAACGATTCCTTTACACTTCCAAGAATATTATTCCTATTGTGATGTTATATATTCTGGTGTGAAGGACAACAAGCTTTAGATTTCTCTATGGGTGGAAAGGTTGTACTGGCCATGGCCCTGAACGATGCTCTGATTTGGGCAGAAGTGGCAGCCATGGCTGCTTCTCTGGCTCGGGCTCTCTCTACTTTCTCTCTCAAAGCTTCTTCATAATGCAATGGGTAGGCCCTGACATGGGTACCATTAACCTTTGCACAGAACTCCAGCACTTCCATCTTGCTGGTTTCAAGGTGTGCTTTTGGACCCCACAGAAACTCAGAGCGTGGAGGGTCACTGTGGGGCACCTGGTGGCACTCCAGGTACTTGAGCCTCACAAAATCGGTGAGGAGCTTCTTGGGATCCCCAAACATGTAGTGCTTCCTCCCAGGGTACATTTGCTTTCTATGCAGATCTTTCCAGATGAATTCTTCGGAGACGCAGTTGCCATGCATGAAGATCAAACTCAGGATATGCATCAGGAAGCCTGTCTTGGGGAACCCCTTGCCAGGACGCACCCTCCCGTTATTGGGGAGTTTCAGCTTGCTGACAAGGGCATAGGAGTTATTTTTTGAGTCGACTTCATTGATGTATAATGCAAAGAGGATTTCCATTCGATCAGAGGCTTTCTTGAGCATCTCACAAAATCGGTCTTGGTGATCTTCCCCGACAAAACGCAGCACATCTTTCTTCGTAATGGGCTTTTTCAGCTTATACATTTGCAGAAAAAATAGCTCCAAAGCCTCAGTCCTCCTTTCAAAATCATCCTCCACTGAGAGTGGGGCCACAAAGAAGTCAGCCTCATCCTCATCTTGGCTGCTGGAAGCTTTATCAGATTCAGGGCCAGCAATAGCTACAAAAGAGTTGGGGGTGGTTGGTGAGCATTGAGGACCCTGGGAAATGTTCAATGACCCACCCACAGGCAGACCCTGGCTAATACCTTCACACTGAGTAGAGAAGGAAGGAGGGAACTCTTTTGCTGCTGCTGCAGTGGCCTGAGCATTGTCACAACTCTGAGGCTCAATTTGGGCCCGGTGGCATTTTTTGCTCTTGTGACGACCTGGCATGATGTCACTAGTCAGGAACAGCAGGCAGAAGTCTGGACAGGAAATCAGGAGATGGGGATACCTGGATAAAGGAGAAGGAGATCATGTGAGTGCCTTCAGTCAGTGGTGAGATGGATTCTACCTTGGCTTTAGCTAAGGCTGCCTCTCCAGGTTTCCTGGAGGGCACTGTTCCACAACCCACAGTGTTTCCATTCAGATCCACCTGTTCCTTGAGAAACCTGGAGAGGCACTTGAAAGGGTCCTTAGAATACATTCTGGCAGCCCTTCCTAGGGGATACAGGCCTGATAGCAGAAGGATTTCCAGTGGGGTAGCCTGTGTTCTAGGGCAGTTGTTGGAAACTGCGGCTCGAGAGGCACATGTAGCTTTATGGCCCCTTGAGTGTGGCTCTTCCACAAAATACCAATTGCGGGCGTGCAGGTACAGTGTGATTGAAACTTCATGGCCCATGCATAGAAGTAGGTTTTAGGCTCTCAAAAGAAAATTGTACTATTCATACTTGGCTCTGTTGACTAATGAGTTTGCTGACACCCTAGGTTTGTATACTTCTTAGTTAAGTACCAGAATCATCATGTCAAATATTGGCAGGTCCTGGGCCTCCTCTATTCTGCTCCTGTGAAATTGACACCTCAAACCAAAGCTAGCAGCTCTCTGAGAACCCAAGGTCTCCTTCACTGGCTGCTTGGGTCCTTGAATACTCATGCAGGGTCTCACCTGGTCTCCAGGTGGTGGCTGGAATTCCACTCTTCTGCTGACTGGTGGCTGCACCTTCACTGATGCCTCTTTTCTGTTAACATTGGATAGAAATAAGTGAGTCTAACTTTGGCAGGCCTACCCTGAACTGAATGCAAAGGTGGGGCTCAGGATTCTTATCTTATTCCATTATAGGCCCTGGGCACAAATTTGAGCATGAGTTCATTCCTGTGGGACCACCCCAAGATCAGGCAGGGCTCCCTGGGGGAGAGGCTAAGGGCAGTTGTCTGGCAGTCCTCAGCAGGGATCAGGGTGTAGGTGACAATTAGGGGTGGGGCCAGACAGGTTTAGGGGCCATTGAGGGCCAGGGGGAGGGGCTGAGGGAAGTTGGCAGGCTGCCTCTACTTCTGATCAGGGTGAGAGTAGTAAACCTGGGGCAGAAATGGCTGGGGTGGGGCTTGGCATTTTCAGGCCACCCCTGCCCTCTGGGAAAATTCCCTGTAAAACTCCCAGTGGAGAGGACAATTTGTATATTAGTTTCATTATATAGGATGATGGGTGGGGCCCTCAATATTTCATTTGACTTTTGGTATAGTAGCCTGGGACCCCTCTCTCCTTCCAGTATTTCCTGAGACTGCCCTTCCATGAGGATGAGAGTCACCCCACCTGCCCATATACTCCAAGGCTGAGAATAGGGTTCTCTAACTATGGTCATGGGTATTGCCTTAGATATGATGGTCCAGGGAGATGTCCCCTTAAACTCCTGGAAACACCTGGATATCAGCCTACTGGTGATGGCAAACCTTCCGTCATAAATGAAAGCTGTCAATCCTACCCAGCAGCTCCATCCCCTCACCCCCCAAACCAGCTTGCAGGACACCTAAGGAGAACAAGAGCTTCAGCCATCTTTTCTGGAAACCTCCTGGCATCCTGGTCCAGCAGTGGGATGGGGACCCCTGGGTCCACACAGAAGCCCACCTGGGTGCTTCCTAACTTGAGGGCCCTCCCTCAGACCAAGGCCTCACCCTCTCTGTCTGGTTACAGAGTTGGCCTGTCAGCCTCCTGCCCGGCCTCCAAGGTGGAGTGCAGCGGCCTGGTCCCGGCCTCCTCATGAGGGGTGGGCGGCCCCTGGGGAACCTCAGACTTCTGAGCCTGGTTTCCAAAAGGCCTGGTCCCCTCCTCTCAGACCAAGGCCTCACCCTCTCCTTCTTCCTACAGAGGCGGCTGGTCAGCCTCGCTGTCTGGCCTCCCAGGTGGAAGGCACCACAACGTCCTAGGGGCAGCCCCTGGGGATCCTCTGA
Source organism: Pipistrellus kuhlii (assembly GCF_014108245.1). Lineage (NCBI taxonomy): Eukaryota > Metazoa > Chordata > Mammalia > Chiroptera > Vespertilionidae > Pipistrellus > Pipistrellus kuhlii. The sequence continues at coordinate 11,404,825 of NW_023425471.1, read as the reverse complement.
AGTCACACCCTGAGTACCTTCAGGACGTGGTACCTTCCCCTCAGACCAAGGCCTCACACTCTGTGATTTGCTCCCAGAGGCAGCATGTCAGCCTCCTGCCGGCCTCCCCGAGGCAGGGTCAAGGCCTCCTCATGAGGGGTTCGCGGTCCCACGCTCCGAAGGGCCCTGTGACTTCCTCCAGGACGCGGTGCCCTCCCTCAGACCAAGACCTCAGGCCCTGTGACTTGCCCTCAGAGGCGGCCTGACATCCTCCTGCCCGGCCTCCCAGGGTGGAGGGCAGCACAAGGTCCCGGCCTCCTCATGAGGGGTGGGCGGCCCCTGGGGGACCTCAGACTTCTGAGCCTGGTTTCCAACAGGCCCGGTCCCCTCCCTCAGACCAAGGCCTCACACCCTGTGATTTGCTCCCAGAGGCAGCCTGACAACCTCCTGCCCGGCCTCCCCGAGGCAGGGTCCCGACCTCCTCACTCAGGGGTTCGCGGCCGCTGGGGATCCTCCGATGTCCCCCCTGACTAACTTCAGGACGTGGTACCTTCCCCTCAGACCAAGGCCTCATGCCCTGTGATTTTCTCCGAGAGGCAACATGTCAGCCTCCTGCCGGCCTCCCCGAGGCAGGGTCCCGGCCTCCTCACTGAGGGGTTCGCGGCCCCTGGGGACGCTCCAAAGGCCCCCGTGACTTCCTCCAGGATGCGTTCCCCTCCCTCAGACCAAGGCCCTCAGTGTCCAATCCTCCCAAGGGGGCAGGAGGTCGACCACCCCGGCCGCCATTTTTGGGTGCTCAGGGAGCCAGGAGCTGCCCTGGGCGGAGTTTCTCCCCAGTTCCCTCACCTGGGCTCTGGAGGGGTGTCACTCACTGGCGGTCAGGTCCAGCATGCCAGGGCTCCCACCTTCTGAGAGGCTTTGGAGCGACAGCCCTCAGCCTGAGCGCTGTGCCCAGGGTCCACCAGGACTCAGAGCAGGGGCAGAGCTGGAGCACTGCAGGGAGGGGCGGGGCTACCGGAGGGCGGGCTACGGGAAGGCGGGGCTACGGGAAGGCGGGCTACTGGAGGGTGGGGCTATTGGCTAGGGGAGGGGCACCGGGTGGGGGCGGGGCTATTGGAGGGCGGGGCTACTGGAGGGCAGGGCTACTGGAAGGCAGCAGGGAGGGGCGGGGCTACTGGAGGGAGGGGCTATCATAGGGCGTGGCTAGGGAGGGGAGGGGCATTGGATAGGGGCGGGGCTACAGGAGGGCGGGGTTATGGGTGAGGGGAGGGGCACTGGTTAGGGGCGGGGCTACTGGGACGGGAGGGAGGGGCAATGGAGAGGAGCAGGGACTTACAGAGGGTGAGTTCATTCACTCTTCTTTCCCCTCCTCACCTTGACTGCAGCTATAGCCTGGGCCTTCTTTCCTTTCTCCCTCAGGGCCCTGACCCCTAAGGTAAAGTCTCCCTTCCCAAGGCACACCAGGAGAGAGCTGACACAATGCCCCTCAGTTAAAGAGACAGGGCCAATCTAGGCTGACTGCTGGCGGGATCTCTGGTGCCCCCAGTGTTGCAGGGTGGAAGCAGCCTGCCTCTCACAGGGATTGTCACTTGCACTCTTCTTAGAACCTGGGACACTGCCCTGGGCCCCAGCCCTTAGCCAAGACCCTCACCTTTCTGGGGTGTCCCTGTCCTAGTCAGTAGTTAGCCCCACAGGGGTCTCTAAGAGAAGATGAGGGAAGGGTCTGCAGGTCTTTTATCTGGGTCCTCATCTGGGCTCCTGTCTCTTTAAGGAAAGGCTTCCCCAGGAATGCCACATCCCTGAAAACTCTTGACTAACCAGCCTACTGCAAGGTCTCACACAAAACAGGTCTATGTCCAGGAGTGATGTGAGATGGGGAGGCTGAGGGACCAGGTAGAGGACCCAGGGCAGATGGCAGGCTCACTGACAAAAGCAACAACACACAGATACAACGCAGGATCTTCTCTTGCTTCTCTTTAGGACCCAGACTTGGCCTTTTATGAACTCCTGTTCCTAAAGATTTCCTAATGATAAGAGACAGGCTGAGCCAGGTAATTTTGTAAGGTCCCATCTTGCCTGATCATATTATCACTGAATATTATTTCCTGCCTTTCATGATTCAAGTATCTCAATGGTCTCAAGCTTACTGCTCTGGCTATGCATGCCAGTGCACCACATGGATCACAAAACATTTTATTTACTTTCCTGAGATATATTTTGGAGCACTGAGAAGAAACGTGAACATACGTATACAACATCTGTGTCAGGGTGGCAGAGGTAGGACAGTGTGTGTCCTGGGTGAATTCACACCCAGGATCTTGTCTAGTTCTGTCACTTATCTGCTTGTGAGTATCAGCATATGCTACACTCACCCACTGCCAACTGAGTGTGATAAGCCATATCTTTTAGGACTGTGGGAATAGGTGTTGTATTTGAAGCATCTGTCAAGATGACTTGCAAACACTGTTTTTTTTTATTATTATTATTGTTGCTTTAAAAACTATTTCTAGTGATTTATAGGGAGAAAAGGGGAGGGAGAGAGAGATAGAAGCATCAATGATGAGAGAGAACAACTGGTTGACTGTGGAGATTAAGCCAACAACCAGGCATATGCCCTTGACTGGAATCAAAGCCAGGATCCTCCAGTCCTTAGGGCGACTATCCACTGAGTAAAACAGGCTAGGGCAACACTGGGTTTTTAATGTGTGGCACTTATGATTTTTACCTACACATTATCATTATGCGTATTTTTAATCCAGGATATGTCAGATAAAATGTAATGATCTCAGATAGAACAACACTGAATCACACAAAACTTCACTTTGAACATAAAATTAAATAGCTTTTCTGCATTAGAGCATTTATTATTTTACATTGGTTTGGTGGTGTTCCCCTGCCACCACACCTTGATTCAACTTATAGTTCCTAGAATTCAATCAAGGTCCAACTCACTCATTCCTTTCCATCTATCCTTCTATCCAAAGCACTTCCACTAGCTTTTTTTTTTTTCCTTTCCCACCAAAATATACCTCTCTCTTAGATCTTGCAATGTCCACTTAAGGTATTCTACTTAAAATGGTCTTCTAACACTGTGGGATTGAACTCTACCATTTCAAGGCATAGAGAATCAACACTCTGGCTTCTGTTCAATTTCCATTCAAAGGAATTTACCATTATTTGTCAGAAACTCCCTGAGGAGAGTGCATTGCACACCTTTTTGTGTACTCTATATTCCTGCAGAGACACCTTTGATTCCTGCCTGGAGGGTGTGGAGAGGCTGCAGGAAAATGATGCTGGGTCCGGGGCAGCCATGTTCTCTCTGGAGTATCTTCCAGAATCACATCTCCAGCCCTGCCACCCACAAGAGGGCCAGCAAGACCAGTGTGGGTTCTAGGAGAAGTTGAGTTTTAATTGGGTGAGGGGAGTGAGATATAAGCAATGGAAACCTGGGGGATCCTCTCTGGACCTCAGCAAGGCTTCACCACTCCATGGACTGTGGGAGTTCCTGAGACTACATTGATACAAGGTGCTTTTCCCCTGAGAGCAGCCCCAAGTGAAACATTACAGGGAAGAGGAGAGAGGGATCCTGTCCCTTTCTTAGTCATGGTGGCAAGAAGGGCTTAAAAGTAACAACAGTGCACCCTGACCAAATGGATCATGGGGTTGTAGTGTTGTCCTGTGCACTGAAATGTTGTGGATTAGATCCCTGGTTGAGGAACATAATGGAAGCAAGCTATCAATCTTTCTCTTACTCTCCATTTGTCCCTTTAAAAAAATACAAACTTAATCTTGGGTGAGGATTCAAAAAAAAAAAAAAAAAAGAATGATAGGACAAGTGCTCTGTGTGAGCTATGACACCTGAATTGGCATCCTGGTGTCAGTGACATGAAGGGAGAAAGAAACCCAACTGTGCTCCTTAGGTGCCCAGAGAAGAAAGGTGAGGACAGTAGTACTGACTGCTGCTGATGAGAGCAGGTAGTTTGACAGGCAGGAAATCAGGGCAGGACTCATGGGAAAACAGGGAGGACTGCATCAATAAGGTTTACAGATACATAAGTTCAGGTCCTTTCCTGGGCAAGAACGATTGAGGGAATCAATCAGATGCCAACAGGAGTAGATATATAGCAGAATTATATCAATTATATACCGCTATAGGACAGGGCTTCATTGGGGAACCAATAATTAGTCCCTCTCCTTGTTGGGGAGTCTGAATCTGCTCCTAATTAATGTTTCATGCTTTTGCCTAAATCTTATGGTCCATGGTGCTCAATCCTCAGCATCCTGAGGCACGGCCCTGGGAAATAACCTGGGCTCACTCTTGTGGTTACCACAGCGACTGTGAAAAGAGTTCCTGGACTGCAGGATGTAGGAACTTGCTCCTCATGTCGCATCAGGAGACTACTGGCCATGCAAGTCTTGTGATGTAAGCAGAGCCTAGTAAAGGAGGCTTAGAATTCTGGGGGAGGGCAGGGGCTGCAGGGGCTGTAATATCTTCTTGGGAAGGAGGATGAGTTGTGCAACTTACGCCTTTCATTATGCCCCCATCCCTCCCCTTGTCTGAGGAAGCAAGGGAAAGAGTTACTGGAATATAGAGCCACAATGTGGACCTGGGTGTAGAACCTTCCAAAAGCAGTGGGTGTCTTGTTCGGAGTATAGGCATACTCCAGCACCCTGGATGGGAGAAAGCCAGAAAACCAATACCCAGTTCACTCTCCTCCTGCCTTCCATTTCCCACTGATACTTTCAAAGGTCCAGCCACCTAGTAGCCAGTGGGAAACAGAAAATCCACCTCAACAGAGCTCATTCAGATGTACTTCCCAGGAAACAGAGCAGATGCAGGATGAGCCCAGAGCATGGTACATCAGGGCAACCAGAGGGAAGCAGAGCAAGGAGCCTGCTGCAAACCAAGCCCTCAAGGGATCGCTTGACAAAGCAGACACAGTCCTTCCAATTCCTTGACAAAGGACCTGAGCAGGAACAGGAGCTGTGGGAGGCCAAATATTGAGGGAAAGTCAACTTTGTTTTCTAAGATCTTTAAGCAAAAACCAGGATACAGAAATAGAGTACTGGTTAGGAGAAGGATAGAGAAGAGGAGGAGACTGAGAAAGATGAGAGTGAAGAACAGGCGATTGAGGATGTGTGTTCAGTTGCTGGACAAAGGTGAAATGTGTAGACAATTTGAAGGAAAGAGGCCTCAGAACCAGGCACAGGGTGACCTCTGTATGGGTGGGGCATTGGACCCAGGAGTAAATGTTTGGGGTGCCGGTTTTCAGATGCTGAATGAACTACTTTATGGATATAGGTTTGCCCTGTGGCAGGATAAAATGAATCCTGGGAAGAGTTGTGGAAGTGACAAAGTCCAGGATGTAGAGTCATGGTTGTGACTGGCACTCATGGGCATATGACAACCTAAGTGACACTGAGCCTATGGGGTGGGAAGAATGATTCAGGAAAGGTTTTGTAGGTGAAGGTGAGGGGTTGGACAAACAGGCACCTGAATTAGAGTAGAGGGGGCCATGTGTACTTCAGTAGGAGAAGAGGAGGAGGATGTGCAGCTCTTGGCATACACCCCCAGAATCCCTGGGCATCATCAGCCTATTGCATAGTTGGAAAGACTGAGGGGCACAGTGTGCTGTCCACCCCACAGCCTGGACCTGTAGGAACTGGAAATGTCTATCTGAGAGTTTTTGCAACCTTGTCTACATGGCTGCTCCTTATAAGGTTGGCTAATAGAGTCTGTGGGGGCAGATAATCTACTGAGAATCCAAGGAAACCAAGGCCATTGGGAGCCAAAGGGCTGGGAAGTAGGAGGCATGTGAAGTTGGGAAACAAATGTGTGGAGGTGTTGGATTTGCTCAACACTCACTGTTCATTGCTCACCCCTTACCTGGTAATAATAGCCACCAGGGTCACAGGTTCCCACAGGAAGGAGAGCGTGCAATTGTGTCTCCAAACAGTATGGTCAACAAGATTTAGGGATTAAGGAAACATGGGTGGGTTATTGGAGGTTGTCTGCAGCAGGTTTTGACAGTGTTTGGTGGATCTGGGGTGCAGAGTATTTAGGGGTGCTATGACCACACATGTGACCCTGTGTGTGGCAGGAGGGAAGTATGTGGGTGGGAGCTAATTAGCTATAGTATGGTCTCTGGGCAGGGCCTGGACTCAAGCCCATGACTGTCAGCCTCATGTCAGCTGCACCAACAGCCCTCAGTCTTCCTGTGGCTTCCCAGCTTCCCCTGAACCCTCCATCAGTGACCCAGTCGGTGTGATCAAGGTCCTCCTAGTGCTGTCAATGTGGTCAGGGCTGGAGTGGTGCACAGAGGAGCATTGGGGAGGGACAAGAAGGCATCTATTTTGATCTGGTTCCTGGGATGGGTGAACAGGGAGCTTGGGGCTTCTGATTCAGCCTAGGAAGGTCCTTCCTTGCAGCCCAGTCCGTGGTGGCTGGTGAGAGCAGGTGTCAGAGAGAAGAACCAGTTCCCTAGCCCACCCCTCCAAATCCTGAATTCTGGCTCAGGCTCCTCTGAATCTGCATAAGCCTGGGGCAGTGGCTGGGCTCTATACCTCCTGATGGTCCCAGGCTTATCACAGCTATGCATTCCCCAGTCTCAGGATCTGACCCACATGAGCGCCTTGCCTACCAGAATTTTATGACAATTAGAAACGGAAAACCCTTAGAGAAGGAGATGGGACAACCTCAAACCCAGCACAGTGGCAAGAAGACCATGGTTCTCTGACTGGTATGTCTAATGGTTAAGCATTGACTCATGAACCATGAAGTTTGACTCCCACTTAGGACACCTGCTTAAGATGAGGACCTGATCCCAAGTGAGGGATGTGCAGGAGGCAACCAAACAATCATTGTCTCTCTGGGATATTTCTATCTCCCCATTTCTCTCTCTCTCTCTCTCTCTCTCTCTCTCTCTCTCTCTCTCTCTCTCTCTCTCTCTCTCCCTCCCTCCTTCCCTCTCTCTCTTAAGAAAATCAATGAAAGCATTTTTTTAGTGTCCACTGTCTGGAATGGAGTGGGAATCAAGCCCGAGAGCAGGTTGGACTATGGCCACAGGCTCCAGAAGAGAGCCCTCCCAGAGTCTGAGACACAGAAATGATTCAGTTAATGGACTAGAATAGGAATGAGAGCCCCCAGCACTGGTACTTTTGAAAAGGGCTGCAAAACAAGAAAAGTGCTCCATACCTGAGAAGAATGTGGAGGCCCCAAAGGAGCCTGGCCAAGGAGCTAACCCAAGGGAAGTTCTGGTAGCATTCCCTAGTCACCTATGGAAGCTGGATTCCACCCTGGCCTAACTATCCTGGGGCTAGAGGCATCTGAATAAATACCATTCACTTTCTTCTGGTGCTGAAGGTAGGCAAGCCCTTAGTTTAGGGTCTGGAAAGAAACCTGAATGGCCTAGGACTCTAGGCCTAGGGACTGAGACATCAAGGTCTCCTTGCACTGCTGGGAGAGCCCGTTCAGCTAAGCTCTTGCTGGGGGCAGCCTGCCCAGATGCCTGTGTGGAGACCTGCTCAGAAGAGACCTCCAGCGCCCCCTTGTTCACACGTTTCCTCAGCAAACAATGAATCTTCTCTGTGGGCATGTCCCAATGTGCCAGGGCCAGAGAAGTCCACTGTGGCTAGCAGAGTGGAATGCTGGGGTGCTGATACCAGGTCCTGATTCACAGAGTCTGGGAGAGTGATACTTATGGCAGCCTCCAAAGATGATGAGGACCTTGACATGAGGGTGACCCTGGATCATTTGGGTGGACCCATATGCCATCACCTTGACCCTCTCAGAGAGATGCAGGTGCATAGATAGAGCAGAAAGAGATGTGAAGACAGAAGCAGAGATGGAAGGGATGCAGCCACAAGCCAAGGTCACCATCCACCTCAAGAAACTGCCAGAAGCCAGAAGTTGATGCTCCTCCCAGCCTCTGGAGGGGGTGCCCACACTGATCACAATTCCATGCCTTTGAGAGTCATGTAGGACTGTGACTGGCATGCTATAAGTATGTAAATTTATGTCATTTTAATCCCCAAGATCTGAGATAATCTTTACATTAGCATTGGATTTGGGGTTCTTATTGACTGTTCAGTGGTAGGTTTTCTGGCTAGTTTCTTTGGAGCTCACAATCCTCAATAAGCATACACATTTGGCTTCTTATCTGGCCTTGTGTCCCCACTCCTTCGTTTGAATAGTGGCTGCATCTTCCAACTAAAACTTCCATCTCAACTAGACCAAGTAAAAAGTTTTGGGGGAGCTAAAGCTTACTAGCCCTGTCCTGGGTCTTCAAGCGCCTACAGCCAAAGCTGGTGTGGGATCAGATGCATTGTCATCCCTTCTGTTTAAGGGTGGATGCACCCTCTGCCCATGCTTTGACACAGCACACTCATGTTCTAATATTACTCCATGACCCTTGGGCCTGGCCCTCATATTAAGTCCAGGACCACTTCAAGGGCCCTGCAGGAATATGAGGATCTCCTGATCTGAACATACCTGTTCTAGGGTTCTTGAGGCTGAGTAGGAAGTTACTGTATGGTGTCCTCAATATTGGGTGGTATTTGGTTACAAAGGATGATGTAGTATTCACCTTGGCTTCTGGAAAACCTAGAAATCCTCCCACTACTGGCCTGAGGCCATACCTTGAACACCAAGTCCCTCACAGTCCTTATGACACCATAGAGGGTGTGATTGTATCATCATATCATGCCAACAATGCCAAGATATACCATGGCAGCAGCAAGGGCAGAGTCCTCCTGAGCCCTCACAGTTCTGAAAAGAATGGGTCGCTCACCTTGACTACTGGAAAATGCTAGGAACTCCTTCCTTTCATTACTTAAGGACACTCCCCTCAGAACAAGGCCCTTACATTTCTGACTTCCTCCTTACACAATTAGTCTAAGGGCCCAGCCTAAGGAACCTTAGGGATGATGGCTTGGGGAATCTCTGTTACCTCATGGTCTTAGTGTCTATGTTCCCCAGAGCTGTAATTCATGGTTCTACCCTTATTTCCTTGCAGGGCCTTAATCCCCTTCCTCTGGCCACCTAGGTCTAACAGCTGAAGGCTAATGCCCTCACCTCCTAAGGAAACATGGAAGGAAAGGTCAGGGAATGCACATGAGGCTCTCCTGCTAGTGCCCATCAGGGGTGACATCAGGATTCAGGCTCCGTGGGGCCTGTCTGTTCAGGGTAAGATGTGCCCTTAGTCCTCACTCAGGATCCTTTCCTTGACTCCTGGCAGGCCCCTGGGACTCCTCTTTCTTTCACCTTAACATCACCCACGTACAGGAAAGCTCTCATGTCCCTGAGAACCGTGAAAATTACTCAGTGGATTCTCAATGTGACAGCCATTCCATGGCCTTTTGCATCTGAGAGCAGATGTAAGCCACTATCTCTGTGGCTTCCCGGTCCTCATTCATCAGAATCCTCCTCTTGATTCCTGTTTGTCCTCTGAAAAAGCTTTTTAGAAATGCCATATCCTTGAGAATTGTTTTCTAGTGTCCCTATTGTAAACAGAGGATAGGATGGTTTGGTGCCAGGAGTGGTTTGGGATGGAGATTCTGCAAGTAAGCCAGGGAGCAGAGGACAAGTGATGTGCTATCAGAGAAAACACTAGCCACTTCCTTCCTGTCACTAGACAGACTTAGCCTCTTAGTTAACTTCGTTTCTAAGAGTTTTACTCTCTACAAAAGAAGGGCTGAGCCAAATGACTTTGTGGTTCCCTGTGCTTTAGTGTTTTACTGATATTTGCCTTGTAGATTTTGATATTATCACTGACTACCATCTTTTTCTTTCTTTATTCCTATCTCACATATATTTTGGTTATTTTATTGCTTGTTCCTGGTGCTGTGTTTTTCAAATCAATATATTGAGTATGAAGTCCTGTTTTTTGACAGAAGTATATTTTGAAATCCAGAGCAGGAAAATGAATTAAGTGGCATGTGGTGTCCACAGACTTGGAGGATTGGCAAAGTATATGCTCTAGAAACAATCAGAGCCATGGTCAAATCTTGCTCTGTCACTTTTAGCAGTGAATATGAGACTATTCCAAGTTCTTAATCTTCAAAATGAGTATGGCAAGGCTTTCACACAGGAATGTGGATATTCACTTGTGATGAATATAAACCACCTGCAAGGTGTTAGGAAAATTTGGTGCTTTTAATGCAGGGCAGTATCACTAAGGATTATCACTAAGGGCAGTATCACTAAGGAGCTTTAACCCCAGATGATAACCAGCTTTCCACACAGAATTTAATTTCCATGCTATATTACAGAACATGGAACTGTATAGAAGGAATAAAACCAAAATTCTCAGTGTGACAGCCAAGTAGAACAAAGTAGAATTTCCCCTACGGAGCATTTATTTTTTAATAAGGGTATGGGAATATTTTCTTTAGCAAGATGCAACTCAATATTCATTAGTTCCAAGAACCAAAAACTTGCCATCCAAACCAGCCATAATTTTATGAATTTCACTGCCACTAAAAATAGAGCACACCCTTACATTCGCCAAGAGAAAGTCAAATTTTCTACATGAAGTGCCATTTTCAATGGAGTGAGATCTAGCTTTCCAGCTCATGAAAAACAAGATTTTCCAGTGGTACCTTAGCATCTCACTTGCAGCAATATAACACTTATTTCTAGAAACACTCTAGATATCCTGTGCTCAAAGCACCTAGTTTGAGGACTATGTTCTCCTGCCCTAGTGCAAGTGGATTGAACCCCTACCAGTATGTCTACAGGTGAAGATTCCTCTCAGCTTTCCCCATATCCCAAAGTAATGCTTATGTTCTGTTTTTCCATTCCAAACTTAGTTTCTCAAATCTAAGACCCATTTCCTGAGGGTCTGGCCCCTTTTTTACAAATCCTCAACTTCATTCAGCCTATCATGAAATTTGACTGAAAATTACCTGCCCCCCACCCCCAGACCCTGAGGGACTGGATATTCCCAATACCCAAATCTGCCTTGCTCACATGATGGGCAACTAATTGCTCTTTTTCACATCTCTTCTGTTTATTGTCATTTAATTATTTCTTACATTAGATGACACCATTTGCCTTCTATGACCAATGCTGCTGATAGACTCTAAATTTTAATAGCAGTGGCTATTAGGCTTCTTTTTCAAGCCTTGGCTAGTAATTTTGACATTTCCAAAGAGCTGATGGACTCTTAATGTTGGAGGGGAAAAGAAAAGGCATGAGCAAGAATTCAAATTTATAAGGATTTATTTTCTTTAAAAAATTAAAGGAGATAAGCAAATCCAGGTATATGCTATTGAATTTTATACTAAAAGAACAAGGAGAATAAAGAACACTAATAATTAATCATCATTTTCTTGTGTTTCTCCATTTTATATTTCAAATATTTTCATTTGCCCCAGAAAAATATCATTCCTATGCCTTGCATTGTACGAAAAAGAACATATTGGAGGCTTTTCAATCAGTTGATAATAAACAAAACTCTTAATATCACACCTTAGCCTTAATACATGTGACATCCATGGCATTAATAAACTTGAATTTTGAAGCAAATAAACCTTAATTTGAAGGAACAACTTTTGAAAACACATAGAACCCTAAAATTAGTCATCTGCTGAAGAAAAAGAAACCCAACAGCATAAACATTTTGTTCCCTCCAGAGCCCACTACACTACTATTCAGAAGGTTGACTGCTCTACTGAAACTCAAGGTGAAAAGGCTGCCTCAGATCTCCCTAGATGTGGCAGGAGCTGCTGAACTTGGCCTTGCAAGGACCCCTGTGCCTGGTAAAAGAGCCAACCATGGCTGCGGCTCTCAGCCATGCTTTATCTTCATCATCTCTCAAGGCCTCCTCATACAGGAATGGGAAGGCAGTGGGGATCTTGTTGAAGATCCTGGCCAGCACCTCCAGCACTTTCATCTTGCTGATATCAGTGTGGGCCCTTTGGCCCCACAGGAACACGAAGCGGGGAGGATTGCTTTCGGGAACCTGGCGGCACTCCAGGTACTTTTCCTGGACCAGATACTTGGTGAGGAATTGCCTGGGCTCCCCATAGATGACATGCTTCATCCCAGGGTGGACCCCGAAGACATTCAGGAAATTCCAGATGTCCTCTTCAGTGGCGACATTGCCATTCATGAAGATCACGCCCAGGATCACCATCACAATCGGGGTCTTGGGCAAAACCTCATCACTGCTCAGGTCTCCCTCAATAGGAAGGCCCAGCTTGTTGAAAAAGCCATAGGTGTGGTTGTTGGGGTTGACTTCCTTGAGCTCAAGGCCAAAGACCAGCTCCAGGCGCTCAGAGGCTCTCCTGAAGACCTCAGAGAAGTGCTTCTTGTACTTCCTGTTGACAAACTTCACCAATGCATTATGAGTGATGGGCTCTTTCCTTTTCAGCTTCTGCAGCAGGAACTGCACCACCTTGCTCACCTCCCTGCTTAGAGGATCTTTGCGAGCCCTCAGAGCTGAAATTGCTGCCTGGGTGGCATGTGCACTTTTCTCATCTTGGCTCTTGGGAATGGCATCAGATGTTTGGCATGAGACACCTGCCACAGGAGAGCTAGTGGCTGCCTCTCCTTGAGGATCCTGGGATGGGCCAGATGTAGGGGAGCTTGGGGAAGTATCATCATTGGGAGGAGAAGTGGGGGCCTCATCAACCTCCATTGGTGTGACCTGATCTTCCTTGAGACTCTCAGTCCCACTCAGGACCTGTTGTCGTTTCTCTCTTCGGAGCTTACTCTTCTTTCCCCGAGGCATAAGGACACTGGTCAGGGACAGCGGGCACCCTTGTAATAGGAGAGGAGGTGATGCTGGGACCTGGAGGAGGGAGAGTGAGATGGCATGTGCACCCCCAGCCGGGACATTGCACCTGGGCTTTATCCCAGGCCTTGCCTGCTAGTTCTGAGGGCAGTGCTCCAGGGACCCACTGATCTTAGATCTCGGCCCTATGAACCTGTAGAGAAAGTTATAGTGTGCCTTAGTGAGAGCCACAGAATCTATTGATACCTGGGTGTTCCCTGGTGACTACAGGAGATAGCAGGGGGGTATATGGGACATTAGGTTGGGAAATGCTCAAAATTCAAAGTTAGGATCATTAAGTTAATTGTTGGTCAGACTTGGGCCCCCACTCCCTACCCTTTCTCTGAAGGTGGCACTCAAACCTCCATGCCACAAGCTTGTATTGATATGCTGCTTCTGGCAGGGGGCACTCAAAACTGACACAGCTATGAGACTTCTCTGTGCTGCATTTTAGGTTCCTAAGTCCTCCTTTAGACACCTCACCTGGTCTCCAAGTAGGGCCTCAGAGCCACACTTTCTGCTCTTATTTTGACCTTCATTACCTGTTCAGGGTGGGTCATTTCTCAGTGAATTGTGGTTTTCCCACTTGGCACTGCAAAAGATAGGGCCCAATGTTTTATGCTTGTGGCGATATTACACTAAGTTCTATAGATGCCCTGGAGCCAGAGGAGAAACTGAGTTTGACAGGTTATAGCTGCATTTGACTGTTTTCTTCCAAATGCAGGATGCACCCAAGAAATGAAGGCCCCCTTATGAGAGGTGTACCAGGATCGCACATCAATCCTGTTTGCCCCCTAGATGATTTTCTAGCATGACTCCATCGGCTGTATTGTGAATGCTCCTTTCAGGTAAAAGTATTAGCCTGCCTAAACCCTGAGCAGGAAATAAGGGGCACTTCTGCTGACAAATGCTGGACTCTTTGAAAGACAGGATTTAGGGATTCTGAGTGTCCTCCATGTTATGGGTTCCCTGGTCACAAAAATGGTTATGAGGCTTCCCATTACCTAGACTTCTTACCTCTGCCAGCCCAAACCATCAAGACCTCCACCTCACTAACTCTCCCTAGGTTTTCCCAGGACCTGGACATCATCCCTATGACAGTCCCTCCGACCAAGGCCCCACCTCCCACACTCTCCTTGAGTTTTCCAAGGACTGGACATTCACCCTCTGCCAGCCCCTCCAACCAAGGCCCCCACGTCCCTCACTCTCCCTGATTCCTCCCAGGACTGGACATCCTCCCTCTGACAGGCCCGGCCACCTCCCACATTCTCCCTAAGTCTTCCCAGGACCTGGATATCCTCCCTCTGACAGCCCCTCTCACCAAGGTCCCCACCTCCCTTACTCTCTCTGAATGTTCCCAGGACTGGACATCCTCCCTCTGACAACCCCTCCCACCAAGGCTGACTCCTCCCTCACTCTCCCCAAGTCCTCCCAGGTCAAGGACATCCTCCCTCTGATAGCCCATCAATCCAAGACCCCACCTCCGTCATTCCCCCTGAGTATTCCCAGGACCAGGACATCCTCCCTCTGACAGCCCATTCTACCAAGGCCCCCACATCCCTCATTCTCACTAAGTCCTCTCAGGACCTGGACTTCCTCCCTCTGATAGCCCCACCCACAAAGGTCCTACCTCCCTTATTTTCCCTGAGTCTTCCCAGGACCTAGACATCCTCCTTCTGACAGCCCCTCCCACCAAGGCCCCCACCTCTCTCACTCTCCCTGAGTCTTCCCAGGACTGGACATCCTGCCTCTGCCAGCCCCTCCCACCAACACACTGACCATCCTCACTCTCCCTGAGTCTTCCCAGGACATGGACATCCTCCCTCTGACAGCCTCTCCCACCAAGGCCCCCACCTCCCTCACTCTCCCTGAGTCTTCCCAGAACCTGGACATCCTCCCTCTGACAGTCCCTCCCACCACGACCCCACCTCCCTCATTCTCCCTAAGTCCTCTCAGGACCTGGACATCCTCCCTCTGACAGCCCACCAATCCAAGGCCCCCACCTCCCTCACTCTCCCGGGTTCCCCCCAGGACTGGACATCCTCCCTCTGACAGCCCCTCCCACTGTAGCCCCCACCTCCCTCACTCTCCCTCATTCCCCCCAGGACCTGGACATCCTCCCTCTGACAGCCTCTCCCACCAAGGCCCCCACCTCCCTCACTCTCCCTAAGTCTTCCCAGGACCTGAATATCCTCCCTCTGACAGCCCATTCTACCAAGACCCCCACATCCCTCATTCTCCCTGAGTCCTCCCAGGACTGGATATCTTCCCTCTGACAGCCCCTCCCACAAAGGCCCACTCCTCCCTCACTCTCCCTAAGTCCTCCCAGGTCATGGACATCCTCCCTCTGACAGCCCATCAATCCAAGGCCCCCACCTCCCTCACTCTCCCGGATTCCCCCCAGGACTGGACATCCTCCCTCTGACAGCCCCTCCCACTGTGGCCCCCACCTCCCTCACTCTCCCTGAGTCTTCCCAGAACCTTGACATCCTCCCTATGACAGCCCATCCCACCACCCTCACTCTTCTTGAGTCTTCCCAGGACCTGGATATACTCCCTCTGACAGCCCATTCAACCAAGACCCCCACATCCCTCATTCTGCCTGAGTCTTCCCCAGGACCTGGACATCCTCCCTCTGACAGCCCATCCAACCACCCTCACTCTTCCTGATTCTTCCCAGAACGTGGATATCATCCCTCTGACAACCCCTCCCACCAAAGACTCACCTCCCTCACTCTTCATGAGAATTCCCAGAACCGGACATCCTCCATCTGACAGCCCCTTCCAACATGGCCCCCAACTACCTCACTCTCCCTGAGTCTTCCCATGACCTGGCCATTCTCCCTCTGACAGCCCCTCCCACCAAGGCCCCCACCACCCTCACTCTCCCTGAATCTTCCCAGGACCTAGACATCCTCCCTCTGACAGCCCCTCCCACCATGGCCCCCACCTCCCTGACTCTCCCTGATTCCTCCCAGGACTGGACATCCTCCCTCTGACAGCCCCTCCCACCAAGGCCCCCACCTCCCTCACTCTTCCTCAGTCTTCCCAGGACCTGGACATCCTCCCTCTGACAGCCCCTCCCACCAAGGCCCCACCTCCCTCACGCTCCCTGAGTCTTCCCAGAACCTGGACATCCTCCCTCTGACAGCCCATCCCACCACCCTCACTCTCCCTGAGTCTTCCCAGGACCTGGATATCATCCTTCTGACAGCCCCTCCCACCAAAGACTCACCTCCCTCACTCTCCATGAGAATTCCCAGAACCAGACACTCTTCATCTGTCAGCCCCTCCCACCAAGGACCCACCTCCCTCATTCTCCCTGATTCCTCCCAGGACTGGACATCCTCCCTCTGACAGCCCCTCTCACCAAGGCCGCCACTTCCCTCACTCTCCCTGAGTCTTCCCAGTACCTGGCCATTCTCCCTCTCACAGCCTCTCCCACCAAGGCCCGCTCCTCCCTCATTCTCCCTAAGTCCTCCCAGGTCCTGGACATCCTCCCTCTGACAGCCCATCAATCCAAGGCCCCACCTCCCTCACTCTCCCTCAGTCTTCCCAGAACCTGGACATCCTCCCTCTGACAGCCCATTCTACCAAGGCCCCCACATCCCTCATTCTCATGAAGTCCTCTCAGGACCTGGACTTCCTCCCTCTGACAGCCCCTCCTACAAAGGTCCTACCTACCTCATTTTCCCTGAGTCTTCCCAGGACCTGGATATCCTCCCTCTGACAGCCCCTCCCACCAAGGCCTCACCTCCCTCTCCCTGATTCCTCCTAGGACTGGACATCCTCCCTCTGACAGCCCCTCCCACTAAGGCCCCCATCTCCCTCACTCTCCCTGAGAATTCGCAGGACCTGGACATGCTCCCTCTGACAACCCATCCCACCAAGGTCCCACCTCCCTCACTCCCCCTGTTTCTTCCCAGGACTGGACATCCTGCGTCTGCCAGCCTCTCTCACCAACACACTTACCTCCCTCACTCTCCCTGAGTCTTCGCAGGACCTTGATATCCTCCTTCTGACAGCTCCTCCCACCAAGACCCCACCTCCCTCATTCTCCCTGAGTCCTCTCAGGACCTGGACATCCTCCCTCTGACAGCCCACCAATCCAAGGCCCCCACCTCCCTCACTCTCCCGGATTCCCTCCAGGACTGGACATCCTCCCTCTGACAGCCCCTCCCACTGTGGCCCCCACCTCCCTCACTCTCCCTCATTCCCCCCAGGACCTGGACATCCTCCCTCTGACAGCCCCTCCCACTGTGGCCCCCACCTCCCTCACTCTCCCTCATTCCCCCCAGGACCTGGACATCCTCCCTCTGACAGCCCCTCCCACCAAGGCCCCCAATTGTCAGACATTCTTGGAGTCACAGGGCCTCTGGTGCTGGGTGGTTATGGACCCTCCTAGGCCCAGCCAGCCCCAGACTATGGGAGGCCTCAGTCTCAGGTGCTCTCACTCCCCCAGGGGTCCCTCTTTTCCCTGTCCAGGGTCTGAGATGGCTCTGTTAGCCTGAGCCAAACCATAGTCCAGGAACTGGCCTCCATTTGCTGAGGCCCCGCCCATGGGACGCCAGGGCCTTTGGGGCTGGAGGCCACGCTGGGATCTCCGGGGCCCAGAGCAGGGACAGCGGTGCAGCCTTCATGGACCCTCTTTTCAGGGAAAAGGGACTGGACTTGCTGGGGAAGCCTCCCCCCACCGCGCTCAGCTCCCCTCGCACCTTGACCCCAACAGGATGGGCTCTGCTCCCTCTGCTTGGCCTGGGCAGCACAGGTGGACGGGCCTCGTCCTACAGCCAGCTTCGATGGCAGTTAAGCCAGCACTTCCGGTCAGCGGGGGGCGGGGGTACCGGAAGCGGCAGAGTTCTACACACCCAAGTGGTCCTTGTGTGGGCTCTGTGCAAGGGCGGGGCCTCCCCTGGGGCTTTCCTTCACCATCTGTACCCAGAACAAGGCTCTGGGTTCCCTGGGAACCCCAGTAGGACGTCTTAGGGTCCTGTGCTCCGCAGCCAGGACTCGGGCCTCCCAAGGCTGACTGCCACGTGCTCCCCACAGTCCTTTATGATGTCCTTGTGGACTCCTGTCCGTGCTGGGCTACCTCCGTTTTCCCCCCTGAGGCCAGCCCCTAATCTCAATGTCCTGAGCTCTCTGAGATGCCTGACCTGTTGCAGGGTCCTCTCCTCTGGCAACTCCTGCTGAGGCCTCCCAGACAGGGCTGCAGGGCAGGAGGGTTCAGTGGGTTCCTGGGTCCTGGGGTCCACAACCTGCTCCCTTTCTGAACTTGACACCCTGCTTTCCTGACCACGTTCCTCTAGCACCCAGTGGGAAAGTGGGGTGCTCCTTAGCTTGCCAGCTGAGCCTGGGACCTCTCTGGCCTGACATCCTGGTCATTGCCCACATTTTCTAAAATGCATGATGTGCAGTGACTGTGATACTTTATATTTTCCTTGAATCTGTGCTAATGGTCTATTAAGATTTAAAATCCCAGTCCTCATCCACTAACAACACTTCAGGTGGTTATACCACAGCCTCAGGACTCAGACTGCCACAACCAGCCCAAATGTTGGTCCTCATAGAACCCCATGGTGGATCCTGGCGTATTGGCTCTGGGGTGCTCTCTCAAGTTCCTTCAGTGAAGCACTAGAAAGACTTCCTCCTAGGTATCCTGGAAGAATCAAGGGTTGAACCTCAAAATCTTCCTCCAGTCGATCCTCTCTATTTACTTTTATTGCTACCTACAGACTAGTTGACCAGTCTCAACCTCCATTCTGTCTCCTCACCTGCCTGCACACACATTCTAGTTCAACACTGAGCTAGGGTTCCCCAGCAGTTTGTCATATTTGATGTTGCTTTCCTCCTATCATCAATATAATTTTTGTTATTTCTTCTTTAATTTTTTCCATGGATGGTATGGGGTATGGGAAACACCAGCCTGATCTTGGTTGTCACCTTTGCAGTTATATGTTAGGAGTTAAGTCTGTAAATATTCAGAAGAATTATCATATTTACAATATTCTCTTTCCCTTCATTAAATATAGTATTCTGCTCTGACATGTCTTTTTCATAAGTGTATCAGTAAGGTTTTACAGTTTCTCTACAAAAGACTTGTACATTTCTGCTTGGTTTTCTCTTATATATGTTTCATATAATATTGCTGTGAATGGTATACTTTGCATTACATGTAATTTGTTAGCAATTTGGTTTGACCAGAGTCCTAATTCTGCTTAATGATTTTTCATACATCAATTTTCCAAAGTTCCTTACAATGTGCATTTTTGCAGGAATTTCTCTGTATTTTTTAATTAGGAGATCATAGTTTTTTTTTTTCCCCATTATTATCTCTTTCCATGCACTATTCTTACCTCTTAGTTACTTTGGTGTTTTTACTCTTTTGTGATACCTGTGTACTATCTGTATTTTTTTATTGAGTTCTAAACTGTGTATTAAATGCCAAGTATCTTTGTCCTCTGAACGCTATTGATTATGCTCATGATTCACATTGCATATCTAGCAAAATAAAAATTCTGTCATAATGCCACCTTGCTAAAAGATATGAACTGGTGTGCATTTTTGTCAACTACAGTTTCTTTACTCCTACACACTGTCACATTTTTTTAACCTATTATTTTTTATTTTTTATTTTTGCAAATGGAGTGATTTGTAGTTCACGGTCTTTTCTAATATTTATTAACTGCTGTGTTGTAAATACTATGAATTTATGTACGATATTGTTATCTATTTGATGTTGGCTTAAGTGTTTTATTGAGGCATCCTCATCTGGTCTTTGTATGCAGAGTGGTAGCCTGGTACAATGGTTGAATAACTCCCAATCTTTTGTATGGTTTAAATGAGATTATATGAGATGGTAATTCGTGTTTCATTTGCCATTTGGTGTTTACAAGTACCTAAACCTGGCTGTTCTTGCAGTATTTTTATGTAGCTTTGGGTAAGAGTATAGTTTCTGTTTTTGATCTTTGACTGGAGATTTCTATTTTTCTATGGACCTAACCATTTATTTTTTGCCTAAAATGCTCCATTTGAATGTTCATATAATAGACATGACATTTAACTAAAATCATCTTATTGCAGATATTCTCAAACATATACCATAGTACAGAGAATAGAATAATTAACCCAGTTACCTGGCATACATCTACAGCAATCTTCCACTTTCATAGGAAGAATCTTGTTCATATAAAGGAGATATATATATATATATATATATATATATATATATATATATATATATATCTTTGTTATTGTCAAGCACACTAGAGGTAACAATATGCACTTCCATTAGGAGATATATGCTGTTTTCTCCATTGAGGCAATATGGATGACCATCTTTATCCATAAACCCACTAGGGACTATTGGTTCTATAATTGTAAAACTCCTTTGAGTTTATCACCTGAAACCATCCTTTAGGTATAACTTTGTCCTTGTGCACCTTTCATTATCTTGATTCCTTGGTAGCACTACTGTTCTCTTATAAGTGCTCATTAAATTTCATACCTCATGCTTTCACAATTTATTTTTCTAGAATGTCTTATTTCTGCTTATTCCATATATGTTTGCAATAATTATAAATTTGTTATATAAATCCTTTCAAAATACTAGCTTCCACTAGTAGGCTGTGCTTTTTTGTAATTCATTGTTTTACATTTATCTTTATTTTCTCCTACCTTCTACGTCTTTGTGTTCAATATGATATTCTTATGCTAGTTTATTGAATATCTTTGATGTTTTAAACATTTTTCTAATAAATTTACTTAATGTAATTATTATCGTTTGGATGTTTCCAGCAACAGTGCTATAGAGCTTTATGTGTAGTGCCCACATTTTTATAAATTGACTAAATATATCTCTCTTAATGCTCTTATAAGTTTTCATTTGTGTGTGTGTGTGTGTGTGTTCATACAAACACTAGGACATCAACAGTTTGTTTTTTTAAGTTTCAGGTTTCAGGCCCTTGGGGTGTTTCGTCTTGTTATATTTTACTTACTAATGACTGAAGAAATTTGAACAAATTTTACTGCTAGTTACAGAGTTGATTTTTCATAAATAAAAATATGTTGTCACGTGAAAAATTCAATTATAATTGGCCAACTACAGAATTCAGATTATCCAGTAAAACAGAAACTACTCTAAATGCATAACAGTGAGAGGACTTTTTTCCATAGATATTATATATTTATTTTTTCATCCATTTCACATTCATGGTGAAATTGGGCAGAAATATAGTGAGTTTCCACATACCCTTTCAACCCCTTAACCACAGAGATTCTCCTATGGTAAACATCTCCTCCTGGCATTAGTACCATTAGTACCATAGAAACAGGTACCATTGATACATTATTTTAAACTAAAGTACACAGCCTACAATAGGGTTTATTCTTTGTGTTGTATGTTCTGTGGGATTTGACAAATGTATATTGACATGTATCCCTCATACAGAGTAGTTTCACTGCACTAAAACTCCTGTCTTGTACTCATTCATCCCTCCCTCTAACCCTTAGAACTCCTAATTATTTATACTGTCTCCATAGTTTAGCCTTTTAAGGATGCCAAGTAGTTGAAATTATATAGTATACAACATTTTCAGATGGGATACTTTCATCTAGTAATATCCATGTAGAGGTCCTCTATCTTTTTATATTATAGATTGTTACCTCATTTCTTTTTATTTATTGTTGAATGATATCTCATTGTACACAGATACCACAGTTTAATGATCCATTCCTCAACTGAAAAACATGTTGGTTGTTTTCTAGTTTGGGCACTCATAAGTAAAGCTGCTAAAATATTTGTGTGCAAGCTTTTGCATGGACATAACTTTTTATCTCTGTTGCATACACATAAAAGAATGCATATGGTGCATTGTATGGTAAGAATATATTTAATTTTGTTATATTCCACTAGACTGTCTTTCCATGTGACTGTACCATTCTGTAATCCTGCCATCAGCGAGAGAGGGTTCTTGAAGCTCAGCACCTTCTCCAGAATTTGGCCTTGTCAGTGTTTTGGATATTAGCTATTTTAGTATATGTGTAGTAATATATTTTTGCTTTAGTTTGCAATTTTCTAATGATATATTGTTATGCTAAGCATCTTTTCATATGCTGACATGTAGAACATTGGTATCATTTCTTCCTAAGGATTTGATCAAATTCATTAGTAATCCCATCTGAAAATGTTGTTTTCATTTAGGGAGGATTTATTAATTACTGATCCAATTTGTTTAATAGTGGTAGGTGTATTCAGATATCTGTTTCTCTTGTGTAAGCTTTGGTCAATTGAATATTTCCAAAATTAGTCCATTTCATGAAGTTTATCAAATTGTGGGCATAGCATGTTCCTAAGATTTTTTTTTAATATATTTTATTGATTTTTCACAGAGAGGAAGAGAGAGGGTAGAGAGTCAGAAACATCGATGAGAGAGAATCATCGATCAGCTGCCTCTTGCATACCCTCTACCGGGGATGTGCCCACAACCGAGGTACATGCCCCTGACCGGAATCGAACCTGGGACCTTTCAGTCTGCAGGCCGACGCTCTATCCCACATGTGTGAAACACAAGGCCCTCGGGCCAAATCCGTCCCGCCAGGCCTTGCAATGTGGCCCGCACCGCGCTGTCATCACTGCACTCCGCTGTGTTTCCATCACAATGACAGTTTATGACTGTTCAGTAAACCATTCGGCCCGCGATTTAGGCTGGATTTTAGATTTTGGCCCCTTCTCTGATTGAGTTCGACACCCCTACTCTATCCACTGAGCCAAACCGGTCTCGGCCTAAGATTTCTCTATTATCATTTTAATGCCAATGGAATCATTAGCTATAGCCTATTTTTATTTTTTGATATTAGTAATTTCTGTCTTCTCTGTCTTAGTTAACCTCGCTAGCGGTTTATCAATTTTATTATCAACTAGAGGCCTGGTGCATGAATTACATGTAGGTGCACCATTTCTCTCCACTAATACTAACAGGAAATATTTTATCAGCCAATTGCCACATCATTGCTCTTGGACTGGCTTGTTTGGAGTGTGTAACAGGAAATATTTTGCTTTTGGAGAGCAAGAAAAATAGGTTTATTTGCATTAGGTTTATTAATTTGTGCAGTTATTCAATGTCTGGTAAGTTAATGTTCAAGAAAAATATTAATTTTTAATAAAATGTTCTATTATTTTATGTTAAAATAAATTACTCATTTATTTTAGCCCTTAGTATTCAACAGGTCTCTATCAAAATAAACCTACATTTTTATGGAAATTGAAGCTTTTGTTTTTTAGCAGCCTGCATGAACTTAAACTTTGTTTATGTGGCACATGATAGCCTCTGAGTTTGACATGCTTGATATAGATTCTGCCTGACCATGGGCCATGTAGCTGCTTAGACCACTTGGCAGGTGAGTGCATGTCAAGAACCATGCAAGTTGGAGGAAGCAGGAGTAAGGCAAGAAGAACAAGAAGATGAAAACTTTGTCTCTTCAGTACAGCTAGGACCTTAACCAACTAAGCCTTCAAGATTTGGTGGGTTTTCAGTGGCTCTGCTCTTCTAGACAATGCATGGTTTTTCAGACAAGAGTGGTAGGCAAGCACCTTCTCTACATAGACAGAACTTCACTGAACATATGCCCATCTTGCTCTTCTTTTTTCCCCTTTTCCCATTGATTTGCAGAAAATGGACCAGTGGTTCTGTGGAGAGTGTGAAACTTGCTGCTTCCTTATGAAGCTGCCCAGAAGATCATGCTTATAATATTATATCTATCCTTTCCTTTGTCCCCTTCTATTTTAATATTAGCTACCTAATTGCAGTGATAATTCTTGGAAGTATTCAAACTTCTTGGATTTGTGTTTTTTTGTTTGTTTATTTTTCATTAATTTTGGAAAATTCTTAGTCATTAATATTTCATATACTAGCTATACCCAGTCACGCATTGCTGTTGCTCAGTCTAATGGAAAAGAAAGAAGAGAGAAAGCACACGTTTCTAACATGTTTAATTTCACAATGTTTATGGGTATACAATATTTTTTATTGTTCCATTGTCTGTGCAGATATATAGATTGTCTGGTTTGCTGACTCTAGAAAAAGCAACATATAATTGTCCATGTGAGAAGCAATCCATGTCTAGATATAAACCACACAATTCTAAAGATTGGCCCTGAGCTTTGTCGATGGTGATGGAAAATGCCAATTGAATTGGGAATTGCAATTTCTTAAATTGAAATGGCATATCCGTTGGAATCATAGGAATGAGGGGAATGAGATTGTTGCTTCTATGACATTGCTCATTACTTTTTTTTTTACTGCAAGCTGCGTGTCGTTGCAAAGCTTTGGCTGGTTGATATTTCACAAAATGATAATTGGCGTGCCAATTATCAATTGCAGTATGTGTGGTGGCATCCCTGGCAGATCCAGTGAATTCAAAATTTCTGCTGGACAATTAACCACTTCATCTGCTTCCACAACAGTGTCAACGGACTTGTATGTGACTGCCTCACTTTGAATGTTAGACTGAATAATATTGTTAAGTTCGTAGATGTCTTTGTTCTTGGCCACAAGAATAGCCCTTTCACTCAGCCAATCGTGATTCTTATAATTGGTTTGAATATTGGGAAACACTTTTTCAACCAATTCTTCTTTTAACATCACTAAATTGCAGAAGTTATGAGGCAATGAAATTCGTCCTGAGGTCAGATCAACTGGCACCTTCCCATTCCCAATTTCCAGCAATTGATGTGGGAATATCTCAGCTGATCAATCAATTTGCAGCTGGACACATATATTTGTAGTTAATTTTAAAGTCTTTACGTGTCACCACAAAGTAGAATATTTCAGGCAAGCATTTATTTTGTCCACTGGTGTTGATCGAGGAATTACAGGTAATGTTTGCCTGAAATATTTTGCATGCAATATTAATGCATTCCCAAATGGTCAGTGCTTCCATGCAAATCTTGCAATGATCGATCAAGAGCCTCGAGTGATTTTTTTGTTTGCCATTGTGCATTCATCCCAAACAATAAGTTCGCATTTCTGCAATACTTTTGCCATGCTGGATGCTTTGGAAATGTTGCACGTGGGAGTTTCAATGAATTGCATGTTCAATGGCAATTTCAAAGCAGAATGAGCAGTTCTTCCACCTGGTAGAATGTCACAGCTATTCCAGATGACACAGAGCTAAGGCTATGTCATTTTGGGATCAAATTGCTGTCAGAATTACTCTAGTTAGGAACATTTTACCAGTTCCTCCTGGCGCATCTAAGAAGAAGATTTCTCCAACCCCATCATTGACAGTTCGCATTATTTGGTCGTAAATGCCTTTTTGTTCAAGTGTTAGCTTAGAAATATTAGATTGCACATATGACAAAAGATCACCCGTGTTTAATTTTGTTCATGACACAATTCTACATGGAAAGAAGAAGCAGCAGCAGATCAATTCGGTGATGGCATTCCCAATTGATTGAGAACTTTGTTCACGATTATTAACCACAAATCTTCAATCATTATCAACATTGAAATGGAATCATAAAATTGGAAATTTGGAAATCGTAAATGGATCATAAATCAGAAATATTGAAATGGAATCATAAAATATTTAGTATAGCATGTGTTGCTTTTATGTCCAACAGATGGCGATGTGTTTTTTTTTTTAACAAGTTTTTACCTGTCACAGGTGTGGCATCTATATAATAGTAGGTATAAGGTATATAAAAACACACACGTATTCAAAATGCAATGTTGTGTCAAAATTTCAAAGCAATCGGTGAAGAACTTTTACAGATTTAAGATTTTGGATAAACAAACATTTACATTTTTACTTATATAGATTTCAGTTCTATCTTTGCTTCTTTCTCCTTCTAGTATTATTATCACATAAATGATATATCTTTCACTATTATCCCACAGTTCTTAGCTCTTTTCTTCTGCCTTCTTTGTTTTTTTTATTTTTCTGTTGTAAGTTTATATTAATATTTATTCTGTTCATTGTTTTTCCTTATCCATGTTTAGTCTACTGATGAGCTGATACAAGACTTTCTCCACTTCTTTTTTGTGTTGAATTTCTAGTATTGCTTTTTTATTCTTTCTTGGAGTTTACATCTCTCTACTTATAATCTGTACTTATTTTTGCATTTTGTTTACTTTTTGTTATATTTGTGAGCATATGAATCATAGTTACTTTAAATTTCTTGTATGATAATTCTAATATATCTTATATTTGATTTGATGCTTCATTTGTCTCTGCAAACTATATCTTGTTTTTTTTTTGTGTTGTAATTTTTTGTGGAAAACTAAAAATGTATTGGGTAAAAGTTGCTGAGATAAGTAGGCCTTTAGTGTGAAGTGTTTTGTTTTCCTAGCCAGGATTCAGGCTATGTTTACTGTGTGGTGTAACCTTGCTTGTCAAAAGCTAAATTTCCATGGTATCCTCATTTTCATCATCCCTGTTCTTCTTAAATAAGGTCCCCAAATCTGAGGTGTGTAGCTCTTTAAGTCTTCATCCTGCTGATAGAGTGTGAGTAGACTGTCCTAGAATGTGATAATTGGGTCTCAGATTTTCAGTGAGCCTGTGCCTTTGGGCTATGACTTCATAAGTACCTTTCAGGTTTTAACCTCTTCAGTAAAATAGGAAGTTGAGCTGAGCAAGCTTATAGAGAGACATGACTCTCCACCTCATGGAAGGAGGAGGGGGCTACAGATGATGTTTTTTAATCTCTCTCTGATTGTTTAAACTAGTAAAAAGCCAAGTCAGTTAGGTTCTGGTGAATAGTTGCTCTTTATACAGGCCTTGTTATGAAGGAAAAATTGATTTGGACATTTTTCCCAATGGCTACTGAAAGGAATTTTAGAGACAAGACAGGCAGTTTCAAGGAATAAGCGGGTGGTCCATTAATGAGGAATGAATAGGTAAGGGCTTGGAGACACCGAAAGGTGTCTCAGAGAGGATAGAGAAATGTTACAAGAGAAAAGCACACATTTAATAATAAATGAATGTTTATTATTCATTTATTGATAAATGAATGTTTCAAGATAAGGAGAAACAAAAGAAGGGGGCACCATGTGGCCTTTGGACTTTGAAACTGATACTTTACAGAAGAATGACTAATTAGGAAAGCACAGGGGTCATAAAGAAAGTAGGGTCCAATTAGAAAGGGTCATGAACAGACAAAGAGCTACAGCTTTTATAAATCTGGAGAAAAAAAACACACAAAAAATTTTAGGATTTTTTTTTCCCCATTAGAGTGACAAGGAGCAGGTTTTTTCTATTTGGGGACCTACTCCCATGGAAGTGCCAATGGGGATACTTACCCAGGCAAAGTTTGTATATGTTTCCAATAAACTTTCACATTTTTTACTAAAGAAGCCTTTTAGTCCATGAGTTTATCCTTCAAACTTTATAGGGCAAAAGCCCACAAGGAGGGGGAGTCTGTACCCCAAACCGCATGTAACACTAGTTTTCCCTTTCCTTTGATTGAAATACTACAACACATTTTGAGGCCCTAACCCTGAGTGTGCTGGTGTTTGGAGGAGGAGATTTTGGGAAGTACTTAGGTTTAGTTGATATCATCATGATGGGGTGTCCAGGATACCATTAGTGTTCTTCTAAGAAGCACAAGAGAGAAAGAGAAATTAGAACCCTCTCTCTACCTGGCCAGGACACTGGGAGAAGGAGGCCATCTGCAAGCAAGTAAGATAGCTCTCATTGGAAACCTAATACACCAGCACGTTGATTTTGTATTTCCCAGGCCACAAAGGGTGAAAACGTTTAAGCTACCAGGCTGTGGTATTTTGTTAGAGCAGACAGCGCAGACTAACTCACACTTTGTCTCCCAATTCTCAAGAACAACATAGGAAGGTCAGGCCTCTGCTCACAGTTTCCACAACCTCCATTGGCCCACCACATAGCATAAATGAAAATTACAACCCACTAAGAACTTACAGTTACCTAAATTCCCAAACTGCCTTGCTCAGGAAATTTCTGCCTAACTGCTCAAATAAGGAACACCCTCTTCCTCACCCATTCTTTTTACATTACCTCTAGGATCTACAGGGTGCTTCAACATCTTCCTCATATGAATGCAACTTGTAGGTGCCAAATTATATGAGAAGTGGCTAGATTTCCTTTAGTCTCCCACGTCCTAACACTGAGACTCCCCAAGAGCAAATAAAGAGCCTGTGGTGGTTAAAAGAATCAGCAAACACAAGATCTAATTTATTAAGCTTTAATTCCTCCTATTTCTTCAATAAACTTAAAATATCACAGTATACCTAAGTTAATTTTACAAAACTAGAGATTAAATGGAACAAGGAAAACTAAGAATACTCATGCTTTTTTATTTATATTTCATTATCTCAACAACTAGAATAAGGATCCTTTTGCACTTCCAAGAATATTATATATTATGTTATATATTCTGGTGTGAAGGACAACAAGCTTTAGATTTCTCTATGGGTGGAAAGGTTGTACTGGCCATGGCCCTGAACGATGCTCTGATTTGGGCAGAAGTGGCAGCCATGGCTGCTTCTCTGGCTCGGGCTCTCTCTTCCTTCTCTCTCAAAGCTTCTTCATAAAACCGGGGGTAGGCCCTGGGGTGGGTACCATTAACCTTTGCAAAAAACTCCAGCACTTCCATCTTGCTGGTTTCAAGGTGTGCTTTTGGACCCCACAGAAACTCAGAGCGTTGAGGGTCACTGTGGGGCACCTGGTGGCACTCCAGGTACTTGAGCCTCACAAAATCGGTGAGGAGCTTCTTGGGATCCCCAAACATGTAGTGCTTCCTCCCAGGGTACACTTTTTTTCCACGCAGATCTTTCCAGATGAATTCTTCAGAAACACAGTTGCCATGCATGAAGATCAAACTCAGGATATGCATCAGGAAGCCTGTCTTGGGGAACCCCTTGCCAGGACGCACCCTCCCGTTATTGGGGAGTTTCAGCTTGCTGACAAGGGCATAGGAGTTATTTTTTGAGTCGACTTCATTTATGTATAATGCAAAGAGGATTTCCATTCGATCAGAGGCTTTCTTGAGCATCTCACAAAATCGGTCTTGGTAATCTTTCCCAACAATATGCAGCATGTCTTTCTTCATAATGGGCTGTTTCAGCTTATACTTTGACAGAAGGAAAAGCTCCAAATCCTCAGTCCTCTTTTCAAAATCATCCACCACTGAGAGTGGGGCCCCAAAGGAGTCAGCCTCATCCTCATCTTGGCTGCTGGAAGCTTTATCAGATTCAGGGCCAGCAATAGCTACAAAAGAGTTGGGGGTGGTTGGTGAGCATTGAGGACCCTGGGAAATGTTCAATGACCCACCCACAGGCAGACCCTGGCTAATACCTTCACACTGAGTAGAGAAGGAAGGAGGGAACTCTTTTGCTGCTGCTGCAGTGGCCTGAGCATTGCCACAACTCTGAGGCTCAATTTGGGCCCGGTGGCATTTTTTGCTCTTGTGACGACCTGGCATGATGTCACTAGTCAGGAACAGCAGGCAGAAGTCTGGACAGGAAATCAGGAGATGGGGATACCTGGATAAAGGAGAAGGAGATCATGTGAGTGCCTTCAGTCAGTGGTGAGATGGATTCTACCTTGGCTTTAGCTAAGGCTGCCTCTCCAGGTTTCCTGGAGGGCACTGTTCCACAACCCACAGTGTTTCCATTCAGATCCACCTGTTCCTTGAGAAACCTGGAGAGGCACTTGAAAGGGTCCTTAGAATACATCATGGCAGCCCTTCCTAGAGGGTACAGGAATGAGAATAGAGGGATTTCCACTGGGGAGCCCATGTTCTAGGGCAGTGGTTGGCATACTGTGGCTCAAGTGCCACATAAGGCTCTTTGGCCCTTGAGTGTGGTTCTTCCACAAAATACCCCGAGCGGGCGTGCAGGAACATGTGACTGAAACTTCATGGCCCATGCAAGGAAGTAGGTTTTCATCTCTAAAAAGAAATTTCAATAGTTGTAGTGTTGATATTTGGCTCTGTTGACTAATGAGTTTGCCAACACCCTTGCTGTTGGATTCTTTTCAGTTAACTACCAGAATAATCATGTCAAATATTGGCAGGTCCTGGGCTCCCTCTATTCTGGTCCTGTGAAATTGACACCTCTAAGACCCTAAGGTCTCCATCATGGGCTGCCTGGGTCCTTGATACTCATGCAGGGTTCTCACCTGGTCTCCAGGTAGTAGCTGGAATCCTGCTCTTCTGCTGACTGGTATCTGCTCCTTCACTGATGGCCTCTTTTCTGTTACATTGAATAGAAATAAGTGAGGGTGAGTCTAACCCTGGCAGGCCCAAGCTGAACTGAATGCAAGGATAGAGCTCAGGATTATCTTATTCAATTTTAGGCCTTGAGCACAAATTTGAGCATGAGTTTGGGCCTGTGGGACCACTACAAGATCAGTTGCCCTTCCATGAGGATGAGAATAACCCCACCTGCCCATATACTCCAAGGCTGAGAATAGGGCTTCCCTTACTATGATCATGTGCGTTCCCTCAGATATGATGGTCCAGGGAGATGTCCCCTTAAATTCCTGGAAACACCTGGATATCAGCCTACTGGTGAGGGCAAACCATCCCTCGTAAATGAAAGCTGTCAAGCCCTCTACCCAGCAGCCCCATCGCCTCACCCCCCAACCCAGCTTGCAGGACACCCAAGGAGAAGAGGAACCATCTTTTCCGGAAACCTCCTGGCATCCTGGTCCAGCAGAGGGATGGGAACCCCTGGGTCCGCAAAGAGGCCTGCCTCCGCCCCCCTGGGTGCTTCCTCACTTGAGGGCTCTCCCTCAGACCAAGGCCTCACCATCTCCTTCTGGCTACAGAGGCGGCCTGTCAGCATCCTGCCCAGCCTCCCAGGGTGGAGGGCCTGGGCAGGGTCCCGGCCTCCTCATGAGGGGTTAGCGGCCCCTGGGGATCCTCTGAGGTTCCCCTGACTTCCTCCAGGATGCGGGGCCCTCCCTTCAGACCAAGGCCCTCAGTATCTGACCCACCAAGGGGGACAGGAGGGCGCCTTCCACTGCTGCCATGTTTGGGTGCTCAGAGAGCCAGGAGCAGCCCTGGGAGGAGTTTCTCCCCAGCTCCCTCACCTGGGCTCTGGAGGGGTGTCACTCACTGTGCCCTGCTGACCTGGGCCTTCCAGACATCCCTGGGCCCCCACCTTCCCTAGAGGCTTCCAGGGGATCAACCTCAGTCTGAGAGCTTTACCTATGGTATCCCAGGCCTGAGAGCAGGGGCTAGGCTGGATACTGGCAGTTGGGGCAACAGGGAGGGGCGGGTCTACGGGAGGGGAGGAGCTACAGGGGTTAGGCAGGGCAATGGCGAGGGGCAGGGCTATGGGAGGGGCGGGGCCTCACCTAGGGGACTTTTGTTAGCTCCTCTTTCCCCTCCTCACCTTGACTGGAGCAGCAGCCTTGGTCTTCTCTTCTTCAGCCCTCAGGGCTCTGCCCCCTGAGGTAAAGTCTCCCTTCCAAGGTGCCCCAGGAGGGACCTGGTGAGATGAGCCTCAGTTAAAGAGACAGGGCCTCTTCAGGGTGGCAGTTGGTGGGATCTCTGGCGCCCCCTGTGTTGTAGGGTGGAAGCAGCCTACCTCTCACAGGGATTGTCACCTGCACTCCTCTCAGGACCTGGGGCACTGCCCTGGGGCCCCAGCCCTTAGCCAAGGCCCTCACCTCCCTGGCATGTCCCTGTCCTAGTCAGTAGTCAGCCACACAGGGGACTCTAAGAGCAGATGAGGGAAGGGTCTGCAGGTCTTTCATTTCATCTGGGTCCTCATCTGGGCTCCTGTCTCTTTAAGGAAAGGCTTCCCCAGGAATGCCACATCCCTGAAAACTCTTGACTAACCAGCCTACTGCAAGGTCTCACACAAAACAGGTCTGTGTCCAGGAGTGATGTGAGATGGGGAGGCTGAGAGACCAGGCAGAGGACCCAGGGCAGATGGCGGGCTCACTGACAAAAGCAACAACACACACATACAACCCAGGATCTTCTCTTGCTTCTCTTTAGGACCCAGACTTGGCCTTTTATGAACTTCTGTTCCTAAACATTTCCTAACGATAAGAGACAGGCTGAGCCAGGTAATTTTGTAAGGTCCCATCTTGCCTGATCATATTATCGCTGGATATTATCTCCTGCCTTTCCTGATTCAGGTTTCTCAATGGTCTGTTATGCTTAATGCTCTAGCTATGCATTCCAGTCCACCACATGGAGCACAAAACTTTTCATTTAATTGTCTAAAATATATTTTGGAGCAGTGAGAAGAAGAGTGAATGCAGATATATAAGGTCTGCATTAGGGTGGAAGAGTTTGGACATTGTGTGCCGGCTGTGAGTTTGACATGCTTGCTCTTGATGAATTCAGACCAGGGGTCTAGTCTAGTTCTGTCACTTACATTCTTGTGACTATCAGAATACGACAAATTCACCATCTGCCAACTGAGTGTGATAAGCCCTATAATTTAAAATTGTGGGAATGTATGTGTTGTATGGGAAGCATCTGTCAGGATAACTGGCAAACACTGAGTTTTTTATGAAAGCCAGTTATGATATTTACCTACACAGTATCATCAGGCATTTTTTTTTTTAATCCAGGATCTATCAGAGATAATGTGATGCTCTCAGACAGAACAACACCAAATCAGCTAAAATTTCGATTTACAATGTAAAATTAAATAGCTATTCTCCATTAGGGCATTTGTTATTTAATATTGGTTTGGTCATCCCCGACCCCCCATGACCTTGATGCAACTAATACCCTGTTTCCCTGAAAATAAGACAGTGTCTTATATTATTTTTTTCTCCCAAATTTGCGCTAGGTCTTATTTTCAGGGGATGTCTTGTCTTTGCATGCCCTAGGTCTTATTTTTGGAGGATGTCTTATTTTCGGGGAAACATGGTAGTTTCTAGAATTTCATCTAGGACTAAACTCACTCAATCCTTTCTAGCTCTCCTTCAATCCAAACCATGTAAATTTTATTGTCTCTCTTTCCCACCAAAATCTAGCACTCCTTTAGAATCACCTAAGTCCACTAAAGGTATTCTAGTTAAAATGCTCTTTAAAAATTGTATACATAATTTTTATATATTTATATAAAATATAATATTGTCTACATTATATATATTTAATATAACTTATAACACTCAGTGTGTGTGTGTGTGTGTGTGTGTGTATATATATATATATATATATATATATATATATATATATATATTTATTTATTAGAGGCCTGCTGCATGAATTTGTACATGGGTGAGGTCTGGTCAGCCTGGCCAGGGGGAGGGGACATGGGCAGTTGGCAAGCCTGCCTGCTGGTCAAAGGGAGAATTTGCATATTAGCATTTTATTACATAGGATATACACTGAGTGGCCAGATTATTATACATTCAGAGATCATAATATTCTGGTCAATCAGTATATATATATATATTTCAGAGTGGAAGGGAGAAGGAGAGAGAGATAGAAACATCAATGATGAGAATCATTGATTGGCTGCCTCCTGTATGCTCCCTACTAGGGATACATGGGCATGTTCCTTTGACCAGAATCTAACCTGGGACCCTTCAGTCCACAGGATAATGCTCTATCCACTGACCTACATCAGCTAGGGAAAAATGCTCTTTTAATACAGTGGGATCTGACTTTACAACTTGAAGGCAAAAAGTGTCAACATGGTGGCTTCTGTTCACCTTCACCATTATTTGGCAGAAACCCAGTGGAGTGAATGTGCATAGAACCCCTATTTGTGTACTCTATTTTCCTTCATTAAGATAACAGCAGAGACACATTTTACTCCTGCTTTTTGGGCACTGCATTGTGTCCTCCCAAATACATGTTGAGGTCATAACCCCCAGTGCCAAAGAATGTGGCTCTAGTTGTAGATAATGTCTTTAAAGTGATGGTTCAGTTAAAATGAGGCCATTAAGATAAGCCCTGATCTAAATTTAATGGGGTCCTAATAAGAGTTTAGATCATCCAAGGAGACAGCAGGCATGCACTCACACAAGGGACAGCCATGCGAAGGGGGTAGCCATCTGCAATCAAAGAGAGAGGTCTCAGAGCAAACCAAACCTGCCAGCACCTTAACATTGGAATTCCAACCTACAGAACTGTGAGAAAATAAATGTCCATGGATTAAGCTATCCAGTCTGGGTATGTTGTTAGGGCAGCCTGAGATATCGAATACACTGCCCCAGACAGAGATTGTTTTTCTGGATTATCTGCCCTACCAAATTAATTACTAAGAGCATGGTCAGTGCCCCCTATTATACTCCCTGGGATGAGGATGGGATCTCTGCACTATGGTTATGGGGTGTCCAAAACCACAATGAGCTAGGCGGCAATTATTAATGAGCTAGGCAGCAATTATTAATAATGCAAGCTCACAAGGTGAAGGAGAGGGACACCACACAGTGGCACTCGGTGTGTGTGGGAATTACATGAAGGAATGGTGAATGAGCAATTTCTGGGCAAGGCAGGCTGTGGGGTATCAAAAGAACGGGGTGACCTCTACTTCACCTGCAGCATGTAATCAGATGGTTTGCAAAGTCCATAGGATGGTAAAGAAGAGAAATCCACTACTTAGGAATAAGTTAAATCAAGGCTTCATTCCTTCACAAAGATGGATGTGGTAGACACTTTATCTGCCAGTGAAGAACACGGAGGAGAACTTGCAGTTAGGCCATTTGAGGTCCTGCTGGTTTCAAGGCACGTCAAAGTAGCACATATTTTTAGGCCTTAATATTACACCATGCACTACATTGCAGTTAGCCATGCAAATATTTCCTCTCTCAACTCAGACAACTCACCTGAATGTCTGGCTTTTGCTCACAAGTCCCAAAGACAAAATCTTCTCCAGACTGACTGAGAACATCTCAGAGGCTGACTTGTAGCATCTCCAAATTTAAACTAACATAACAGAGAATTTACACTGACTGATTTCGCCTGCAATACCTCCCAAATCACCCACCCCTTTAAATTCCTATAAAGCACAGAAAATATTTCGACATCTTCCTTATGTGATTGAAGCGCCTAGCTAGCAAAGTTTTATGAAGAGAGGATGGGTCTTTATCTTACCGTCCCCAGTACTAACACAGGGCCTTCCAAAAGGCACATGCTCAATTAATTTTGGGGAATAGAGGAATATGGGTGTAAGAGATATACTGTGTTAAGAGTTACTATATACTTCATCCTTTAATAAGCTAAGCATATTGAGGTATAAATCAATTAATTTTATAAAAGGAAAGATGGAAAAGAGGAAAGAGAATCAGAGTTGATAATACATTTTTTCTATTTTTTTTGTTCCAACAATTGTACTGTGGGATTCTCTCCTATGTCCACCCAAGATTTGATCATGATGCTATATATTTCTCCATGACAAAAATTATTCTTCATATTTTACAAGTTGTGGAGAAAATGGTGGACCATGTCATGCAACATTTCCGGCTTGTGGTACTAGTGCCAATCCTGGCTGCCCATCTGTCTTGTGCTCTTTCTACCTCCTCTCTCAAAGCTTCTTCTTATTGTGATGGGAAGACACTTGTTATGCTATTGTTGAGCTAGGCCCAAAATTCCAGGATTTTCATTTTGGTTGTTGCTTTGTAAGCTTTGGGACCCTACAAGACCTCATTGCATGGCAGAGCAGTGTTGGGCACCTGGCTGTACTCCAGGTACTCTAGCTTGACTAGATCTTTGGTGATAAGCTTCCTAGGTTCCCCATTGAAGTATTGTTTTTTCACAGGGAACAATCGCATGGCATTCAGGAAGTTCCAGACCTCTTTCTCACTGACATGGTTGCCATTCATGAAGATCACACCCAATATATTCAATAAAGAGACCAGTCTTGGGTAACACCATGCCATCGTGCACCTTCCCCTTATTGGGGACTTTCAGTTTGCTGGCAAGTTCACAGGGAGGTTTTGTTGAGTCCATTTCCCTCATGCCAACCACAAAGAGATCCTCAATGCTGTAAGAGGCTTTCTTTCTTTATTTTTTTCATTCATTTATTTTAAAATTTCTTTATTGATTAAGGTATCACATATTTTTTTCATCCCCCCATTTCCATGCAAAACATTCCCCACGCATGCCCCCATCCCTTGTTGTCCATGACCACTGGTTAGGCTTATATGCATGCATACAAGTCCTTTGGTTGACTTCTTCCCCTTACCCCGACCCTCCCTATCTTCCCTCTGAGATTTGACAGCCTGATCGATGTTTCCCTGTCTCCAGGTCAGTTTTTGTTCATCAGTTTAGGTTGTTCATCATTCTACACAAATTGTTGGCATTACTTTTTGTAAAGAATGGTTAGTTAGCAGGTTTCCCTGTGGAATGGGCTGCTTCACTCTATACTTTTACAAGATAAAGTTCTTCAAGGTAGTCACCTACATAATTAGAGAGTCATCGCATGTGTTCTCTGGAGATAGGGCCTCAGAGGAACATGAATGTGTCTCATCTAGGCTGTTCTCAGATATTGTGTGAAATGAGCCTGAAGAGTAATAGAGGTTTTTGGAGCTCTCCAAGATGCCAGGGAAAGTACCAGTTAGATCAGTAGCTGATGAGCTCTGAGGATAAAGCTCCAAACCAGAAGATGAGAATGAAGGGGGGTAGAGGTGCAATTTTTTCTTTTATGGTAGCTTCCTCCAATATCTTGAGGCTCTGAGCTTACCCTTGGGAAGCTTATTGATTCTGACTGTTGTAGCACTTAGTCTTGTGCCTCTGAGGCATGATGACTATGGTCAGAGAAAAAGGTCAGGAGGGTACTCAAAAGAGAGGTAATGAGAGCTCCTGGAGAATGAAGGTCAAGAATATATGTGCAGCTCTGGCATAGGAGTGACACCTTTATTGGAAGGAAGGCTGCATCTGCAATTCCCCTCAAAGGCACCTCTTTAAAAACCTTCATCCTGTGCTTTGGAAAAACATTGGGCTGCATCTTGCCAGTCCTGCCTCAGACATAATGAGGTGAATTTAGGGGCTGGTAATATTTGAGTTTGTGAAATCTGTTATTTCACATTCAAGAGCACCATTCTACTTGTAGCATGTGATGGGACCAATAAGAATGAAGCAAATAGGGCCTTCAACTAATCAAATTAGTGCAGGTATTCCCTCTGTTGACTGTTCAGTGGTGGGTTTCTGTCCTGGTTGCTTTGTGTGTCCTCATTCCTCACTAAAAGTCCTCTTTTGGCTTCATATCTTACCTTTGTCCCCACCCCTATAGTTTGATATTGGCTACACCTTCAAAATAAGGACTTCACCTCCCATAGACCAAGTTTAGTAAGTGTTGGGGGAGCTTCAGTTTGCTATCCTTGCCCTTGGTCTTCAAGTGTAAAATACTGGAAAAATACTGGTGTTTATTCATTCATTTTAAAGTTCTATGGTAAATATGGACACATTTGAAAAAAGAGGTAAACATATTATGAGAATTACATTGCAAAGTAATATGTTCATGTCTTCTATTAAAGAAAAATCTATAGAACCATCTTTGGTTAAATGTGGAGATTAATGAGGCACTGAAAAAGGGCCATGGTTGGAAAAGACAAATAAATAAAAATACTAAATGGATAAGGGTAAATATAACTCTTTTAAGAAAGAAAATATTATGCAACTGCTCATGCCATAGGAGAAAATCATGAGGTATCAAAGAATATGAGATTGTATCAACATGAGCAAAATCATTCATTCCTTTGATTGGAGGACAATTTTTGAATGAGAACTTTAAAATTAAAGGACCCTGAGACCAGAAAATGAGTATGAGAGATGTATAATAGTTAACAACTGAGAAAGTAGCAATATTTACAGGAGAGAAGAATTAAGAAATCATCAATCACAATCCTGTTTACCTAGTATTTATTTTGTGAAAGATACATTTTACCTCTAGAAATTTTGTGTTGAATAAGAGCTTATGAAGGGAAATCTATTTCTTTTTGCATTGTTTGCCTACAAATAAATTAGATTTTAAAAATCACATTGTCAATCACTACTTGGAATTAGTGACAGCAAGGGAAAATTACAATGTTTTAAGTAGCACAGTTGCTTTATATGAGCTTGAACAATAAGCACATAAACACAGGCTTTTTCAATAGTGACAGCGTTCTATGTTACTTGCTGCTGCCAATATTAGTTGCATATTGTCCTTCATGCACAAATTGCATCCAATTGTGTCAGGGAGAATTTTCTTTAGATAAATCCCCAGGTGTTGGCTTAGCTTGAAAAACAAACATCAACCACATGGCAAGATGGCTAGCAAATATTGCCCATATTTTTTAAATGGCAGTTAAGAGTACTATTTTGATCGCTGATGATGCCACCCATTTCCCTTAGAATATTGTTGAATCCAGGACATGTCACAGAAGATGTAATTACCTCAGACAAAGAACATTCAATGAATCAAAAATGGTCCTTAGCTAATAAAACTAAGTAAAATTTCCACATTAGAGAGCCTATTATTTAATTCAGGTGAGCAGTTGCCTTCCCCAGCTGGATGCACCTCAAGCTTCTAGAATTGCTGTCAAGGAGCAAGTCTCTCCATCCCTGCCAGTTGCCCTTCCATCCACAACACCTCTGTTTACATTCATCACACCATGGACAAAAGCTAGTCCTCACTTAGAATTTGCCAAATCCCCTCAAGCTAACCCGAGTGAAATACCCATTTAAGTGAGCAGGTTCTCCCTGTCCAACTCAGGGTAAAGCATGTCAGCACAGTGGCTTCTTGGCATCTCACCTCAAAGGAACGTCATCTCTATTTCTCAGCAAGTGCCAGGAGATGATGAGCATAGAACACCGAGTTTGCTGAAGGGTATTCATTGTGTCCACCTGCACTATGACAAGAACAAAGGGTACCTTCTTATCCTGACTTAGGAGATTTCTCTCTAATTTACCCAGAGTGCCAAAGTAACTTGTAGCAGCAGTTGTGATTTAGAGACAAATGGTGGTGTCCCCCTTCTCCATCACCCAATTCGCATGTACTGTAGTTGCCCTAACCCCAAGTGTAATGGTGTTTGGAAATGGAGATTTGGGGGAGTACTTAGATTTTGTAGATGTCATGAGGACATGATGTCCAAGATTCCATTAGTGTTCTTATAAGAAGCACAAGGGAGACGAGAGCCCTTTCTCTACCTGGACAGGGCACTGGGAGAATGAGGCCATCTGCAAGCAAGCTGGTGGATTCAAGCTCTCACTTGAATCTACCAGCGCATTGATTGTGCATTTCCCAGGCCACAAAGGGTGAAAACGTTTAAGCTACCAGGCTGTGGTATTTTGATAGAGCAGACATAGCAGAACAACATAGGAAGGTCAGGCCTCTGCTCACCATTTCCACAACCTTCATTGGCCCACCATGTAGCATAAATGAAAATTACAACCCACTAAGGACTTTACAGTTACCTAAATTCCCAAACTGCCTTCCACAGGAAATTTCTGCCTAACTGCTCTCATAAGGAATACCCTCTTCCTCATCCATTCTTTTTACCTTACCTCTTGGTCCTATGGGATGCTTCAACATCTTCCTCATATGAATGCAACTTGCAGGCTATAAAATTATATGAGAAAAGGCTGCATTTCCTTTAGTCTCCCCAGTCCTAATTATGAGACTCCCCAATAGCAGACTCAGTGTGCAGTGGATAAAAGAGCAAGCAAACACAAGATCTAATTTATTAAGCTTTATTTTCTCCAACTTCTTCAATAAACTTAAAGTATCACAGTATACCTCAGTTAATTTTACAAAACTAGAGATGAGCCAAAACCGGTTTGGCTCAATGGATAGAGCATTGGCTTGGGGACTGAAAGGTCCCAGGCTTGATTAAGGTCAAGGGTATGTACCTTGGTTCCTGGCATATCCCCAGTAGGGGGTGTGCAAGAGGCAGCTGATCTATGACTTGCTCTCATCGATGTTTCTAACTATCTCTCTCCCTTCCTCTCTGTACAAAATCAATAAAATATATTTATAAAAAAAAAAAAGCCAAAAAAGAAACAGATGAAAAAGAACAAGTAAAACTAAGAATACTCATGCTTTTTTATTTCTATTCTATTATCTAAACAACTAGAATAAGGATTCTTTTACACTTCCAAGAATATTATCCCTATTGTGATGTTATATATTCTGGTGTGAAGGACAACAAGAAACAGATGAAAAAGAACAAGTAAAACTAAGAATACTCATGCATTTTTATTTCTATTCTATTATCTAAACAACTAGAATAAGGATTCTTTTACACTTCCAAGAATATTATCCCTATTGTGATGTTATATATTCTGGTGTGAAGGACAACAAGCTTTAGATTTCTCTATGGGTGGAAAGGTTGTACTGGCCATGGCCCTGAACGATGCTCTGATTTGGGCAGAAGTGGCAGCCATGGCTGCTTCTCTGGCTCGGGCTCTCTCAACTTTCTCTCTCAAAGCTTCTTCATAAAACCGGGGGTAGGCCCTGGGGTGGGTACCATTAACCTTTGCACAAAACTCCAGCACTTCCATCTTGCTGGATTCAAGGTGTGCTTTTGGACCCCACAGAAACTCAGAGCATGGAGGATCACTGTGGGGCACCTGGTGGCACTCCAGGTACTTGAGCCTCACAAAATCGGTGAGGAGCTTTTTGGGATCCCCAAGGATGCAGTGCTTCCTCCCAGGGTACACTTGCTTTCCACGCAGATCATTCCAGATGAATTCTTCAGAGACGCAGTTGCCATGCATGAAGATCAAACTCAGGATATGCATCAGGAAGCCTGTCTTGGGGAACCCCTTGCCAGGACGCACCCTCCCGTTATTGGGGAGTTTCAGCTTGCTGACAAGGGCATAGGAGTTATTTTTTGAGTCGACTTCATTGATGTATAATGCAAAGAGGATTTCCATTTCATGAGAGGCTTTCTTGAGCATCTCACAAAATCGGTCTTGGTAATCTTCCCCAACAAAACGCAGCACATCTTTCTTCGTAATGGGCTTTTTCACCTCATACATTGACAGAAAGAATAGCTCCAAAGCCTCAGTCCTCCTTTCAAAATCATCCTCCACTGAGAGTGGGGCCCCAAAGGAGTCAGCCTCATCCTCATCTTGGCTGCTGGAAGCTTTATCAGATTCAGGGCCAGCAATAGCTACAAAAGAGTTGGGGGTGGTTGGTGAGCATTGAGGACCCTGGGAAATGTTCAATGACCCACCCACAGGCAGACCCTGGCTAATACCTTCACACTGAGTAGAGAAGGAAGGAGGGAACTCTTTTGCTGCTGCTGCAGTGGCCTGAGCATTGCCACAACTCTGAGGCTCAATTTGGGCCCGGTGGCATTTTTTGCTCTTGTGACGACCTGGCATGATGTCACTAGTCAGGAACAGCAGGCAGAAGTCTGGACAGGAAATCAGGAGATGGGGATACCTGGATAAAGGAGAAGGAGATCATGTGAGTGCCTTCAGTCAGTGGTGAGATGGATTCTACCTTGGCTTTAGCTAAGGCTGCCTCTCCAGGTTTCCTGGAGGGCACTGTTCTACAACTCAGAGTGCTTCTATTCAGATCCACCTTTTCCTTGAGAAACCTGGAGAGGCAATTGAAAGGGTCCTTAGACTACATTGTGGCAGCCCTTCCTAGGGGATACAGGCCTGATAGCAGAAGGATTTCCAGTGGGGAGCCTGTGTTCTAGGGCAGTTGTTGGAAACTGCGGCTCGAGAGGCACATGTAGCTTTATGGCCCCTTGAGTGTGGCTCTTCCACAAAATACCAATTGCGGGCGTGCAGGTACAGTGTGATTGAAACTTCATGGCCCATGCACAGAAGTAGGTTTTAGGCTCTCAAAAGAAAATTGTACTATTGATATTTGGCTCTGTTGACTAATGAGTTTGCTGACACCCTAGGTTTGTATACTTCTTAGTTAACTACCAGAATCATCATGTCAAATATTGGCACGTCCTGGGCCTCCTCTATTCTGCTCCTGTGAAATTGACACCTCAAACCAAAGCTAGCAGCTCTCTGAGAACCCAAGATCTCCTTCACTGGCTTCTTGGGTCCTTGAATACTCATGCAGGGTCTCACCTGGTCTCCAGGTGGTGGCTGGAATTCCACTCTTTTGCTGACTGGTGGCTGCACCTTCACTGATGCCTCTTTTCTGTTAACATTGGATAGAAATAAGTGAGTCTAACTTTGGCAGGCCTACCCTGAACTGAATGCAAAGGTGGGGCTCAGGATTCTTATCTTATTCCATTATAGGCCCTGGGCACAAATTTGAGCATGAGTTCATTCCTGTGGGACCACCCTAAGATCTGGCAGGGCTCCCTGGGGGAGAGGCTAAGGGCAGTTGTCTGGCAGTCCTCAGCAGGGATCAGGGTGTAGGTGACAATTGGGGGTGGGGCCAGACAGGGTTAGGGACCATTGAGGGCCAGTGGGAGGGGCTGAGGGAAGTTGGCAGGCTGCCTCTACTACTGATCAGGGTGAGAGTAGTACACCTGGGGCAGAAAGGCTGGGGTGGGGCTTGGCATTTTCAGGCCATCCCTGTCCTCTGGGAAAATTCCCTGTAAAACTCCCAGTGGAGAGGACAATTTGTATATTAGTTTCATTATATAGGATGATGGGTGGGGCCCTCAATATTTCATTTGACTTTTGGTATAGTAGCCTGGGACCCCTCTCTCCTTCCAGTATTTCCTGAGACTGCCCTTCCATGAGGATGAGAGTCATCCCACCTGCCCATATACTCCAAGTCTGAGAATAGGGTTCTCTAACTATGGTCATGGGTATTGCCTTAGATATGATGGTCCAGGGAGATGTCCCCTTAAACTCCTGGAAACACCTGGATATCAGCCTACTGGTGATGGCAAACCTTCCATCATAAATGAAAGCTGTCAATCCTACCCAGCAGCTCCATCCCCTCATCCCCAACCCAGCTTGCAGGACACCTAAGGAGAACAAGAGCTTCAGCCATCTTTTCTGGAAACCTCCTGGCATCCTGGTCCAACAGTGGGATGGGGACCCCTGGGTCCACACAGAGGCCCACCTGGGTGCTTCCTAACTTGAGGGCCCTCCCTCAGACCAAGGCCTCACCCTCTCTGTCTGGTTACAGAGTTGGCCTGTCAGCCTCCTGCCCGGCCTCCAAGGTGGAGGGCAGTGGCCAGGTCCCGGCCTCCTCATGAGGGGTGGGCGGCCCCTGGGGGACCTCAGACTTCTGAGCCTGGTTTCCAAAAGGCCTGGTCGCCTCCTCTCAGACCTAGGCCTCACCCTCTCCTTCTTCCTACAGAGGCGGCTGGTCAGCCTCCCTGTCTGGCCTCCCAGGTGGAAGGCACCACAACGTCCTAGGGGCAGCCCCTGGGGATCCTCTGAAGTCACACCCTGAGTACCTTCAGGATGTGGTACCGTCCCCTCAGACCAAGGCCTCACACTCTGTGATTTGCTCCCAGAGGCAGCATGTCAGCCTCCTGCCGGCCTCCCCGAGGCAGGGTCCCGGCCTCCTCATGAGGGGTTCGCGGTCCCACGCTCCGAAGGGCCCTGTGACTTCCTCCAGGACGCGGTCCCCTCCCTCAGACCAAGGTCTCAGACCCTGTGGTTTGCTCCCAGAAGTGGCCTATCAGCCTCCTGCCCGGCCTCCAGGGTGGAGGGCAGCACAAGGCCCCGGCCTCCTCATGAGGGGTGGGCGGCCCCTGGGGGACCTCAGACTTCTGAGCCTGGTTTCCGACAGGCCCGGTCCCCTCCCTCAGACCAAGGCCTCACACCCTGTGATTTGCTC
This sequence comes from Pipistrellus kuhlii, assembly GCF_014108245.1. Taxonomy (NCBI): domain Eukaryota; kingdom Metazoa; phylum Chordata; class Mammalia; order Chiroptera; family Vespertilionidae; genus Pipistrellus; species Pipistrellus kuhlii. The sequence continues at coordinate 11,361,414 of NW_023425471.1, read as the reverse complement.
CCAGAGGCAGCCTGACAGCCTCCTGCCCGGCCTCCCCGAGGCAGGGTCCCGACCTCCTCACTCAGGGGTTCGCGGCCGCTGGGGATCCTCCGATGTCCCCCCTGACTAACTTCAGGACGTGGTACGTTCCCCTCAGACCAAGGCCTCATGCCCTGTGATTTGCTCCGAGAGGCAACATGTCAGCCTCCTGCCGGCCTCCCCGAGGCAGGGTCCCGGCCTCCTCACTTAGGGGTTCGCGGCCCCTGGGGACGCTCCGAAGGCCCCCGTGACTTCCTCCAGGATGCGTTCCCCTCCCTCAGACCAAGGCCCTCAGTGTCCAGTCCTCCCAAGGGGGCAGGTGGTCGACCCCCCCGGCCGCCATTTTTGGGTGCTCAGGGAGCCAGGAGCAGCCCTGGGCGGAGTTTCTCCCCAGTTCCCTCACCTGGGCTCTGGAGGGGTGTCACTCACTGGCGGTCAGGTCCAGCATGCCAGGGCTCCCACCTTCTGAGAGGCTTTGGAGCGACAGCCCTCAGCCTGAGCGCTGTGCCCAGGGTCCACCAGGACTCAGAGCAGGGGCAGAGCTGGAGCACTGCAGGGAGGGGCGGGGCTACCGGAGGGCGGGCTACGGGAAGGCAGGGCTACGGGAAGGCGGGCTACTGGAGGGTGGGGCTATGGGGGAGGGGAGGGGCACCGGGTGGGGGCAGGGCTATTGGAGGGCGGGGCTACTGGAGGGCGGGGCTACTGGAAGGCAGCAGGGAGGGGCGGGGCTACTGGAGGGAGGGGCTATCATAGGGCGTGGCTAGGGAGGTGAGGGGCATTGGATAGGGGCGGGGCTACAGGAGGGCGGGGTTATGGGTGAGGGGAGTTCACTGGTTAGGGGCGGGGCTACTCGGACTGGAGGGAGGGGCAATGGAGAGGGGCAGGGCCTTGCAGAGGGTGCTTTCATTCACTCTTCTTTCCCCTCCTCACCTTGACTGCAGCTATAGCCTGCCCTTCTTTCCTTTCTCCCTCAGGGCCCTGACCCCTAAGGTAAAGTCTCCCTTCCCAAGGCACCCCAGGAGAGAGCTGACACAATGCCCCTCAGTTAAAGAGACAGGGCCAATCTAGGCTGACTGCTGGCGGGATCTCTGGCGCCCCCAGTGTTGTAGGGTGGAAGCAGCCTGCCTCTCACAGGGATTGTCACTTGCACTCTTCTTAGAACCTGGGACACTGCCCTGGGCCCCAGCCCTTAGCCAAGACCCTCACCTTTCTGGGGTGTCCCTGTTCTAGTCAGTAGTCAGCCCCACAGGGGTCTCTAAGAGAAGATGAGGGAAGGGTCTGCAGGTCTTTTATCTGGGTCCTCATCTGGGCTCCTGTCTCTTTAAGGAAAGGCTTCCCCAGGAATGCCACATCCCTGAAAACTCTTGACTAACCAGCCTACTGCAAGGTCTCACACAAAACAGGTCTGTGTCCAGGAGTGATGTGAGATGGGGAGGCTGAGAGACCAGGTAGAGGACCCAGGGCAGATGGCAGGCTCACTGACAAAACCACAACACACACATACAACGCAGGATCTTCTCTTGCTTCTCTTTAGGACCCAGAAGTGGCCTTTTATGAACTCCTGTTCCTAAAGATTTCCTAATGATAAGAGACAGGCTGAGCCAGGTAATTTTGTAAGGTCCCATCTTGCCTGATCATATTATCACTGAATATTATTTCCTGCCTTTCATGATTCAAGTATCTCAATGGTCTCATGCTTACTGCTGTTCCCCTGCCACCACACCTTGATTCAACTTATAGTTCCTAGAATTCAATCAAGGTCCAACTCATTCAATCCTTTCCATCTATCCTTCTATCCAAAGCACTTCCACTAGCTTTTTTTTTCCTTTCCCACCAAAATGTACCTCTCTCTTAGATCTTGCAATGTCCACTCAAGGTATTCTACTTAAAATGGTCTTCTAACACTGTGGGATTGAACTCTACCATTTCAAGGCATAGAGAATCAACACTCTGGCTTCTGTTCAATTTCCATTCAAAGGAATTTACCATTATTTGTCAGAAACTCCCTGAAGAGAGTGCATTGCACACCTTTTTGTGTACTCTATATTCCTGCAGAAACACCTTTGATTCCTGCCTGGAGGGTGTGGAGAGGCTGCAGGAAAATGATGCTGGGTCCGGAGCAGCCATGTTCTCTCTGGAGTATCTTCCAGAATCACATCTCCAGCCCTGCCACCCACAAGAGGACCAGCAAGACCAGTGTGGGTTCTAGGAGAAGTTGAATTTTAATTGGGTGAGGGGAGTGAGATATAAGCAATGGAAACCTGGGGGATCCTCTCTGGACCTCAGCAAGGCTTCACCACTCCATGGACTGTGGGAGTTCCTGAGACTACATTGATACAAGGTGCTATGTCCCCTGAGAGCAGCCCCAGGTGTAACATTACAGGGAAGAGGAGAGAGGGATCCTGTCCCTTTCTTAGTCATGGTGGCAAGAAGGGCTTAAAAGTAACAACAGTGCACCCTGACCAAATGGATCATGGGGTTGTAGTGTTGTCCTGTGCACTGACATGTTGTGGATTAGATCCCTGGTTGAGGAACATAATGGAAGCAAGCTATCAATCTTTCTCTTACTCTCCATTTGTCCCTTTAAAAAAATACAAACTTAATCTTGGGTGAGGATTCAAAAAAAAAAAAAAAAAAAGAATGATAGGACAAGTGCTCTGTTGAGCTATGACACCTGAATTGGCATCCTGGTGTCAGTGACATGAAGGGAGAAAGAAACCCAACTGTGCTGCTTAGGTGCCCAGAGAAGAAAGGTGAGGACAGTAATACTGACTGCTGCTGATGAGAGGAAGTAGTTTGACAGGCAGGAAATCAGGGCAGGACTCATGGGAAAACAGGGAGGACTGCATCAATAAGGTTTACAGATACATAAGTTCAGGTCCTTTCCTGGGCAAGAACGATTGAGGGAATCAATCAGATGCCAACAGGAGTAGATATATAGCAGAATTATATCAATTATATACCGCTAGAGGACAGGGCTTCATTGGGCAACCAATAATTGGTCCCTCTCCTTGTGGGGGAGTCTAAATCTGCTCCTAATTATGTTTCATGCTTTTGCCTAAATCTTATGGTCCATGGTGCTCAATCCTCAGCATCCTGAGGCATGGCCCTGGGAAATAACCTGGGCTCACTCTTGTGGTTACCACAGCGACTGTGAAAAGAGTTCCTGGACTGCAGGATGTAGGAACTTGGTCCTCATGTCCCATCAGTAGACTACAAGCCAAGTAAGTCTTGTGATGTAAGGAGAGCCTAGGAAAGGAAGCTTATAAAGTTGGGGGAGGGCAGGGGCTGCATGCTCTGTAGTGTCTTCTTGGGAAAGAACAGAAGAAAGAGTTGTGCAACTTACACCTTTCATTATGCCCACCCCCCCATCCTTGTCTGAGGAAGCAAGGGAAGGAGTTACTGGAATATAGAGCCACAATGTGGACCTGGGTGTAGAACCTTCCAAAAGCAGTGGGTGTCTTGTTCGGAGTATAGGCAGACTACAGCACCCTGGATGGGAGAAATCAGAAAACCAATACCCAGTTCACTTTCCTCCTGCTCTCCATTTCCCAATGATACTTCCCAAAGTCCAGCCACCTAGTAGCCAATGGGAAACAGAACATCCACTGCAACAAAGCTCATTGAGTTGTACCTCCCAGGACACAGAGCAGATTCAGGATGAGCCCAGAGCATGGTACATCAGGACAACCAGTGGGAAGCAGAGCAAGGAGCCTGCTGCAAACCAAGCCCTCAAGGGATCACTTGACAAATCAGACACAGTCCTTCCAATTCCTTGACAAAGGACCTGAGTAGGAACAGGAGCTATGGGAGGCCAAATATTGAGGGAAATTCAGCTTTGTTTTATATGACCTTCATGCAAATCACTGGGTACAAAAATAGAGTATGAAGAAGAACAGTGAGAAGGAGGAGAGTGAGGAAAAGCAGAGTGAGGAAGAGGATAGTGAAGATGAAGGTTCAGCCACTGGACACAGGAGAAATGTGTAGGCAATTCTGAGGGATGGATGCCTCAGAACCAGGCACAGGGTTACCTCTGTCTGGGTGGGGCATTGGACCTGGGAGTGCCAGTTTTCAGAGGCTGAATGAGCTACTTTATATATACAGGTTTGCCCTGTGGCAGGATAAAATGAATCCTGGGAAGAATTGTGGGAGTGACAAAGTCCAGGATGTAGAGTCATGGTTGTGACTGGCACTCATGGGCATGTGACAACCTAAGTGGCAATGAGCCTATGGGGTGGGAAGAATGATTCAGGAAGGGTTTTGGTGGTGAAGGTGGGAGGTTGGGTGAACAGGCTCCTGAATTGGAGTAGAGGGGACCATGTGTACCTCAGTAGGAGAAGGGGAGGAGGATGTGCAGCTGTTGGCATGCACCCCCAGACTACCTGGGCATCATCAGCCTATTGTACAGATGGGGAGACTGAGAGGGACAGTGTGCTGTCCACCCCACAGCCTGGACCAGTAGAAACTGGAAATGTCTATATGAGAGTTTTTGCAACCTTGTCTACATGGCTGCTCCTTATAGGGTTGGCTAATAGAGTCTGTGGGGGCAGATCATCTACTGACAGTCCAAAGAAACCAAGGCCATTGAGAGCCAAAGGGTTGGGAAGTAGGAAGCATATGAAGTTGGGAAACAAATGTGTGGAGGTGTTTGGATTTGCTCAACACTCACTGTTCATTGCTCACCCCTTACCTGGTAATAATAGCCACCAGGGTCACAGGTTCCCACAGGAAGGAGAGCGTGCAATTGTGTCTCCAAACAGTATGGTCAACAAGGTTTAGGGATTAAGGAAACATGGGTGGGTTATTGGAGGTTGTCTGCAGCAGGTTTTGACAGTGTTTGGTGGATCTGGGGTGCAGAGTGATTTAGGGGTGCTATGACCACACATGTAACCCTGTGTGTGGCAGGTGAGAGGTATGTGGGTGGGAGCTAATTAGCTGGACTATGGTATCTGGGCAGGGCCTGGACTCAAACCCATGACTGTCAGCCTCATGTCAGCTGCACCAACAGCCCTCAGTCTTCCTGTGGCTTCCCAGCTTCCCCTGAACCCTCCATCAGTGACCCAGTCGGTGTGATCAAGGTCCTCCTAGTGCTGTCAATGTGGTCAGGGCTGGAGTGGTGCACAGAGGAGCATTGGGGAGGGACAAGAAGGCATCTATTTTGATCTGGTTCCTGGGATGGGTGAACAGGGAGCTTGGGGCTTCTGATTCAGCCTAGGAAGGTCCTTCCTTGCAGCCCAGTCCATGGTGGCTGGTGAGAGCAGGTGTCAGAGAGAAGAACCAGTTCCCTAGCCCACCCCTCCAAATCCTGAATTCTGGCTCAGGCTCCTCTGAATCTGCATAAGCCTGGGGCAGTGGCTGGGCTCTATACCTCCTGATGGTCCCAGGCTTATCACAGCTATGCATTCCCCAGTCTCAGGATCTGACCCACATGAGCGCCTTGCCTACCAGAATTTTATGACAATTAAAAACGGAAAACCCTTAGAGAAGGAGATGGGACAACCTCAAACCCAGCACAGTGGCAAGAAGACCATGGTTCTCTGACTGGTATGTCTACTGGTTAAGAATTGACCCATGAACCATGAAGTTATAGGTTTGACTCCCACTTAGGACACCTGCTTAAGACGAGGACCTGATCCCAAGTGAGGGATGTGCAGGAGGCAACCAAACAATCATTGTCTCTCTGGGATATTTCTATAATATCTCCCCATCTCTCTCTCTCCCTCTCTCCCTCCCTCCTTCCCTCCCTTTCTCCCTCCATCTCTCTCTTAAGAAAATCAATGAAAGCATTTTTTTTTTTAGTGTCCACTGTCTGGAATGGTGTGGGGATCAAGCCAGAGAGCAGGTTGGACTATGGGCACAGGCTCCAGAAGAGAGCCCTCCCAGAGTCTGAGACACAGAAATGATTCAGTTAATGGACTAGAATAGCAATGAGAGCCCCCAGCACTGGTACTTTTGAAAAGGGCTGCGAAACAAGAAAAGTGCTCCATACCTGAGAAAAATGGGGAGGCCCCAAAGGAGCCTGGCCAAGGAGCTAACCCAAGGGAAGTTCTGGTAGCATTCCCTAGTCACCTATGGAAGCTGGATTCCACCCTGGCCTAACTATCCTGGGGCTAGAGGCATCTGAATAAATACCATTCACTTTCTTCTGGTGCTGAAGGTAGGCAAGCCCTTTGTTTGGGGTCTGGAGAGAAACCTGAATGGCCTAGTACTCTAGGCCTAGGGACTGAGACATCAAGGTCTCCTTGCACTGCTGGGAGAGCCGGTTCAGTTAAGCTCTTGCTGGGGGCAGCCTGCCGAGATGCCTGTGTGGAGACCTGCTCAGAAGAGACCTCTAGTGCCCCCTTGTTCACAGGTTTCCTCAGCAAACAATGAATCTTCTCTGTGGGCATGTCCCAATGTGCCAGGGCCAGAGAAGTCCACTGTGGCTAGCAGAGTGGAATGCTGGGGTGCTGATACCAGGTCCTGATGCACAGTGTCTGTGAGTGTGGTACTTATGGCAGCCTCCAAAGATGATGAGGACCTTGACATGAGGGTGACCCCGGATCATTTGGTGCACCCATATGCCATCACATTGACCCACTCAGAGAGATGCAGGTGAGCATAGATAGAGCAGAAAGAGATGTGAAGACAGAAGCAGAGATGGAAGGGATGCAGCCACAAGCCAAGGTCACCATCCACCTCAAGAAACTGCCAGAAGCCAGGAGTTGATGCTCCTCCCAGCCTCTGGAGGGGGTGCCCACACTGATCACATTTCCATGCCTTTGAGGGTCATGTATTGCTAGCATGCTATACGTATGTACATTTATGTCATTTTAATCCCTAAATTCCGTGTTAATCTTTACATTAGTATTGGATTTGGGGTTCTTCAGGGAAACAGAACCAATAAGCTGGAGATAGAAAGTGAGGTTGGTTTACATAATTACAGGTACTGGCCAGTGCCAGGATCTGCAGGGTGAGTCAGACAGCTGGGGGTCCTGTAGAGCCAAAAGTTTCCTCATCAATCCAGTGCTGGTATTCCCCATATTGACTGTTCAGTGGTAGGTTTTCTGGCTAGTTTCTTTGGAGCCCACAATCCTCATTAAGGATACACATTTGGCTTCATATCTGGCCTTGTGTCCCCACTCCTTCGCTTGAGTTGTGGCTGCATCTTCCAACAAAACTTCCATCTCAACTAGACCAAGTAAAAAGTTTTGGGGGAGCTAAAGCTTACTAGCCCTGTCCTGGGTCTTCAAGTGCCTACAGCCAAAGCTGGTGTGGGATCAGATGCATTGTCATCCCTTCTGTTTAAGGGTGGATGCACCCTCTGCCCATGCTTTGACACAGCACACTCATGTTCTAATATTACTCCATGACCCTTGGGCCTGGCCCTCATATTAAGTCCAGGACCACTTCAAGGGCCCTGCAGGAATATGAGGATCTCCTGATCTGAACATACCTGTTCTAGGGTTCTTGAGGCTGAGTAGGAAGTTACTGTATGGTGTCCTCAATATTGGGTGGTATTTGGTTACAAAGGATAATGTAGAATTCACCTTGGCTTCTGGAAAACCTAGAAATCCTCCCACTACTGGCCTGAGGCCATACCTTGAACACCAAGTCCCTCACAGTCCTTATGACACCATAGAGGGTGTGATTGTATCATCATATCATGCCAACAATGCCAAGGTGTACCATGGCAGCAGCAAGGGAGGGGTCCTCCTGAGCCCTCACAGTTCTGAAAAGAATGGGTTGCTCACCTTGACTACTGGAAAATGCTAGGAACTCCTTCCTTTCATTACTTAAGGACACTCCCCTCAGAATAAGGCCCTTACATTTCTGGCTTCCTCCTTACACAATTAGTCTAAGGGCCCAGACTAAGGAATCTTAGGGATGATGGCTTGGAGAAACTCTGTGTTACCTCATGGTCTTAGTGTCTATGATCCCCAGAGTTCTAATTCATGGTTATGCCTTTATTTCCTGACAGGTACTTGATCCCCTTCCTCTGGCCACCTAGGTCTCACAGCTGAAGGCCAATGCCCTCACCTCCTGAGGAGCCATGGAATGAAAGGTCAGGGAATGCACATGAGGCTCTCCTGCTAGTGCTCATCAGGGGTGACATCAGGATTCAGGCTCCCTGGGGCCTGTCTGTTCAGGGTAAGATGTGCCCTTAGTCCTCAGTCAGGATCCTTCCCTTGACTCCTGGCAGGCCCCTGGGACTCCTCTTTCTTTCACTTTAACATCACCCACGTACAGGAAAGCTCTCATGTCCCTGAGAACCGTGAAAATTACTCAGTGGTGACAGCCATTGTGACAACCATTCTCAATGTGACAGCCATTCCATGGCCTTTTGCATCTGAGAGCAGATGTAAGCCACTATCTCTGTGGCTTCCCAGTCCCCATTCATAAGAATCTTCCTCTTGACTTCTGTTTGTCCTCTGTAAAGCCTTTTTAGAAATGCCATATCCTTGAGAATTGTTTTCTAGTCTCCCTATGGTAAACAGAGGATAGGATGGTTTGGTGCCAGGAGTGATTTGGGATGGAGATGTTGCAAGTAAGCCAGGGAGCAGAGGACAAGTGATGTGCTATCAGAGAAAGCACTAGCCACTTCCTTCCTGTCACTAGACAGACTTAGCCTCTTAGTTAACTTTGCTTCTAAGAGTTTTACTCTCTATAATAGAAGGGCTGAGCCAAATGACTTTGTGGTTCCCTGTGCTTTAGTGTTTTACTGATATTTGCCTTGTAGATTTTGATATTATCACTGACTACTATCTTTTTCCTTCTTTATTCCTGTCTCACATATATTTTGGTTATTTTATTGCTTGTTCCTGGGGCTGTGTTTTTCTGCTTTTTGACAGAAGTAGATTTTGAAATACAGAGCAGGAAATGAATTAAGTGGCATGTGGTGTACCACAGACTTGGGGGATTGGCAAAGAAATGCTCTAGAAACAATCAGAGCCATGGTCAAATCCTGCTCTGTCAGTTTTTAGCATTGTATGTGAGACTATTCTAAGTTCTTTATCTTCAAAATGAGTATGGTAAGTCTTTCACATAGGAATGTGGATATTCACTTGTGATGAATATAAACCACCTGCAAGGTGTTAGGAAAATTTGGTGCCTTTAATGCAGGGCACTATCACTAAGGTGCTTTAACCCCAGATGACAACCAGCTTTCCACACAGAATTTAATTTCCAAGCTCTGTTCCATAACATGGAACTGTATAGAAGGAAGAAATCCAAAATGTTGCTACCAAGTAGAACTAAGTATAATTTCCCCTACAGACCATATATTGTTTAATAAGGGTATGGGAATATCTTCTTTAGCAAGATGCAACTCAATATTCATTAGTTCCAAGAACCAACAACTTGCCATCCAAACCAGCCATAATTTTATGAATTTCACTGCCACTATAAATAGAGCACACCCTTATATTCGCCAAGAGAAAGTCAAATTTTCTACATGAAGTGCCATTTTCAATGGAGTGAGATCTAGCTTTCCAGCTCATGAAAAACGAGATTTTCCAGTGGTACCTTAGCATCTCACTTGCAGCGATATAACACTTATTTCTAGAAACACTCTAGTTATCCTGTGCTCAAAGCACCTAGTTTGAGGACTATGTTCTCCTGCCCTAGTGCAAGTGGATTGAACCCCTACCAGTATGTCTACAGGTGAAGATTACTCTCAGCTTTCCCCATATCCCAAAGTAATGCTTCAGTTCTGTTTTTCCATTCCAAACTTAGTTTCTCAAATCTAAGACCCATTTCCTGAGGGTCTGGCCCCTTTTTTACAAATCCTCAACTTCATTCAGCCTATCATGAAATTTGACTGAAAATTACCTGCTCCCCACCCCCAGACCCTGAGGGACTGGATATTCCCAATACCCAAATCTGCCTTGCTCACATGATGGGCAACTAATTGCTCTTTTTCACATCTCTTCTGTTTATTGTCACTTAATTATTTCTTACATTAGATGACACCATTTGCCTTCTATGACCAATGCTGCTGATAAACTCTAAATTTTAATAGCAGTGGCTATTAGGCTTCTTTTTCAAGCCTTGGCTAGTAATTTTGACATTTCCAAAGAGCTGATGGACTCTTTATGTTGGAGGGGAAAAGAAAAGGCATGAGCAAGAATTCAAATTTATAAGGATTTATTTTCTTTAAAAAATTAAAGGAGATAAGCAAATCCAGGTATATGCTATTGAATTTTATACTAAAAGAACAAGGAGAATAAAGAACACTAATAATTAATCATCATTTACTTGTGTTTCTCCATTTTATATTTCAAATATTTTCATTTGCCCCAGAAAAATATCATTCCTGTGCCTTGCATTGTAGGAAAAAGAACATATTGGAGGCTTTTCAATCAGTTGGAAATAAACAAAACTCTTAATATCACACCTTAGCCTTAATACATGTGACATCCATGGCATTAATAAACTTGAATTTTGAAGCAAATAAACCTTAATTTGAAGGAACAACTTTTGAAAACACACAGAACCCTAAAATTAGTCATCTGCTGAAGAAAAAGAAACCCAACAGCATAAACATTTTGTTCCCTCCAGAGCCCACTACACTACTATTCAGAAGGTTGACTGCTCTACTGAAACTCAAGGTGAAAAGGCTGCCTCAGATCTCCCTAGATGTGGCAGGAGCTGCTGAACTTGGCCTTGCAAGGACCCCTGTGCCTGGTAAAAGAGCCAACCATGGCTGCGGCTCTCAGCCATGCTTTATCTTCATCATCTCTCAAGGCCTCCTCATACAGGAATGGGAAGGCAGTGGGGATCTTGTTGAAGATCCTGGCCAGCACCTCCAGCACTTTCATCTTGCTGATATCAGTGTGGGCCCTTTGGCCCCACAGGAACACGAAGCGGGGAGGATTGCTTTCGGGAACCTGGCGGCACTCCAGGTACTTTTCCTGGACCAGATACTTGGTGAGGAATTGCTTGGGCTCTCCATAGATGACATGCTTCTTCCCAGGGTGGACCCCGAAGACATTCAGGAAATTCCAGATGTCCTCTTCAGTGGCGACATTGCCATTCATGAAGATCACGCCCAGGATCACCATCACAATCGGGGTCTTGGGCAAAACCTCATCACTGCTCAGGTCTCCCTCAATAGGAAGGCCCAGCTTGTTGAAAAAGCCATAGGTGTGGTTGTTGGGGTTGACTTCCTTGAGCTCAAGGCCAAAGACCAGCTCCAGGCGCTCAGAGGCTCTCCTGAAGACCTCAGAGAAGTGTTTCTTGTACTTCCTGTTGACAAACTTCACCAATGCATTATGAGTGATGGGCTCTTTCCTTTTCAGCTTCTGCAGCAGGAACTGCACCACCTTGCTCACCTCCCTGCTTAGAGGATCTTTGCGAGCCCTCAGAGCTGAAATTGCTGCCTGGGTGGCATGTGCACTTTTCTCATCTTGGCTCTTGGGAATGGCATCAGATGTTTGGCATGAGACACCTGCCACAGGAGAGCTAGTGGCTGCCTCTCCTTGAGGATCCTGGGATGGGCCAGATGTAGGGGAGCTTGGGGAAGTATCATCATTGGGAGGAGAAGTGGGGGCCTCATCAACCTCCATTGGTGTAACCTGATCTTCTTTGAGACTCTCAGTCCCACTCAGGACCTGTTGTCCCTGTTGTCGTTTCTCTCTTCGGAGCTTACTCTTCTTTCCCCGAGGCATAAGGACGCTGGTCAGGGACAGCGGGCACCCTTGTAATAGGAGAGGAGGTGATGCTGGGACCTGGAGGAGGGAGAGTGAGATGGCATGTGCACCCTCAGCTGGGACATTGCACCTGGGCTTAATCCCAGGCCATGTCTGCTAGTTCTGCTGGCAGTGTCCCAGGGACCCATGGGGTTCTCTTTCTTCCCAGTCTTGGCCCTAAGACCCTGCAGAGGATGTTTGAGTGTGCCTTAATGAGAGCCACAGAATCCTACCTCACTGTTCTCTAGGTGACTACAAGGACATGAGGGGGTTTTATGGGACTCTTGGTTGAGAAATGCTCACAGTTCACATTAAGGATCCTCAAGTTAATTGCTGGCCAGCCCTGTGCCCCCTACTCCCTACCCTTGCTCTGAAGTTTAAACTCAAATCTCCATGCCACAAGTTTGTGTTGAGATGCTGCTTCTGGCAGGGGGCACACGGAACTGACATCACTATGAGACTTCTCTGTGCTGCATTTTTGGTTCCTCAGTTCTCATTTAGACCCCTCACCTGGCCTCCAACCAGTGCCTCAGATCCTCAATTTCTGCTCTTAACTTTCCCTTCATCACCTCATCAGGGTGGGTCATTCCTCAATGCACATTCGGTTTTCTGGATTGGCACTGCCAGAGCTATGGTCCTCTGTGTCTGTGCTTGAGGCCTATCTTACACTGAGGTCCGTAGGTACCTGGTAGCCAGAGGATGTAGGTACCTGACAGATGGAGGATGTCCAGGTTCTGGGAAGACTCAGGGAGAATGAGGGAGGTGGGGCCCTTGATGGGAGGGGCTGTCAGAGGGAGGATGTCCAGGTCCTGAAAGGACTCAGGGAGAGTGAGGGAGGTGGGGCCTTGGTGAGAGTGGCTGTCAGAGGGAGGATGTCCAGGTCCTGAGAGGACTCAGGGATTGTGAGGGAGGTGGGCCTTGGTGGGAGGGGCTGGAAGAAGGAGGATGTCCAGGTCCTGAAAGGACTCAGGGAGAGTGAGGGAGGTGGGGCCTTGACAACATACAGCTGCATTTCCATGTCTTCTCCCAGATGCAAGATGCACCCATCAAAAGGAGGCCCCTTATGAGAGGTGCCCCAGGATCTCACATCAATCCTTTGTGACCCCTAGATGCTTATCTAGTATGACTCCCTCTGCTGTGTTGTAAATGCTCTTTTCAGGAGAAAATCTTCACCTGCCTAAACCCTGAGCAGGAATTAAGTGGCATTTTTGCTGACAAATGCCTGGGTTATTTGAAAAGCAGTATTAAGGCATGCTGAGGTGTTTTAATGTTATGGGGTCACTAGTTCCAAAAATGGTTATGAGTCTTCCCATTACTTGAACATCCTCCCTCTTTCAGTCCCTCCTAGAAATTCCACCAACCACCTCATGTTACTAGAGTTTTCAAAAGACCTGGATATCCTCCTTCTGCTGACCTGTACCCAGTCCCTTCCAACAAAGAACCCCACTTCACTGAATCACAATGAGTCTTCCGAGGACCTGGACATCCTCGCTCTGACAGCCCCTCCAACAAAACCCCTACCTACCTCACTCTCCCTGAGTATTCCCAGGACCAGGACATCCTCCCTCTGATAGCCCCCCCCCCCACCAAGACACTCACCTCCCTCACTCTCCCTGAGTCCTCCCAGGACCTGGACATCCTACCTCTGACAGCCCATCCCATCAAGGACCCCACCTCACTCACTCCCCTTGAGTCTTCCCAGGACCTGGACATCCTCCCTCTGACAGCCCCTACCACCAAGGCCCCCACCTCCCTCATTCTCCCTGAGTCCTTTCAGGACCTGGAAATCTTCCCTTTGACAGTCCATCCCACCAAGGACCCTGCTCCCTCACTCTCCCTGAGTCTTCCCAGGACCTGGACATGCTCCCTCTGACAGCCCCTCCCACCAACACAATCACCTCCCTCAATCTCCCTGAGTCTTCCCAGAACTGGATATCCTACCTGTTATAGCCCCTCTCACCAAGGCCCCAACCTCCCTCACTCTCCCTGAGACCTCCAAGGACTTGGACATCCTCCCTCTGACAGCCCATCCCACAAAGGCCCCCACCTCCCTCATTCTCACTGAGCCTTCCCAGGTCCTAGATATCCTCCCTCTGCCAGCCCCTCCCATGAAGGCTCCAACTCCATCATTCTCCCTGAGTCTTCCCAGGACATGGACATCCTCCCTCTGACAGTCACTTCCACCAAGTACCCCACCTCCCTCACTGTCCCTGAGTCCTTTCAGAACCTAGGCATTCACCCTCTGACAGATCCTCCCACCAAGGCCCCACCTCCATCACTCTCCCTGAGTCTTGCCAGGATCTGGACATCCTCCCTCTGACAGCCCCTCTCACCAAGGCCCCACCTCCCTCACTCTCCCTGAGTCCTTTCAGGACCTGGACATCCTCCCTCTGACAGCCCCTCCCACCAAGGGCCCCACCTCCCTCATTCTCCCTGAGTCTTCCCAGAACCTGGACATCCTCCATCTGTCAGCCTCTCCCACCAACACACTTACCTCCCTCACTCTCCCTGAGTCTTCCCAGAACCTGCACATCCTACCTCTGACAGCCCCTCCCACCAAGGCCCCACCTCCCTCATTCTCCCTGAGTCCTCTCAGGACCTGGACATCCTCCCTCTGACACCCACCAATCCAAGGCCCCCACCTCCCTCACTCTTCCTCAGTCTTCCCAGGACCTGGATATCCTCCATCTGACAGCCCCTCCCACCAAAGACTCACCTCCCTCACTCTCCATGTGAATTCCCAGAACCAGACATCCTCCATCTGTCAGCCCCTCCCACCAAGGACCCACCTCCCTCACTCTCCCTGAGTCTTCCCAGTACCTGGCCATTCTCCCTCTCACAGCCCCTCCTACCAAGGCCTGCTCCTCCCTCACTCTCCCTAAGTCCTCCCAGGTCATGGACATCCTCCCTCTGACAGCCCATCAATCCAAGGCCCCACCTCCCTCACTCTCCCTCAGTCTTCCCAGAACCTGGGCATCCTCCCTCTGACAGCCCATTCTACTAAGGCCCCCACATCCCTCATTCTCACTAATTCCTCTCAGGAACTGGACTTCCTCCCTCTGACAGCACCTCCCACAAAGGTCCTACCTCCCTCACTCTCCCTGAGTCTTCCCAGAACCTGGACATCCTCCCTATGACAGCCCATCCCACCACCCTCACTCTTCCTGAATCTTCCCAAAACCTGTACATCCTCCCTCTGACAACCCATCCCACCAAGGCCCACTCGTCCCTCACTCTCCCTAAGTCCTCCCAGGTCATGGACATCCTCCCTCTGACAGCCTATCAATCCAAGGCCCCACCTTCCTCACTCTCCCTCTGTCTTCCCAGAACCTGGGCATCCTCCCTCTGACAGCCCATTCTACCAAGGCCCCCACATCCCTCATTCTCACTAATTCCTCTCAGGACCAAGACTTCCTCCCTCTGACAGCCCCTCTCACCAAGGCCCCCACCGCCCTCACTCTCCCTGAGTCTTCCCAGGACCTGGATATCCTCCCTCTGACAGCCCATCCCACCAAGGTCCCACCTCCCTCTCTCCCCTTGTTCCTTCCCAGGACTGGACATCTTGCATCTGCCAGCCCCTCTCACCAACACACTTACCTCACTCACTCTCCCTGAGTCTTCCCAGGACCTGGACATCCTCCCTCTGACAGCCCCTCCCATCAAGACCCCACCTCCCTCAATCTCCCTGAGTCCTCTCAGGTCCTGGACATCCTCCCTCTGACAGCCACCAATCCAAGGCCCCCACCTCCCTCACTCTCCCGGATTCCCCCCAGGACTGGACACCCTCCCTCTGACAGTCCCTCCCACCAAGACCCCACCTCCCTCATTCTCCCTGAGTCCTCTCAGGTCCTGGACATCCTCCCTCTGACAGCCCATCCCACCACCTTCACTCTCCCTGAGTCTTCCCAGGACCTGGATATCATCCTTCTGACAGCCCCTACCACCAAAGACTCACCTCCCTCACTCTCCATGAGAATTCCCAGAACCAGACACTCTCCATCTGTCAGCCCCTCCCACCAAGGACCCACCTCCCTCATTCTCCCTGATTCCTCCCAGGACTGGACATCCTCCCTCTGACAGCCCCTCTCACCAAGGCCGCCACCTCCCTCACTCTCCCTGAGTCTTCCCAGTACCTGGCCATTCTCCCTCTCACAGCCTCTCCCACCAAGGCCCGCTCCTCCCTCATTCTCCCTAAGTCCTCCCAGGTCCTGGACATCCTCCCTCTGACAGCCCATCAATCCAAGGCCCCACCTCCCTCACTCTCCCTCAGTCTTCCCAGAACCTGGACATCCTCCCTCTGACAGCCCATTCTACCAAGGCCCCCACATCCCTCATTCTCATGAAGTCCTCTCAGGACTTGGACTTCCTCCCTCTGACAGCCCCTCCTACAAAGGTCCTACCTACCTCATTCTCCCTGAGTCTTCCCAGGACCTGGATATCCTCCCTCTGACAGCCCCTCCCACCAAGGCCTCACCTCCCTCACTCTCCCTGATTCCTCCCAGGACTGGACATCCTCCCTCTGACAGCCCCTCCCACTAAGGCCCCCATCTCCCTCACTCTCCCTGAGGATTCGCAGGATCTGGACATGCTCCCTCTGACAACCCATCCCACCAAGGTCCCACCTCCCTCACTCCCCCTGTTTCTTCCCAGGACTGGACATCCTGCGTCTGCCAGCCTCTCTCACCAACACACTTACCTCCCTCACTCTCCCTGAGTCTTCGCAGGACCTTGATATCCTCCCTCTGACAGCTCCTCCCACCAAGACCCCACCTCCCTCATTCTCCCTGAGTCCTCTCAGGACCTGGACATCCTCCGTCTGACAGCCCACCAATCCAAGGCCCCCACCTCCCTCACTCTCCCGGATTTCCCCCAGGACTGGACATCCTCCCTCTGACAGCCCCTCCCACTGTGGCCCCCACCTCCCTCACTCTCCCTGACTCTTCCCAGAACCTGGACATCCTCCCTCTGACAGCCCCTCCCACTGTGGCCCCCACCTCCCTCACTCTCCCTCATTCCCCCCAGGACCTGGACATCCTCCCTCTGACAGCCCCTCCCACCAAGGCCCCCAATTGTCAGACATTCTTGGAGTCACAGGGCCTCTGGTGCTGGGTGGTTATGGACCCTCCTAGGCCCAGCCAGCCCCAGACTATGGGAGGCCTCAGTCTGGGGTGCTCTCACTCCCCCAGGGGTCCCTCTTTTCCCTGTCCAGGGTCTGAGATGGCTCTGTTAGCCTGAGCCAAACCATAGTCCAGGAACTGGCCTCCATTTACTGAGGCCCCGCCCGCGAGACCCTGGGCCTTTGGGGCTGGAGGCCACGCTGGGATCTCCGGGGCCCAGAGCAGGGACAGCGGTGCATCCTTCATGGACCCTCTTTTCAGGGAAAAGGGACTGGACTTGCTGGGGAAGCCTCCCCCCACCGCGCTCAGCTCCCCTCGCACCTTGACCCCAACAGGATGGGCTCTGCTCCCTCTGCTCGGCCTGGGCAGCACAGGTGGACGGGCCTCGTCCTGCAGCCGGCTTCGATGGCAGTTAGGCAGGCACTTCTGGTTAGCGGGGGGGGGGGGGGGGGGGGGGGCGGCGGGGCGGCGGGGTGTACCGGAAGCAGCAGAGTTCTACAAACCCACGTGGTCCTTGTGTGGGCTCTGTGCAGGGGCGGGGCCTTCTCCCTCTGTAGCAAAATTAGAATCTCTGTCACACATAGTCAATAAGCAATTAGAACATGTGATTGAAAATATATCAGTTCAAACTATAATAATCTTTTCTTTCATATTCCATATTTTTTTAGATGCCTATTTAATAAAAGTCTAATCCTCTGCAAGAAAATAAGTTTCAGTTATTTATTGGGACAATCTCTTGTCTCATACTTCCTCAACAGGCCCAAATTTTGGTGCTGTCATATTATTTCACCAATAGTCCTGGCATATGTGCTCTGAGGTGCTGCCTCAAGTTTCTTTAAGTAAGTAGTAAAAATTCATTGTTCCTGGTCACACTGAAAGAATGGTCAAGAGGCAGAATAATATGCCCATTTTTAATCATGTTTGTTAAAAATTCAGTACATCTTTATATCACATCGATGTATGAAAAAGCCTCAGGTCAAATTTAAATGAAACACATTAGTTAATTGTGGTTACCTTTGAAGAGGGGACTGAATTTGGAGGAAAGGGGAAAATTGAAATGTATCATCTGTATTACTAGAAATTTTCTATCAAGACTATATGTATTATTACTTTTTGATTAAAATATTTAAATACATGTAACCACAAAATTGTAGCTGTGCATTAATCACAAAAAATAACTGCTAGCTAGTGTAACAGACAAGGTCTGCAAACCTGCAATGGCTTAAAACAATAAAAGTTTATTTTTCATGTACATAAAAACTGATATGGAAAAAAACAAAACAAAACCTGATATGGCATCTAGTCTGCTCCTATCAGGTGGCTCTACTTCCCAACAAGGAATCTCTGTGTTTGCTGCTCAAAGGGACAGAAAACATGGAAGTGGCATACTGGCTTTCAAACTTCTTGTCCTAAGGGTGACAAACATTGTTTCTGTTCATATTTCAGTTTCAACAGTAGTCATTTGACCCTTCCATAAATACAAGTGGATTGGGAATGTGTATTCTCCCCATCAACCCAGGGAGGAGAGCAAGACACCATATGAATTAGTAATTTCTCTCTCCCGTATACTGTTATAGTAGGTGTTCAAGCAAAAACAACTAATAGAATTTATTTAAAAGACCCTCTTCATTCCTTGGTGGAGTTTCTAAGGAGGCCACTTTGCCTACAATTTTCCAATCCTGCTACATGGGAGATACTTTCAAATGCTGGATCACGTTTAATTTTCAAAAGAATACTGTAAAATCTCAATAGGGAAGACTCACCTTTTTCTCTCAATAGCTCCTTTCTGCACTTTGAAATAAACTGTAGTGTGTCAATCGGATGAGAATGTTCTATTGAAGCATGGTCAAAACCTTGAGTCCCAGAAACACTCAGCATGACTGAACGTGCAGGACACTTATACAGATGTCATTAGAAACATGGAGAAGGCAGCATTTTCCGCTGGAGCAAATACTGAGGTAAGAGGCAGCAGAAGGATGGTGAATTATTTTAATCTTTCCTTTTCAAAGATAGCATGCCTGTTAAGAAACCATTATTACTGTCCTGGAAGAACTCTGGGTTCTGAGGAATTCAGCTTCAGTAGATGTTTGTTACACAATGATTTCCATGGTCTTTCTTCATCTCTGACCTACCAGGAAGGCATTGGGTATTGACCTTATAGGTATGAACTCATTGGTGTATGGGTTCAGTGGCCATTCTCAAATAACACACCCCTTTAAAATCCTACTGATAATATTTGGGTTGTCTAACTTCAATTACCAGTATATTCTTTAAGAAATAATACTGTATTCACCAGCTCATTTGGAAAATACTTTGAAGAGAGATGTAGAGATGGGGGTGGGAGCTAGGGTTGTGGTAATAAGTTATCTAGACTTCATGTCAATGGTCCTAAGGCAATATATCCCCCACTGAAAGGGATATATCTCTAAGGTACACTTGCAGAGAGTTGGAACACTCTAGTCACAGGAAGGGCAGGTGATTCCAGACTGCCTGCATTGCAGGAAGTAGGGTGCAGCCTCCAATGGAAACAGGGAAGAGTTGGTCAGTATATGAGGTTCCAGTTTGGAAAGAAGGTCACACTGGGGAATCCTTAGGGGAAAGTTCTGCAATGTAGGAACAAACTGTCACAGGACTACAGGACTTGTGCTAGCATCTGGAAGGGTTAGCTCTCAAGGGACAAGGAAAAGAAGGATCCTCAGCAAAAGAAGCCCATAGACAATCTCAAAATTGTTCTTTATTTTTTTTTTTTAGCTGCTCAGAATTTTAGTTTATTTTATAAACTTAGCACAGTATGCAGAATTAGATTTCTTTTTAAATTTAGGGTGTTTTTTTTTTCTATCAACTATTCTTTTTCTTTTTTTGAATTACTTAATTATTTTTTAAATTTCTTTATTGATTAAGGTATCACATATTGTCCTCAACCCTCCATTCCAATCCCCCACCCCTTCCCAGTCATATCCCCATCCCCCTATTTTCCTTGACCACTGGTTAGGCTCATATGTATGCACACAAGTCCTTTGGTTGATCTTTTATTTTTTTTATCTGAAGTTTTACATATGTCTCTTTTTCCCCCAATTGACTCCCCACCCCCACCAGCCATTCCCATCCCAGGCAAGCCCCTGATGTCCCAGTGTTTGGGTCCATTCGACTTGTATGTATGCATATTAGCATAAGCAACATTGTTCTTTATTCTCATATTTATCTTTTTTCATGCGGACTGGTTTTAATACTTTTGTAGGAAAGCCTTGGTAGAGCAGAAAGTCTTGATTTTTAATAGCCTATGATACATCTTGGAGTGGTGGGAAGAATAGATAATGAAGAGATAAGAAGTTGGCCTCAGGATGAAGAAGTGGAAAAATGTGAGTTCTAGAAAAAATTTGCACTCGGGTTCTAGTTCCAGCTCTTTTACTTATCAGCCATGGGAATTTGAGAAAATTCCAAGTCTTCATCTGCAAAGGATGTATAATAAGCCCTATCTTGTAGGACTGTTGTAATCTATGCAGTGGACATAAAGCACTTGTCAGAGTAATTGGAAAATATTAGGTATTAATTGAATGACAGTTATCATATGATTTATTGTCATTATTATTTTTACCACAGATGATACCACCCTCCCCTCAGGAGATGTCCAAAAAGTATGCAGCTTTCTAAAACAAATATTAATAACACAAAATTCACCCGTAATGCTACTTAGCAAACAAAACAAAATTAATTTCCCCCTTTGAGGATGAGTTACTTAATTTGGGTGCAAGGGAGTCTTCTTCAGTTGGATACTATTCAGAGGTCCTAGAATTTGTGTCAAGGACCAACTGCTTCCCTCCCAGGTGCCTTTTCATCCACACCATTCCCTTTTTCATTCATTACCACCAGATATGGAGCTCTTCCTTGGGGTTTGCAAAATTATACTCAAGTTAACCTAATTAAAATATCTGTTTCTCTCTCCCAGTTTAGGGAAAAGAGAGCCAACACAGTAATTTCTCAGCATCCCACTTCCAGCGACTTTCACTCTTATTTCTCAGGAATCTCTTAAATACTCTGTACATAAAACACCTAGATTGTGCCCTCCATTCATTCAACTGCACTCAAGCATGAGCACAAGCACGTTCCATGTCTACCCCAGGAGGAGTTTCTCCTCTGGTTTACTGATGATACTGAAGTAATTCTTAGGAGCAGATTTCCATTACAGGGCTTTGTCCTTCAACATTGAGAAACACCATGTGTCAGTCTGGCCTCTGTTCAGCAAGTCCAAAGCCTCATCTAGCTTACAACCCTGAGCAAATTAACAGTGTACTCATTGAGGGACTTGTAGTTTCCCAAAGCCCACACTGCCTTCTCTCAGGGACTTTATACCTTGTCTTCATCCAGACAACCTCCCCTTTACACTTCTCCCAACTCCTTCCCTGCCTCCCTACCTCTTTTCTCCTTCTTACTTATCCTTTAATTCTTAGAGGCTATTTCACCATCTTCCCTTTATTATTACTGCTCCTTGAGTGTGAAATTCTAAGGGCAGGGTGTTTTGTATCCCAGTGTTCCCATTTCCAACAGGATTTTCAAAGAGCAGTTGTTCAATTAATATTTGGGAAATAAATGAGATACTAAACATGAATTTTAGTTTATAAACATTTTATTTCTCCTACATTATTTAGTAATCTAAGAAAATCCAGATATGTAGCTTTTATTTTTATGGAACAGCAGACTAAAATGAATAAGGGAAACCAAAAACTGAACATCTTTTATTTTCCCCCCTCTATTTTTTGATCCCAATAATTTCACTGCTCATATTTTTCAGTCCCATGGAAATACCTATTACAATGCCATGTTTTGTTGTTCTGGTTCAGTAAATATGAAAGGTTCCCCCAATTTGTTTTACAAAATAATAAAACTGATAATCTTAAATCTATTACAAGAAATAAGCATGTAACTAAAATCATTAGTACATTTAGATTCTGAAATGATTTAAACCTTCTGTTAAAGAATCAACATTTAAAATGTAACAAAAGAAAGAAAGAAGAAGAAGAAAACTCTAAAGTTTACCACACTCAACAGAAATACTGTGTTCGTTCCAGATCCACCCTGGCCATCCACTACTTAGAATGTTGACTGCTCTTTTCTTCCGCAGAGAAAGCAATCTGCCTCAGACGTCAACATTTGATATATAACCTAAAATAAACAAACAAAACAAAACAAAGGTAAAATTCCAAGTTACCAACAAACAATAAGAACACAAAGATGATATACACTTTCCAGCTCCAGTCTGGCTCTCCACTATTAGAACATTGACAAACCTATTCAAGCAAAAAGTGAAGGACTTGCCTCAGACTTCACTTATTGTGGGAAGAGCTGATGGCCATGCCTCTGGAGTGTGCAGTCATAGCAATACGAGCCCTGGCTGCAGCTCTTGCTAGGGCTCTCTCTTCCTCATCTCGCAAAGCCTCTTCATACCAGACTGGGAAGGCACTGGGGACAGTATCATAGATCTTGGCTAAGAACTCCAGGACTCTCATCTTGCTGGTCTCAGCGTGGGCTCTTGGACCCCAAAGCAACTCATAGCGTGGAGGATCACTGCCTGGCACCTGGCGGTACTCCAGGTACCTTAGCTGCACCAAATCTTCAGTGATGACCTTCTTGGGCTCCCCATAGATTAAGTGCTTTTTATCAGCATAGACACCCATCATATTCATCACTTCCCAGATAGCTTCCTCAGGAGCACAATTGCCTTTCATGAAGATCACACCCAGAACAATCATCAGGAGGCCAGTCTTGGGCAGGTTCTCTTCATTTGTCATTCCATCTAAGGTGAGGTCTAACTTGCTGACAAGGGCATAGGAGTGCCTCGTGGGATCCACTTCTTTCACATCAATACCAAAGGCCAGCTCCATGTGCTCAGAGGCTCTTCTCAGGATCTCATTGAAATGAAGCTTGTATTTTTTGATAACCAACTTCAGCATATCTGCCTTTGTAATTGGCTCTTTACTTTGATACTTCTTCAGCATAAACTGCACCAACAGAACCACCTTCTTGTTTAAAGGATCTTTGCGAAAGCTCTCCAAGGCCTTTGAGGATTCCTCATCTTGTTTGCTGGCACCTTCATTTGAATCAGTGCCTGAATCAGCTCCAATATTAGCACTGGTGCTAGATGGGATTTCCTGAGAAGTGCTAAGCACCTCAGTAGCAACCTCATTCAGGGGGTTGCCTTCCAGGAAAAGATGGGCAGAGAAGGAGAACTCTCCTTTCTCTGCTGCAGTAGCCTGAGCACCCTCCAGACCCTGGGTCTGGGTCTTAGCCTGGGCCTGGCGGGCCTGGCGGCGTTTCTCACGGGCACGGAGCTTACTCTTTTGACCTCGAGGCATGATGAGACAGCAGGTAGGAGTTCAAGCAATTAAGTTGATAAACAGGTCACCCTAGAAGACAGAAGAAGAGATGATGTGCATAGTCCCAGTAGGGAGATTCTACATTGGCTCCAAGAAAAGCTGCCTCTGCTTGGTTCCCTTAAGGGTACTGTTTAAGGAAGCCACAAGACAGTGGCAGCAGGGACTCTGAGGGCCTCCTCTGTTCTGCAGTGGGCTTGTTGCCTCCATTCTAACTCAGGATATTAAACTTTGCTCCTGACCAGTCTTTTGACTCCTCCTTCTGCTAACTTGAGGCTTTCTCTTCAGAACAAGCCTTCTGATCCCACCAATTCCTTAAGTGAAGGTGAGGGTTCATTAGGCCTAACAAATTAGGCATGCAAAGCCTCTTCATACCAGACTGGGAAGGCACTGGGGACAGTATCATAGATCGTGGCTAAGAACTCCAGGACTCTCATCTTGCTGGTCTCAGCGTGGGCTCTTGGACCCCAAAGCAACTCATAGCGTGGAGGATCACTGCCTGGCACCTGGCGGTACTCCAGGTTTGAGCCATTTGAAGGACACAAGGGGCAGGGTGGGGCAATGTCATAGTAGGGTGAGCTCTGTGGGCTGAGGGCCTCAATTCAACAAATGTCACTCACCTCCATACCTGTCTAAATTTAGGGCTCCACCCTTTACTGACTTTAGGCTATATACCTCTGACCAAAGCCTTAAGCTCCAGAGCTCATAAGGCAGAAGTCAGAGAGAGCACTTCCGGACACTCCCACTGGGCTTCCTAGAATAAGTTCAGAGGTAGGGTTCTGGTAGTGGCAAGCTCTCTTTGTTTTGTGGGGAGAGGAATCATGCAGAACTCACACAGGTGTCTTTCCTGACTCCTCAGAAGGCCTGGGACTTTTTCCTCTGGGAACTTGAGTGAGTTGGCCTGACACCAAAGCTCTCATTTCTCTAGGAACATCCAATAGGAAGCAAGCAGAAACCTGAGCCTAGTAGCTGCTTCTGGGACATCCCAAGACTGACAGTAGGGGGGCTCCTTGCGGAACCTTATTTTGAGGTGGGTTCTCTTTTCAGTCCTCACTCAGTGTCTTCCTTGATGCCTTGTATAGACTGGACTACCACTCATCTGCTCATGGGATGTAAGTCACAAATATGTAAATAACTTAAGGACAATTGACATCTGTACGATATTATATTCGCCATGAATAAACACTGTAAGTATATTGTTCTATTAAAGATTCCTTTTATTTAAGTCTATCTGAAATATTTTTATATTTGCTTCCATAAAGATCATGTACACTTTTGTTAGTTTTCTTTTTATGTATATTTTGTATATTGCTGCTATTTTCAATTATATTTTTTTTCATTACACATTCTAGTTAGCTATTTATTTTGTGTGGTAAGACTCCTGATTTGGCTATAATCATCTTTTCCATCAGCTTCCTGAAGTTTCTTATACATTTGAATATTTGGTAGCCACTTTCTTTGAAATGTTTAATTACTAGCAGAAGATCATATTATCTCTTTCTTTTCATTATTCATGACTTTTATTTAATATTCCTGTGCATGCTGTACATTAGCTGTGCAATTGAGTCCAGGTTTAAACAGTAGAATTGGTACCATAAATTTATGCGCTGTTTGGACTTTGTTGAAAAATGTGTCTAACATTTCACATGCACACATGTTTGATATTGATTTTAAAATATGGAAATTCCATTCTAATGTTTTTAAAAGCTATTACCATGATGTGAGGTTGAATTTTTATCAAAGGTGTTTTTTTTCTTTATTTCCACATATGAACAAATGCTTTCTATTCCCTATTGGTTAACATAATGAATCCCAATTCTCTTTTTTTGGCAAAACCACTTCAGAGGTGATAATGCAATTTCATTAGAAGATATATAATATCGGTTGTTTTCTTTGTATTGATGTTGGGAAAGTTAGGATCACCACTGTCATCCAATAATTCATTAGTGACTGCTGAATTGTAACTCTCTAATTCTATCATTCCTTCTGAGATTATTGGCTGAGATATACCTATAGCTAGACTTTCTGTTTTCCTTCATTTAAAAAAAAAATAAATTTATTGTAGTCATATTGGTTAATAAAATTATATAGGTTTTAAATATGCAATTCTATGATACAGCATCTGTATATTGCATTGTGTGTCCAGCATTCTGAGTCAAAACTTCCATCACCATGTATTTGACCCCTTTTACCTTATACTATCCTCACTCCTTCCCTTTGGTAATCACCATATTGTTGTCTGTGTCTATCAGTTTTTGTTTGTTTTTCTTGTTTGCTCATTCTTTTGCTTTCAGTTTTATACTCACATAAGAGTAAAATCATGTGGTTCTTAACTTTTTCTGTCTGACTTATTTCGCTTAGCATAATATTCTCAAGATCCATCCATTCCACAAATGAGAGCATTTCATCCTTTCTTATTGCTGAGTAGTATTCCATTGTATTTATGTACATCTTTTTTATCCAATCATCTATCAAAGGACACTTTGATTGTTTCCATGGATTGTGTCTTTATTTAGAAGTGTGATATTTTCTCATATTAGATTTTTGGCATTTATTTTTTTATATTGAATTAAAACATAACTTATCTTGATTACTGAGATATTTTGGTCTACCCTTTACCTTAAATTTGAGCTCAAGGTGAATGCCTCACTTGCCTTACGTTAGCCACAGTCCTGGTGACTCTAAAGTGGTTAATTCTGACCCTCACCTCATACTTTTAAGAGCATTGTTACTCAATAATACCTTGCATTATTTTAAATTTTAGGTATCATTTCATGGTCTGCCTTTGTGATCTTAAATAATAAAATAACCTATAGGAGACTATTAAAAAATTAAAGTGGAGAATAAGGATTTTCTTTTTACTGAGTTGGTGGGATGATTAAATTAAAGTGCATATGAGAAAATACTACATAAAGTTTATGTTACTAGTTGTTCAAAAATATTCATTGGATTGAAACTTTGATCAGTAGTCTAGCTATAGCTAGCTCATTTGTGTTCTCTGCTCAGGTCCTCACTCTCAAGTGTCTTGTTGGCTGCGCTGCATTATCATCAGGAGGTTCTGGGCAAGGATCCATATCAGTGATTCAGGTTGTTGGCAGAATTGAGTTGCTTGTGATTATAGGACTGAGGTCCTCATTTCCTGGCTGGCTGTAAGACAAAAACTATTCAGCCCCTAGAAGTTGATTGCATTCCTTGCCATGTGACTCTCTACGTTTTCAAACTAGCAGTGAAGAATCTCCCTCATGTGAAATCCCCAGCACTTGGAGTTCCTTTTCTCAGAAAGAGGGTTCTTGGACCATTTTTAAAAAAATCAATGTTTTATTGACTTTTTTTAGAGAGAGAGGAAGGGAGAGGGAGAGCTAGAAACATCCATAAGAGAGAATGGAGATCAAGCTCACAACCCAGGCATGTGTTCTGACCTGGAATTGAACCCATGTCCTCTCGGTGCATGGGATAACACTCAACCAACTAAGCCACACCAAATAGGCATCTTGCACCTTTTAAGGGCTCACCTGATTAAGTCAGGCTCAACAAGGATAATCTCCCTTTCTAGATACTTGTGCAATATTCTAAGATTGTAACACTGGAGATGGAGAAATTTGGGTAGATTAGAAAGCCATGCATAAATAGGATTTTCAAGATTTATGTGCTAGGTTGCATATGAATGGTTTAGGAGAAGGCAATGTCAAAAATGCTGGCAAATCATGACTTTCTGCATTCATAGCTGTATAACCAACTAAGACTGGGAATTCTGCAAGTGGACTATTTACCAAGAGTGGGAATGCTAAGACTGGTTGTAATATGGAAGCATGGTTGTGAGTTCAATTAAAAAGGGTTGTGTTTGAAGCACATCTAAAGTCATGAGCACAGGCAAAGTTTCTCCAAATTCAAGAGGATTAAAATCATATCAAGCATCTTCTCACATCACAATGGCATACAATTAGAAATCAATTACAGTAAAAAAAATCACAAAAATTGAAATACTTGGAGGCTGAATAGCATACTATTAAACAATGAGTGGGTTAGTAAAGAAGAAATAAAACATCCTGGAAACAAACGACAATAAAAACACAATAATCCAAAATCTTTGGGATACAGTGAAAGCAGTACAGAGAAGGAATTTCATAGCATTACAGTCCTACCAAAAAAGCAACAACAAACAACAACAAAAAAACCAAAACAAAAAACCTGGTAATAAACCATACAACTCTGCAACTTGAAGAATTATAAAGAGAGCAACAAGAAAAGTCCAGTGTGATCAGGCTCACTAAGAAGCAAAGAGAGAGTACCCAAATAAAAAAAATTGAAAACAAAGAGGCGAAATAACAACAGACCCCACAGATATACAAAGAATCGTAAAAAATGCTATGAGCAACTCTACTCGAACAAACTGTTCAACCTAAAAGAAATAGATCTATTCCTAAAAAAAATAAAAAATACAAACTTCCAAAACTCAACCAGGAGGAACCAAAAAAATCTGACTAAGCCAATGACTATGATGGAAATTGAAGCAATAATAAAAAATAAAAAAGTCCAACAAACAAAAGCCCTGGACCAGACAGCTTTACAGGGAAGTTTTATCAAACATTCAAAGAAGAAATAAAATTTATTTTCCCCAGACTATTTAAAATATTTCAAGATGAAGGAGCACTTCCAAGCTCTTTCTACAAGCCAGAAATACCCTAATCCCTAAACCAGATAAAGACAATAAAAAAAAAGAGAGAGAATTATAGGCCAATATCCTTCATGAGCATAGACGCCAAATTTTTCAACAAAATTCTGGCAAGTTGAATCCAGCATTACCAAGTGGGATTTATCCTAGGGATGCAAGGATGGTACAACATCAGCAAATCAATAAATTTGATATACCACATAAACAAACTGAGAGATAAAAACCATATAATCATATCAATTGATGCAGAAAAAGCCTTTGACAAAATCCAACATCCTTTATTGATAAAAACTTTAAGCAAGGTGGGAATAGAAGGTTCATACCTCAACCTAATAAAGGCCATATATGACAAACCCACAGCCAACATCATACTCAATGGGCAAAAACTAAAACCACTTCCTCTAAGAATAGGAACAAGACAGGGATGCGCACTCTCACCACTCCTGTTCAACATAGCACTGGAAATACTAGCCATTGCAATCAGACAAGAAAAAGAAATATAAGGCATCCAAACTGGAAAAGAAGTAAAACTGTCCTTATTTGCAGATGGCATGATATTGTACATAGAAGACCCAAAAGACTCCATAAAAAAAATTACTAGACTTAATAAATGAATTCGTCAATGGACCAGGACACAAAATTAATACCCATAAGTCTTTGCCTTTTCTATAAACCAATAATGAACTCACAGAAAGAGAAATTTAAAAAATCAATCCCATTTATTGTATCATTGCAACAAATAATTAAGACACCTAGGGATAAACTTAACCAAGGAGACAAAGGACCTATACTTAGAGAGAGAGAAAAAAAAAGATAGAGGAAGACATGAACAAATGGAATAATATACCATGTTCATAGATTGGTAGAATAAACATCTTTAAAATATCCTTATTACACAAGGAAATCTATAAATTCAATGCAATCCCCATTAAAATACCAATGGCATACTTCAAAGACCTAGAACAAATTCTCCAAAAATTCACCTGGAATAAAAAAAGATCCTGAATAGCCGCAACAATCTTGAGAAAGAACAATGTTGGAGGGATCATAATACCAGATATCAGGCTATACTACAAAGCCACTGTTCTCAAAACTGCCTGATACTGGCACAAGACATATAGACCAGTAGAACGCAACAGAGAACCCAGAAATCAACACAAGCCAGTATGCTCAATTAATATTTGACAAAGGATACAAGATCATACAATGGAGACAAGACAGTCTCTTCAATAAATTGTGTTAGGAAAACTGGACACATACTTGCAAAAACAATGAAACTAGACCACCAACTTACACTATACACAAAAATAAACTCAAAATGGACAAAGGACTTAAATGTAAGATGGAAACCATAAAAATATTAGAAGCCATAGGCAAAAAAGTAGCAGACATTTGTCATAGTAATATCTTTAACAATACAGTTCCTAGGGCAATGGAAACTAAAGAGAAAATAAACAAATGGGACTACAACAAAATAAAAAGCTTCTGCACAGCAAAATAAACCATCAACAAAACAATAAGAAAACCCACTGCATGGGAGAACATATTTGCCAATGTTATCTCTGATAAGGGTTTAATCTCCAACATTTACAAGGAACTCATACACCTTAACAAAAGGAAGAAAAATAATCCAATCAAAAATTGAGCAAAGGACCTAAACAGACGCTTTTTGAAAGATGACATTCAGAAAGCCAAGAGACATATGAAAACATGCTCAAAGTCACTAATCATCTGAGAGATGCAAATCAAAACAACAATGAGGTACCATCTCACACCTGTCAGAACAGCTACCATCAACAAATCAACAAATGACAAGTGCTGGAGAGGATGCAGAAAAAAGGAACCCTTTTTCACTACTGGGGGGAATGCAACTGGTTGCAGCCTCTGTGGAAAACAGTATGACATTTCTTCAAAAAATTAAAAATGGAACACCCATTGATCCCATTGATCCCATATCTAGGAATATATCCCAAGAAACTAGAAACACCACTCAGAAAGGATATGTGCACTCCTATGTTCATAGAAGCTCAATTTACAATAGCTACAATTTGGAAACAGCCTAAATGCCTATCAGCAGATGAATGGATTAGAAAACAGTGGTACATCTACAAAGAATACTATGCTGCTGTAAAAAAGAAGGGATTCTTACCATTTGCAACAGCATGGATGGATCTGGAGAGCATTATGCTAAGTGAAATAAGCCAGTCAGTGAAAGATAAATAGCATGTGATCTCACTCATTTGTTGATAACAAAGAACATTATAAATTGTTGAACAAAAATAGAGGCAAAGAAACATCAAACAGACTGTCAAGCTACAGAGGAAAGGTAGGAGAGGGTTGCCTCCCATCCCAACTAAAGATTTAACCCACAACCTAGATATGTGTCCTCACCAGAAATCAAACCCACCACATTTTGGTATATGGGAAAATGCTCCAACCAACTGAAATGCTTGGCCAAGGCAATTATTTTCATTTTTATATGCCTATAATCAAGAGATGGAGCCAATTTCCTCTCCTCTTGAATTTCAGCTGGCTTTGTGTTTTACTTTGATCAATAGGATATGGCAGATTTGACATGCCGTGAATTCCAGACCTGACTTTGAAGAGACATCTTCTGTTTTCTCTCTATAGGAAATCAGCCTCCATGATGTAAAGAAACTTAGCCCAACAAACAAGGTATGAGATAGTAGGTGAGGCTACATGGAAGAGTACTGAGGCACCAGGCACATGAGTGAAGCCTTCTTATATCTCTCAAACTAGCTCAGCCACCAGCCAAATTCAGCTGAGAGTGATGATTGTAGCCATTATTACGTGAAGCAGAACTGCCCAGCCAAATCCTGTCTGAATTCCTGACCTAAAGAATTATAAGAAATAGCCTGGCTAGAGTGGCTCAGTGGTTCAGGATTGACTTACAAATCAGGTCACCGTTTGATTCCAGTCAGGACACATGCCAGGGTTTCAGACTTGATCTTCAGAAGGCAGCCTACAAATGACTGTCTCTCTTCATTGATGTTTCTATCTCTCTCTCCCTCTCCCTTCCTCTCTGAAACCCAACTAAGTGAACACAGGGAAACTTTAGAACTCTCATGTTTTAGTAAAATTGGCAATTTTGGCAACTACATTCCTTCAACAATTTTGAACAGAGGAATGCTTGGGCAAAGATCTGTTCCGAGACTCTATGGGAGTTCCACTACAGTTGCTTAGTTCTCCTTTGGGAGATAGTCTACCTGCAAAAGTTTTAATGTTATTTTAATTTTGTACCAGAGTGGACCACATGTACCCCTAATTGTTGAAGGAATGAAATACTTGCTTGCATGATGGCTAAATCCACCATACTGTTTCCTTCCCAAGATGTCTAAATCATAACATCTCTGTATTCTTTGTCACAATTCCTGCTCTTGTGTGAAAGGAAAAAAAAGATTTTAGATAATGTATATAAAAATAAATTTTCCATGAATTCTGTAATTCAGCCCTATTCATGAATTCTTCTAAATTTACTTGTCAGTCCTCTTTGATCATATTGTTTCATCTTCAACAGAGCATTCAGGGATGAGTACTTGACAATGTTAATATGGCCTCGAAATTGGACAGAAAAGGCACAATAAAATCATCTTGAAAAAAAGTTTTCAACATTTATTTCATTTAATAGAGAATTCTGCATTGAATGCAGGCACATGATCAAAATTCAACCATTTTTTCAGTAGAATGCAATCACTTTTTTGTTGCATCAAGTTGAGAATCTCATTCAGAAGATACAATTGAAAGCCTCAGGTTTCTAAGTCATGATTCGAACGAAAGTAACTGCTAAATAAAATTCTCTCTTTTCCACTAAATAGGTTTCATGATGCTGGAAAGTATATATAAGGAGTCGTAAAGATGCTTTCCTCTCATATTTTTTAGTTGATAACTAAAATTTTTACTATTATCTTCAAGGGATAAAATGAAACTTTTTCAAAAGTAAGAGTATATTTTTCTGCAGCACATCATATTTTGTCATTCAAATAACGGATGTCTTCCAGTTGAATAGATCATTATTTGACATTAATAACAGCAGTACATCAGTTTTCTCACTTAGTATCTTTATGTGATGCTAAAGCATAAAGAATGGCTTGAAGCTCAGAACTTCTAAGGTTTTCTAATTACCTGAGTTTTTTCTGTGTTTTTCTTAAAAATACATTTTTATTGATTTCAGAAAGGAAGGAAGAAGGAGAGATAGAAACATCAAGGATGAGAGAGAATCATTGATCGTCTGCCTCCTGCATGCCCCCACTGGGTTTCGAGCCTGCAATCTGGGCATGTGCCCTTAGCCATAATCGAACCTGGGGTCCTTCAGTCTGCAGGCCAATGCTCTATCCACCAAGCCAAACCGGCTAGGGCATTTTCTGTGTTTTTTAAAAATATATTTTTATTATTGCTTTCATCCCAGCTCTGTACCTGTTCTCAGGTTGTTTCCTCTCCATGGCATGCTGCCTGTCCACTAAGTCAGTGCCAACTTATTTGCTGGTTTCAGGTCAAGCCTTTCATTCTTTATAGTCTTCTCTGCCCATTGCATCTTCCACTAGAACTTAGCTATAGTTCATTTACTTATCCAGACAGTCATCAAATATATATTGAGCCTGCCAAGCTACCAGGAATTCTGCTCAGTGCTGAAGATAGAGAAAGGAAATATACTCTTCACTATTTTATTCCTTTATATTTTTTAATGTTTTTTTTATGGAGAATTGAAAACATATTAAAGTAGACAAAACAATATAATGAACTCACAGGTTCCTGTCACCCAGCTTCAACATTTATCAGTCTTATTTCCTTAACAAACACCACCCAGTTTCTCTCCTTTCTATATTATTTTGAAACAGATCCATACATCATATCACTTCATCTATAAATATTTCAGTATCTATATTCAAAAGATAAGGATTGAGAAAAAAATAACCACACAACTGATATCACATTTTAGAAAATTCCTTAATTCCATTGAATATCCAGTGTTTGAATTTACAGTTGGTTCATAAAGGGTAGAGTTTTGTTTTGTTTTTACAGTTTGAGTGTTTGAATCAGGACCACAATAAGTTCCACACATTGCAACTGGTTGGTAGGTATTTTATGTCTTTGTTAACCTATAGGTTTCCACTTTTAAGTTGCTAGTAATCTACCCATATATGGGAGAGATAAGTAAACAAAAAGGAGAATGCTTGGGAAGAGTACTTCCATGGAGATACTTACAGAGAGCTAAAGCAGCACATATTAGAAATATATAATTCATAGAGCTTATAAAAGGGGGATAGGTGTAATTCTAGTAAGGATTTTTGTTATTGTAAGAGTCAAAAAACCAGCAAGCAGAGAAGGAAGGTGAGGTCATTTTGGGACAAGAGAGCAACCTGAGCAAAAAAATAAAAATAAAAAATGGTATTTCCTGCATATCAGGAACTGGCTAGATTTCAATTCATGTATTTATTTTTTTATACTTGGTCCAGGTATAAATAACCTTCCTATTCTAGAACTCTTGTCCTATTTTTTTGGAATCTGCTCTTTTATCTTCCAAACCATGTAAAGTTACATATTAGCAGGACAAAGTTTAGGATTCAAAAATAAAAATAGATGAGACAAATAGCAGAAAAAGAAAAACACACACAAAAATAGAATTATAAACATCAAACTACATATATTGCAATAAATGCTGTTGGACTAAAAGTCTTCTTGATGAATAACAAACAAAATTCAGAATATTTTTTAGTTTAATGAGACTAATTGAAACAAGAAAAAATAATGAAGGAAAAGTTAAATTATTCTAATGTAGTGGCTCTCTTCTTTAAATGAACCTTAAAATCCAATAATAGGCCCAGAGGAGCCTGAAATAATCCTTTTTTTATTAAATAGTTTTAGTGCTTAGAATATGATAGGCATTGCATCAGCTATCAGTGATCATATTTGTTACCTATTGCTACATAACAAATTACCACACAGTTAGCAACTTATACAACATCTATTATTATTTCACAACTTCCATGAATCAGGAGTTTGAGCACAGTGTCCAACACAAAACCAGATTATTGAGACCCAATACCTACTCAATTTGGGAGCCCTCTTGAAGAAAATAAAAATAATATACATTTATGAATATAAATCAAGTAAGTACTTCTAAAGCTTCAGCTTTACTGGCTTCATGGCAAATCAACCTAAGCTTGAAATACAATATCTTTATAAACCAGGTATCCCAAAGGGAGCCACAGAAATTAAACAAGTAAGCAAGTAGACTATATACAAAAATTATAAATATATAAGGACAAACAATGAATGTTATGAGAAAAAATGGAGGGGGGTGGCAACACTGAATCAGAGAGAGCCTCTATAAGTATCTGTCATTTAAGTCAAGCCTTGGGGAAAAGAAAGAGTTAAGCAAGCATCATTCCATGCATGGGATAAAGCATGCATAAACATCCTAAGGCTGGAAGGGGCATGAGGTATCCAAGACACAGGACAACCATGTGCTTTCCATTGTGTTTTAAAAATAGATAAACTTAGCCCTGGATAATTTGTTCAGTGGATAGAGCACTGGCCTGCAGAATGAAGGCTCCCAGATTCAATTCTGATAAAGGGCACATGCTTGGGTTGCGGGCTCGATTCCCAGTGCGGCCATGCAGGAGGCAGCCAATCAATGAGTCTCTCTCATCATTGATGTTTCTTTTTCTGTCTCTCCCCCTTCCTCTCTGAAATCAATAAAAACTTACTAAAATAAATAAATAAAATTAGTTATTGATGCTTTCTAGATAAGAGGTGTGAGAACTTGTCTTTTTCTTCATTTCTTAAGATTTGTAAAAATTGTTCCAGGCTGCACACTAGCATGCCCTTAGACTGAAGACATTTGTTTTCTGATTTGATTATGAATAACATTCAAATAATATATGTTTACTATCCTAGAAATATTATGGGCATTGATACCTACATTATATTACACACATTTTACCTTTGAGTAATTAATGGTTATTTTGGTGTGGGGTCTGATTACTTCAAGACCTAAATTACTCAGATAATGGCTACATAGCTACTCCTGTGTTTCCTCTAGTCACATCAAAGAGGACAAAAAATATTCAATTCTTTGCTCACTTGGAAGTATAAGTTTTTAATTTCCCTTTTGATTCTTTTAGTCTTACTAGTGATTCATAAGGCACGAAATAAATTGATAATTCTTTAAGGAAGACTGAGTTGATTGAAAAATATTGGCTCAGAAAAATAATTTGTTCATTCAGGCAAGAGTGTTCTTTTTTGCCAACACCAAATTTTCAAGAAAGACTCTGTTAAAATGATGCCTAACAGAAAACACTTCACAGCTTTCTTCCTATGTGCCATAAATCTAGTGTAATCCTCTTTATGATGAAACCTGAGAGTTCCAGAAGGCCCCTGGTTCCTCAGAAGAGCACTATAGCACCAGTAGTATTACATACCCACTCAGAGCTTCACATTGGAAAACAAAGAAATTGAGATTCAGAAACCAAGGTTTACCTCAGAAAAACTAGGTTCTATATTAAGTAAGTTATCAAGAACATGGGGACTACAGAATTGCTTTGCTACACTATTAAAAAGGAATTTTCAAAAGTTGCAGGACCTGGGAATTTTGCAATAGAAAAGAGAATTTTGCAGTTTAATGCTTATCTGTTAGGACTACTAGGCTTTCGGCCAACGCTCAATTTAGGTTTTGTTTTTGTGGGGGGCTTTTGTTTGTATGTTTGTTTTGTTTTGTTTTGTTGGTGGATCAATAGGAGCCTTGTCAAATAGCAGTAAAAATAGCAGATATTTATTTGAGCACACTTGAATATATAGGGTGTCCCCCCAAAATGTATACACACTTTAACAGCTGGTAGCTCAATTTTTAAAATGAAATGTATTTTATTGAACATTGCCTCTATGATTATTCAAAGTGTGTATATACATTTTGGGGGACATCCTGTATATGTCTTGCTAACTATGTTTTAATGAGCTGGAGATTCTATTTCTCACTAAGGCAGATACAATGATCAACAGGCAGACAGACATAGCTCCCATAATGTAATGGCACTGGTCTTGATCTTACAACAACCTGAGATCTAGGGAATCCTCAGTGGTTACACTGTGATTCATTAATCATTTCCCTCTTGCCTTGACTCTCACTCCAAGAAAGCAGTACACTATATAATTTGAAGCTCTTCTCTCACATGCAGTTAGAATTGTAGAATTTCAGAGCCAGATCATACTTTGGGACCTTGAGGTGGCAGGATATTAATAGGGAGAATATGGCCCTTTGAACCAAGAAACTTGGGTTGAGCAATTTACCTGTAGTAAGTTATTCCAGTCAATCACATGTCTTTATTGTATTATAAATAAAATAAATAAATCACATGTCTTTATTTTATCCATAAAATAGGGATATTATCTGTAAAATAATTTTATAGAGTGAAAGCATTGCTTCTTTTTTTAATTTTTATTTTATTGATTTCAAAGAGAAAGGAAGGAGAGAGAGAAAAACATCAGTGATGAGAGAGAATCATTGATTGGCTGCCTCCTGCACATCCCACACTGGGGATTGAACCCACAACCCGGGCATGTGCCCTGAGACAGGGAATCCAACTGTGACTTCCTGGGCACATTGCTTCTTCTTAAAAAAATAAATACATATATTTGTATTGATTTCAGAGAGGAAGGGAGATGAGGAAAGAAATAGAAACATTGATAATGAGAGAAAATCATGATTGGCTACCTCCTGCACACCCCCTACTGGGTATTGAGCCAGCAACACTGCCATGTGTCCTTGACCTAATCAAACCTGGGCCTATTCACTCCGCAGGCTGACATTCCATCCACTGAGTCAAACTAACTAAGGTAACGTTGCTTCTTTATCTATGTATTCTGTTTGCATGCACATGCACATGTATGCATATGCTTAAGTGTGCTTCCGTTTGTCCATATAAAGCAGGCAATGTAAGGAGTGTTCTGAAATTTGGTGGAAGATATTTAAAGTCTGCAAGGAGCCTTGCTGGAAGCATTATATATCAAATTGCAGGTGGAACAAATCATGTGGCAACATAACACTAATCCTGCTGTCATTATGGAATAAATAGTTTTCCTTGTGTGGCCTTTTACTATGCTTTATGAGCAGAATCTGATTTTGGAGGTTCCCACCTGCTCACAATTACCCCACTGGGTTTGTAAAGTGAGCACACAGGACTCCAGTGCATCTCCTGGGGAAAATAGAACAAAGTAGGAGGGTGTCTCTACAATGCCTGGCTTGTCTTGTGCTTTCAACACTGATTAATGTGTACAATTTTCTTTTAATTCACCGGTGATAAATCTTTGACTTTATATTCGTACTGTGAGTGTATTTTAGAGGGTCTTTTTGCTCAGCTCAAATAATGCTTAACTCACAGAGTTGTTTTGAGGGACAAACTATTGTAGATACTATTCCTAAACAGCCTTGGAAAACACAAAATAGAATTTAAGAAAATGCTAATATATTAATTTGACATTATATTTTAAATCCTACATTTTAATTTGCTTTTTTCTTCATTGCTTTACTTTTAGCAGTAATAAATAAATGTTAATTCTATATTTTAAAAAAGAAAGAAGACAATATAGAAGAGTAAAAATAACTTCTTTCTAATTAAAAATCGCCACCCAGAGAAAAACACTATTTTTCATGGTATTTGTGTATTTCATCTTTGCACAAGTAAAATACCATATTAGTCTGAAAACTTATACTTAGTAATTTTACATCACAATTTCTAACTTTGATGAATATTTACATTGTTTCAGAGTTTTCATAAACTTAATCAATGCTATATAATAAAAGCCTAATATGCTAAGTGCCTGGTCAACCAGTAGGCCATTCAGCCAATCGAAGTGTAATATGCTAATGATATGCTAAGGCTGCTCAACTGCTCCCTATGATGTGCACTGACCACAAGGGAGCAGACAGTTGACTGGTCAATAGGTCGTTATGATGTGCATTGGCTACAAGGGGGCAGATGCTTCAACCAGAGCTTGCTGCTGGGGTCTGGTTGATTGGGACTGAGTGAGATGGGCAGGACATGACCTGGGGCCCTCCTGTGGTCCCTCCCCAGCTGGCCAACCCCCCACATTTCTCACTGGCCCTGATCATGCACCAGTGGAGTTGCCCTCTTGCAATCTTGGACCCCTTGGGGAATGTCAGAGAGCTGGTTTCAGCCTGATCCTGCAGGCCAGGCCAAGGAAACCCCCTGATGCACAAATTTATGCACCAGGCCTCTAGTGCTATGATAAGAACCTCTGTATCTACATCTGTATATGTATACATACGTAGATATATATTTTTAAATCTTTATTTTTTAAGTATTACATCTGTCCCCTTCCCCCCATTGATATTTTAAAATATATTTGATAATTATATCCAAAAAGTTGTCAGATAACAAAATGCCTATTTCCCAACATTCAAAGTGAATACTGACTACTCTCCCTTTTTTAATCATTGACTATTTGATCATTTGAAAATTATATTTTACTAGTGACCCTGTACACAAAATTCATGCACATTAAAAGGGGATTAATTAGAGGAAATAATTTAATATTGCTATTTGCCCTTTTTCTATAATAGAAGTGCCAGAGATGAAAGAAAATTAGTAAAATGTATATGAAAACTTTCCTCTTGTCAGAGTCTGAGGCTCTCCACAGGACCTAGAGTTAGATACCCATCCACCCATATGCACCTCAAAATCTGGTGAGACCCAAACCCAGCCAGGCCCCTCCCCACATTGGGCTAGATCCAGACCAGGCCAGTCCCACACTTGTCAAGTATTGCCAGGCAGGGGGCATAGCCTTAGAGCCCCTGGCCTGGTGCCAGGACAGGGGGCATGGCCTGAGGTCTCCCAGCCCAGACCAGGGCGGGGGCATACCTTGAGGTCCTCCATCAAGCCCACAAGGTGGGGGACCTGGCCTGAGATCCCTGTCAAGCCCTGCTGGGTAAGGGGCATGGCCTGAGGTACCCCACCAAGCCTTGCCAGGTTGGGGGGCGGGGCTCAGCCTCAGGTCCCCTGCCAAGCTCCACCAGCCGAGAGACGCAGTCTCTGGTCCCCCACCAAGCCCTGCTGGGTGGGAAGCATTGCCTGAGGTCCCCTATAAAGCCCAGCCAGGCAGGGAGGTGTAATCTCAGGTCCTCTCGCTTGGTGCTGGGGCAGGGGACATGGCCTGAAGTCCCCTGTCAAGCCCCACTCTTTATTAGATAGGATAGTTGCACTGATTTGCATTTCTTTGGCTAAATATAGGCTGTGTTTATTTTTATTTGCCTTTTATTCTACTTACATTTATTTAACTTATTAGTTCTTAACAATTATATTTAAATTACCCATGAAAACTTCATGGACATCAATATCAATTGTCATCCCAAGATATTTTCCTTGCTAGCAAATTTTGTAACAGAGATAACATGAACTTACTTTAATAAACTTAGATAAAATAAAACTACCTTTTGAACATAGCTAAATTTAAAGAAACGTATTTTTAAATTAAACCAACAATTTAAATTAGCTTTAATTTTCATTTAATTTGTTGGGGTGAAACTTTTTCATAAAATTATATAGGCTTCAGATGTACAGTTCTAATACACCATCTGTGCAGTATATCATGTACCCCAAATCAAGTCTCCTTCCATCACTATTTCCCACCTCCCCTATTTTAGCTGTATTTATTTTTTATACTTATTGACTTTATGCTATTCCTATCTATATTTATAAAAGCCTAAGCAACCATTACAACAGAATGACCAGAATGACCAGTCGCTATGATATGCACTTACCACCAGTGGGCAGATGCTCAACGCAGGAGCTATCAGAGCCTGCAGGCCCTGATTGCTCATGGGGCTTGCCAACCAACCTTCTTGTTCCTCCCCGTAGACGGCAGGCCCTGATTGCCTGATTGGGATCGGGCCCTGGGATGGGTTGGGGAACCAGGGGTGGGTGGTGGTGCTTGGGCAATGCAGGAAGAAGTGGATGGGGAAGTGGAGAAGTGGGGAGGTGAGGAGGCGGGGAACCTAATTGGCCTTGATCACTGGACAGGATTAGGCACCTCACCCTTGCACAAATTTCATGCACCGTGCCTCTAGTTAAACTATAAATGTCCTGTAAATTTCAGATATTCTGCTCTATCCCCAATATACAGCACTAAACTAGACAAAAAGCAGCATGCAATCAATATTTATATTTATTTTCTAAAATGTTTATGTCATTTATTTATATTGGAGACTTTTTTATTATCAATAGATATTAATATGTGAAATATATCAACATACAAATATAATGCATATCACTTTTATATAAAATATATTAACTCTTTACTATACTATATATGATCATATATGTACACATATGAATACACCTACTAAAATATCTACCTACTATACTATAACATATATAGTGCTTTTCCATGTCACTTGCCTTTTAACTTTGATATTATCCCCATATCTCCTTGAATCCCCCAACACTGTCACCCTGCACTGTATGTCAGAGGAATTGGGATCGTGTAAAGTCAATGGGTCTCTAGTAGCCACAATCCCCAACTGTTTTAACAGCCCAAAGTTACAGGAACTTCTCTTTCCAGCTCTGGAGACTGGGCAGGGGATCTGGTGTGGGGCTGGGATACCTTGCTTCTCACAGATGGCCTCCACAGTGAAGAGAAGATATCCCTCCCGATTAAAAACATGCCACACATGGGTGTGAGACCAGCACGTTCCATGCCTCCACCCCTTCTATCAATCTCAGTGTACTTTCTTCTTTACTTCTCTAGTTGTAGGACTTCTCTTCAGCCAGATTTCAGGTGGTTCTGAGTGACGGTTGTTATATATTTTAGTTGTAATTCTGATGTGGGAGGCAGCAAGTACCAGCATTTACCTACAGCACCATCTTGATTTTCAGAAGAATATGTGTATTTTTCAATTTATATAACTCTAGAGGCCCAGTGCACAAAATTTGTTCGGGGGGGGTGGGGGCGGGGTGGCTCAGCTCAGCCTGCAATAATGCTAGCATCCCATGCCCTGGCTGGCCTCTGGCCAGAGCCCTACCCTCTGCAGGTCAGGGTGCACAAGATGCTGGGGCCCGTAGCCAGCATGATGCTACCAGCGACCAGCACCCCAGTCTCTATGGGCACCACCATCTTTGTGATGGAGTGATGGATAATTTGTATATTACTATTTTATTATATAGGATTCTTGAAATGAAAATGTATAGGGATGGAAAATATACTAGTGGTTTTCAGGGTTTAGGGACTAGGGAGCAAGATACTAGAAAGAAATAGTTACAAAGAAGTTCATTTTGGATGATGAAACATCTTAGTATCTTGGTTGTAGTTGTGGTTACACAAATTTATACATGTGGTAAAAGTGCATAGTACTACACACATACATGCATGTTTGTAAAAGCTGGTGACATTTGAATAAGCTCTTTACTCCTGGTTTTGATATTGTATTATAGTTTTATAAAATTTTACTATTGGAGGAAGTTGCATGAAGGATACATGGGACCTCTCCATACTATTTTTGCAGCTTCATTTGACCTTATAATTATATCAAAATTTTTAAAAACTTAAGAAATATCTGGTAAAAATTCACGTCTAATAAAAATTATATTTGGAGTAGCTATTTTCAACTTTGTGAATGAAAAGGGAAGGTTTTCTATACATTCTGAGGAAGAAAATAAACCAAATGCCATAGTGTCTGCAGGGTGGAGAGAAAGCACTGAGTTTTGTTTTTCCCAGTATTTTGCATACCTTAAAAGAAAACCTGTTTCTGAGGCTGTCAGTGAACCTTCATAATTCAGTTTGCTTTTTATATCATCTGTGATATAGAATGAATGTTTGTGTCTCCCTCAAATTTGTATATCATAGTTCTAACCCTCAACATGATGGTATTTGGAGGTGGGGCCTTAGGGAAGTAATAAGGTTTAGATAAGGTCATGAGGGTTGACCTCCTATGATGGGATTAGTGTCTTTATAAGAAGAGGAAGAGAAACCAGATTATATGTTTCTCATTACCCCTTCTCTGCCATATGAAGACACAGCAAGAAGGTAACCATCTGCAAACTAGGGAAAGGGCCCTCACTAGGGAACCAAATTGGCTAGTACCTTGATTTTGGATTTCCCAATCTCCAGAACTGTGAGAAATAAATTCCTGTAGTTTAGACCACCCTTTCTATGATATTTTGTTATGGTGGCCTGGGGAAACTAATAGTTATCTGGGAAACCCTCCTATAATCCATACTATAAATGATTTTTTCTTTATTCTCCCATGACACTTTGTTCCTTTCTCTGCTATAGAATACACTGTGATGGTATTTATTTCTTTACATGTATGGTATCTCAGTGGATTGAGAACAAGGAGATTATACCCATCTTCCTCTCCAACATAATATGGCATTCTTGGAAAGTGTAGATACAGTCTTAGTCTGTTCAGGCTTCTTCAACAAAATATCATAGACTAAATGGCATATGAACACAATTGTCATAAAGAACACAATTTTTATTCCTCATGGTTGTGGAGACTAAGAAGTCCAAGATAAAGGCACTATGGAATCAG
Source organism: Pipistrellus kuhlii (assembly GCF_014108245.1). Classification (NCBI taxonomy): domain Eukaryota; kingdom Metazoa; phylum Chordata; class Mammalia; order Chiroptera; family Vespertilionidae; genus Pipistrellus; species Pipistrellus kuhlii. Next base: position 11,319,004 of record NW_023425471.1, on the reverse strand, counting down.
TGGTGAGAGCACATCCTTTTGCTGTAACTTCACATAATAGAAAGGGTGAGGGATCTCTTGGTTCCTCTTTTATAAGAACACTAATCCCAGTGACCTAATCACTTCCCAAAGGTACCATATCCTTAGGGGATAGGATTTTAACATATAACTTGATGGGGGGGGTACACAAACATTTAGTCTATAGTAAGTATTAACAAAATTCTGCACTAAAGAGCAAGTTTAGGACAAAAAGCTTTGCCCCCGAGGAAACGGCATAACTAGTTTCACGCCAAGTCTTAAGCCTACTGAGCTGCAAGAGAGTCTAGGAAATACCTAAGAAGTACTATGTTCAGCTCAAATTTTGTAGAATCCATTCTAGACAGACATGTAGTAACACAAAACGGTGCATTTGCTACAACATTTAAAAATCATTCAAGTACACTTATTCAATAACAGATTTAATTCTATCTATTTTATATGAGGCTACAGGTGAATTCAATTCCCTAACTCTACCAATGTAATAAATATGTTGACCTTGAATTTAAACTTCCATTGTCTTTCATCCTTAAATGGTTTGTGTTGTGACCATTGCAATGACTAATGAGATAATGTGATAATGAATGCTTATCATAGATTCTGTGCTCAAAAATGGCAGCTGTTATTTGGAGATGATTGCCATTTATTGCAATGTGGTTTTTTTTAAAAAAATATTTTTTATTGATTTCAGAGAGGAAGGGAGAGGAAGTGAGAGATAGAAACATCAATGATGAGAGAGAATCATTGATAGGCTGCCTCCTGTACACTCTCTACTGGGAATCAAGCCCGCAACTCAGGCATGTGCTCTTGACAGGAATCGAACCTGGGACCCTGCAGACCACAGGCTGACACTCTATCCATTAAGCCAAATCAGCTAGGGCCATTGCAATATTTTAAAATATTCACTAGAGTTTATTATTTGTAAGACCATTCTTGTGGCAGATAACCTGTATAGTTAGACAAAACTTATGCTTTTGGCTTGCTAGTTTTATAAACATTTGAGAATTAAATCCCTCAAACCAATACAGAAAAAAAAAAAATTCGTATGTCCATTACTAGGGACAGAACCAAATGTGCCAGCAATCAATATATTTCACATCCAGTTAAGACAGCCACATTTGAGAAATGTTTTCCAAAGCTTAATATATTTCTATGTTTTTATCTATTTGAATATATAAAAGAGACAGAGAGTATATTCTGGGAAATTTTAAAACTCTGAATTAATCATGGTGATGACTTTACAGTCTACATTTTTATAAATATATGATATGGATATAAAGGAAGGAAAAATCCATACACAGCATATAACTTATACATCATGAGACAAAAGCCTACTATAACACTATAATGCACAAGTGATTACTGTATTTTAATTAAAACATGTATTTTTAAAAATATATATTTTATTGATTTTATACAGAGAGGAAGCGAGAGAGATAGAGAGTTAGAAATATCGATGAGAGTCATCGATCAGCTGCCTCTTGCACACCCCCTACTGGGGATATGCCCACAACCAAGGTACATGCCCTTGACCGGAATCGAACCCGGGACCCTTCAGTCCCCAAGCCGATGCTCTATCCATTGAGCCAAACCGGTCCCGGCTACAACATGTATTTTTATAGATTTAAATAAGAGCTAATTATTTCAATAAAAATCTGTATTATTCTCTACACATATTAAGGTTAAATTCTGGCATATACGCAATGTATGAGATAAGAGATAAGAAATTGATTATATTGTGCATGCCATATTCTGATTAATGGTCAATGGTAACCTGTTGGATTGTGTTGGTAAAGACTCAGAAGTTCTGTTTTGCATGAGTAAGAAAGATGTCTGGAATTAATGATGCTGGTTATGAGCATTGCAGTATGAGCATAGGCATTTGATTGGATCCTGCCATCTTAATTTTTTTTTAATCCTTACCACAGGATATTTTTCCATTGATTTTTAGAGGGAGTGAAAGAAAGAGGGAAAGACACAGAGAAATATCAATGTGAGAGAAACACATAAATTGGTTGTCTCCTTCATGAGCCTGACCAGGGCCTGAGCTGGTGTCTTCCCCTTGGTGGTCAGTGTGTGTCATAGCTACCGGTCAAATGGTCAAACAGTCTAATGGTCAAATATAATAAAGAATAGTGGGCATTGTAGTGTAGAGTTATAGCAGGCCAAAAGAGACTGGGGTCATTTCCTCTAGTAAACTTTACTAACACAGTAAATAATCTAGGTTCTAGCTTTCTCTTTTACTGTAATCTTCTACAGCAAAGTCTTGTCTCATATCATTGGCTGTTAGTCTAAAAAATTGCTTGTTTTTTTCACTCTTCTCTTCTAATCTGGACCCAATCAGTATTTCATATACAAATGAAAGATCTTGAAGGGGAGTAGAATTTGCCACCCCAAATATGCATTTTGGCATAAGGATTATTTTAAGCTAATTATTTTTGAGAAACAGCAGATATGAGAGAAGCTCTAAAAATCAAACAGAAGTTACACTTTTGTAATAGATATGCACATTTATAAGGAAGATCTCTATTTGTGAACTTTTCTCCTTCTCTTACTAGGAAGAGGAGAATGACTAAATCTCTAGAAGCTCTGATCAATGGAAAAGGCATAACAACCTTACCCTTGTTTACTGTGCTTTTATTGGTCACCTCCCATAACTGGTTCCCCTCCACAATATATTTTGTATTTATCTGAAGATATTATTTTAAAATACATATTATTATTGATCAGAGAGAAAGGGAGAGGGAGAGAGAGATAGAAACATCAATGATGAGAAAGAATCATCACACCTCCTACATCCTCCTACATACCCTCTAATGGGGATCAAGCCTGAAACCTGGGCATGTGCCCTGACTGGGAACCAAACCATGATCTCCTGGTTCAGAGGTCATTGCTCAACCATTGAGGTTGAGGCACACAGGCTGGGCACTGAAGATGGTATTTAAGATGATAGTTTGGGCCATTTCAGGGAGTTACTGGTACTCAGTTTTCCTGGGTCTACATATTCTTAAACCTCTGTTTCCCCACTGCTAATCTATGTATTGTTACAGGGGAGGTTCTCAGCAAAGAATGTTTGGTATGGGTAGAGGATTTTTTTTCTCTCTTCCTATAATCTCTACACATATTTTTTTAACTCATTTTCTCTGTGGCCTCTGTGATGTTTGAACCAGAGTTTCAACTACCAAGTACTTATTGAAAATTTTAGTAAAAACATCTAATGATGCCATGCTTATTTGTTACTGTTAAGATTTTGTTTCCTATACATTTTACAATGCAGATTTTAGTATTAGATTTCTGCAAAGATCAGTATCTCACTTAAGATACATAACAATGTATAATTTTATCACAAAAAAAAAATTGAGAAAATGAAACCTGTCTGGCAGGTCATATTTGGTGGTAAGACTTCGAATTTATTTTTTATGGCAACTCAAAGCCTTTAAATTGTTTTTTGTTTGTTTGTTTTAGAGAGAGAGAGAAAGAACAGGAGAGAAGTGGTATTTTTTAAAATATATTTTTATTGATGTCAGAGAGTAAGAGAGAGGGAGAGAAAGATTGAAACACCAATGATGAGAATCATTGGTAGGCTGCCTCCTGCACACCCCCTACTGGGGATAGAGCCTGCAACCCGGACATGTGGCCGTGATCAGAATAGAACCTGGGTTCCTTCAGTCCACAGGTTGATGGTCTATCCACTGAGCAAACCAACTAGAGCTTAAAGAATTAACTCTGAGCCATAAATTGTGCTTGTGATATATCTCTATCATACTAAGTAGCCCTAACAACTTACTTCATAATGAAGAAAGTAGTGCACTGATGTTGAAAATAAGTACTAGATAGATCAATCTGTTGCTCAAGATTGCAGAGCAATCAGCGTCAAAAAGAGTCGGTGTGATACAAAAACTAGAAGGGATAAAAAAGAGGCTTCTAGGGTACTGATGCTGATACTGTTTCTTGATCTGAATGCTAATTCCATAATGTATTCAGTTAGTAAAATTAATTAAATGCATTATAAACAATTGTATCTATTTTTACTGCATGTCGGCTATATATACTTTAGCAAAAAGTTAAGACATGTAAAAGGAAAGCATAAGTGCTAGTGCCATTGTCTACTAATTTTTAAAACACAAGACTTTAGTCTATCCATGAAATAGATTGATGCATATTTTTGATTGACAGATGTTAAATGCAGAAGCAGGTGTGCACTAAGTTGAAATCTATATTTGCAATATAAAAATCTAACTTTTTAAAATAATGTCTAAGATAAACATTTATTAGATTTTTTACATCCCCCCCTTTATTTCACAAATGAACGACAGTGATTACTTCATGCCTGAGAGGTAAACTGATTTCATTGGCCAAGTCTGTTAGAATGAAATTGCATCCAACCTTTAATTTCATTCTCAACTCAATCAATATTTCCATTCTGCAAAATTTTCTGAAAAGGTTGACTCTTGGCTGGCTTAACCATTTTCTTCCATTAACCATTAACCATTAATTAATAGCTCATCTGTTTTTATCCATTAATTCCAACTTCAGTATGAATGTGTTGTTGGACTCTGAGAAGGTGCCAAAAATAATTTTTAACATGACACAGAAAAGTTCCCCAAGGGATGTTTTTTTTTTTTGTTTGTTTGTTTTTTTTGTTTGTTTTTTTTTTTGTTATCTATGATTCTCACTTAGTTTAGACAATTTGCAGTGAAGTTTCAACACATTTTCAGGGCACATATAGAGCTGTAAGTCTGCAGCACTTACACTAATATGCTCCTTTGTGAAAGATAACACATGTGTCATAATGAGTAGGATACTGTTGTGAGTTAGTGAGATTGAATATACTTCACACTTTCATAAAATGTGCTAAAGGAGTGATCACTTCAGTTATCATGGGCATCAAGACTAACTTCCTTATACCTGCATGTAAGGCAGAATGAAAATTTTTGTAGTTTGGATCAAGGTAAGCATTATTGAAAATAAAAGCAACTCATTCAATGCCATAATAGTGAAATGAACTAGAGCCATGCCATTGAAAATGTATTTCAACAAAGAACAGTCTTCTCTTGTTTAATATTGGGAAAGGCTTTGATAACAGCAGACAAGTTATTTGAATAGTATAGAATATTCTTACCTAGCCATTCCATTATTCCATTGTTTGTCTGGAAAGAGCACTAGAGGCTATCATAAAGCAAAAATATGTATCACAACTACTTTCACTCTGGTCAAGTGCCCTATTCTAAATGTGATCACTACCAAGTATAATCATTTATACTTTCATATCTCTCATTTATTTTGGAGTTTAAACTACATTAATCACCAATTCTTCTTGAATTGGAAAACACATTAAACCAGTGAAGAATGCCTCCTTGCAATGATATTTGCTAGCAATAGGCTGTGATCTGAAAACATCAGTTCAAACACACACACACACACACACACACACACACACACACACACACACACGCACACATACACACACACACACCAGTTTAGATTGAATAGCAGTGTTAACAAATTTAAACAAAGGACATCTAGGCAATGAGTTGGGAGAGGAAAAGTAAAGATAAATAATCTTATTTTGCACAAGTTTTAAAGTTACTGAAGTAATTCTAGTAAGTCCATGATCTTCTCTATATCATAGGCGGCTAATTAAAATTGCTGTACAACCTGATGTGCTGGTAGTGTGAAATTTCACAGGTTGAAAGAGCGAAAGTAATGGAGCAGAACTCTTGAATTAAACCAATTGGTATCAAGGGATTTATTCTCAGAAGACATGAAATAAGTTAATGGCCTAATCTGAAGAGCACACATAGGCTATTTTAGGAAAACTTGAATTTCGGAATTAGGCAAGTTGAAGGAAAGCCAGAGGGTCCTTAGGATAAAACTCCCAACCCTTTTCACATTCCATGGTGCACTCGGCTGGCTCTGTATGTATAGATACTCTGGAATAGTGGTCTTTAAATTTTTTTCATGCATCAGAATCCCCTGGAAAGTTTCTTAAAACACAAATGTCTGGGCACAACCCCCTGACTTTCATTGCTGATACAGAGCTGAACAAAGCCTGAGAATTTACATTTCTAATAAATTCCTAGCTGATGCTCATGCTCATGCTGCTCATCCAGGATCAGACCTTGAAAACCACTGTTCTGGTAAGCAATCCACCAACATTTTCAAAATGTAATGTGCATATAAATCTCCTGGTTATCTTTCTTAAAGGTATAGGATCACTTGGTCAAAAGGCAGTTCCACTTTTAATTTTTTGAGGGACCTCCATAGGGTTTTCCACAGTGGCTGCACCAGTTTGCATCCCCACCAGCAGTGTACTAAGGTTCCCTTTTCTCCACATCTTCCACAGCATTTTTGTTTGTTGATTTATTGATGATAGCCATTCTGGCAGGTGTGATGTGGTATGTCATTGTGGTTTTAATTTGCATTTATCTGATGATTACAGATATTGAGCATTCTTTTCATATATCTATTGGCCATTTCTATGTCCTCTTTGCAGAAGTGTCTGTTCGGGTCCTTGGCTAATTTTGAATTGGATTGTTTGTCTTCCTGGTATTGAATTTATAAGTTCCTTAATTTTGGAAATTAACCATTTACCAAGTGTATGATTGGCAAATATATTCTCCCATACAGTGATTTCCCTTTTCCAGGCATTCCATTTCTGGGAACATATACTAAGAATCCCTAAACACCAATTCAAAAGAATATATACACCCCTATGTTCATAGCATAGCTGCCTTCTTTACAATAGCTAAGATCTAGAAACAGCCCAAGTGTCCATCAGTAGATGAGTGGATACAAAAGCTGTGGTTCATTCACAGTGGAATACTATGCAGCTGTAAAAAAATGAAGGAAATCTTACCTTTTGCAACAGCACAGATGAACCTGGAGTTTATTATGCTAAGTGAAATAAGACAGTCAGAGAAAGACAAATACCATATGATCTCACTTATATGTGTAATGTAATAAATAAAATAAACTGATGAACAAAATAGAAACGGAGGCCTGGATATGTGGAACAGACTGACAGCTGTCAGAGGGGAAAAGAAAGTGGGGGACTAGATGAAAGAAGGTGACTGGATTAGCCAAAGAACATGTATGTATAACCCATAGACACAGACAACAGTGTGGTAATGGCCAGAGGGAAGGGGGTCAGGGGCTAAGTGGAGATGGGCAAAGGCCAGGAAAATTGGGACATCTGTAACAGTATCAATAATAAAAATGAAGTTAAATAAAATAAATGGTCAAAAACTGTATATGAAGCACACGGGGATCTTATGAAAATGCAGTACTCAGTAAATGGCGATGCCATTTCTCTGCTCTGTGGAACACACTTTGAGAAACAAAGATCTATATTACTTTAGTATGAATTAATTTATGATGCCCTTCTTTTCTTAATGGAGAAAAGAATGAAAACATTGACAGGGAAAAGATTGTAAGGAAGAAAGGTGTGATTGCTGAAGTTGGGTTTAAGCTCAGAAATAGGTGTCATGCTAAAGACAAACTAAGCCAACTACATAGTTCCTCCTTAGTCTGACAGTCCCTCCCCCCAGATAGTTTGAAAGATAAAGGCTTTAATGTTTTATATTGAATTTTCCTGACTTGGAACGTTAAATGGTCAAGCCTTCAGATTTTAAATAAATATTCTTGAGGATCCTATATTCTCTTGATAGGGTTCTTTATTTTTTAGAATTTCAAAAAGAAATTTAATGGGAACTACATAGTTAGTCCTTCTTTTTACAAAAAGCTTAGTTACCTGTTTCCCCCCCCTTTCTTTCAAACTTTCCAACCATCAGCTCTCTAGAGGCAATACTGGGCCTTGAAAGCATCTAATGATTACAGACAAATCAGTGTCTAACAGTAGATAGTAATTAGGCATTTGAGACTATGCTTTCTTTTTTATATAAAAAGAGTCCAATATAATTTATATCTGGTAAAGAAAAAATAAAATAAAAACTTTTTTTTCAAACCTCCTAAGTATTGTATATTATGGTCTCTATGTTGACATATGTTCCAGATCTATAGTGGAGAATTTCCTGCGCTTGCAAGAGTTCTTTGTATAGTTTGGATAACAGTCTTTCATCAGATGTCTCTCTGTAAGCATTTTCTCCTTCTCTGTGGCTTGTCTTCTCATTCTCTTGACATCGTATTACTCAAAGCAGAAATTATTTATGTTAATGAAGTCCATCTTATCAATTATTTCTTTCATGGATCATGCCTTTAGTGTTGTATCTAAAAAGTCACTGCCTTACGCAAGGTCAACTAAGTTTTCTCCTGTGTTATCTCCTAGGAGTTTTATAGTTTTGTATTATATTTTGAGGCCTGTGATCCATAAGGGACCATTTTTGACAGTTATAAAATAAGGCTCATAACTCACCTTAAACAAGGATATTGCTGTACGATAGCGTTATTTTAACAATATCTATTTAGCAGGATCCTTTGCCAGGTACATGGACTATGTATAAAACGAGAAATGCACCTCATAGCATAATGGGGAAGGTTGGTTTGTGTATTCACAATTATAAAAAGCATAACTTTTGTCTGAAGAAAGTTCAATGGGAGTCTAAACAGAGTAATCTATTACAATGGGTAAAAAAAATAGGAAAATTGTAAGAGAGAGTGAAACTCTTGAAAATAGTAGACCATAGCTTATTTATCTCCATGTCTCCAACGTGTTGCCTAATGCTTGAGTCAGAGGTATATAAATGTTGACATGGACGCATGACAATGTTAAGAGCATTGATTCCCCCCCCCCCCCCGCCCTCTGGTGGTAGGTGTGCTGGGGTAGAACACCATCCTTCTCGACCAATAGTAATAATATGTCCCTTAAAGTGTGTAGCAAGATACCTTTTTTAGAATAAGAAAGAAAGAATGTAAATTCATATTTTAGTGGCTACTGATCATTATGCCAAAAATAAATTTTATTTATGTATCGTTTACTAGACATCGTTCCTATACATTATCTTTTGATATATTTATTATTTAATTTGTTTTCCTTGAGATGGTTTAATGTAGGACTTTGCTTAAAAGCTTAAGTTGTCAAGTTACTATATTAGGCATAATTTTATTACTTCATTCTTGTGGATAATAGCTAAATATTAATTAACTATACTAACAATAGTGATGGTAGAAACAATACATACTATTGCTTGACCCCTGGATAAATGTTAGGTACCTGCTACGTGCTGTTCATGTGTTATTTCTTATTGAGGTCAGTCTTACTGCTTCATATTGTGGAAAAGGAAACAGACTCAGAAAAATGACCCAGTGGGTTGCTCATAGGCTGTCTAGATGCGAAGCATAATGTGGCCCTCTGCTCACTTACTGGAATGTCCAATTTGACTTTCACCCACCCTAGGATGGCTGTTTGTATGATTGGACCCTCCATCCATCAAGAATCAGGCCAATAAGAGGAATCAAGAGTAGAAATAATGGTGGCGATAGAGTAGCATCTAAGAAAATTATAGATAAAATCATGGGTTATTCAACCCAATGATTTCTTATTACATCTACAGTACTTTATAATTAACTTAAAACTCTTGTTCATTGCCAGGTCCTTTCACATCCAGGACTTAGCTTTTGCATATCTATGGGGTTCATTTGATATATTTGTTCATTCAACTTAAGTTCAAGAAAAGTGTGTTTCAAAAGCATGCAGAGTGATGTGCTTAGACCACAAGCAAATAGGCTGGGTAAACACTTTTGGCTGCCAATTAATTATGGCTTTAATGTGAATATATCTATTATGTTTTAATTAAGGTTCTTATGGATAACCTAACGCAAATTGTTCAAGATGTTTTTGCTTTTTTGTTCTTTCATATTCAAAAAAGAAAAGCAGCATGCAAAGGGTAAATACTATTCTGTAAAGTGCAGTAAGGCAAATTATTTGTGTCTGCATTTCTCAGATCAACTATTAAAAGGATTAAAAGATATTTCTCACACTGTCATATACATTAAGAAAAGAAAAGGTTGACCAAAACTAAATTTACTATAAAACAAATGCATGAGTAGGACTAGAAAATTGAGATATAAATGATGTTAGAGAAATTAAAGGGGCAGACTTCCCAGTCATGAAGAGAAATGAGGCTCTTACAACATCATCAGAAAATGAATTTTCTGAGACTCACATTTGAGAATGGGATATGGAAGAAAGTTTTGTTGGCATTAAGTTACATTTCTCAGATTCCAAAGTCCTCTACCCCTTAAGCCAGTCCTGAAAAAGGTGGAGCTGGGGTTTCAGTAGAGCCAGAAACAAGGACAATGTCCAGAGTTTCTGATCCATGTTCTAGCCAGGTGTGGTTTAGTATTTAGGCCAGGTTAAAGTCCATCAATTTATGTGTAGAATCCAACATGGCTGTGAACCATGCAAACACAGTGCAGTCCCTGCAGTAGGAGTCCCAAGAGGGCCTGTGCCATGAGAGCAAGAGAAGGCCCGAACTTCTTTTTTTTTTTTTTGAAAAATTTTTAAAAATATTTTTTTTAAATTATTATCTGTGTACATATCTTACCATTGCCCCACTCCCATACATACCCTCCCTCCCTAGAGTTCTGTGTTCATTGGCTGTACTTATATGCATGTATACAAGTCCTACGGTTGATCTATTATCTCCCCCAGATCTCGCTACCCACCCCACTGTAATTTGACAGCCTGCTTATTGCTTTACTGTCTCTATATCTATCTTTTGGTTCATCACTTTATAATGTTCTTTATTATCCATAAATGAGTGAGGTCATGTGGTGTTTCTCTTTCATTGACTGACTTATTTCACTCAGCATGATGTTCTCCAATTCCATCCAGGTTGCTGCAAATGATGAGAATTCCTTCTTTTTTATGGCAGCATAGTATTCCATTGTGTAGATGCACCATAGTTTTTTGATCCAATATCTGCTGAAGGGCACCTAGGCTGTTTCCAAATTCTAGCTATTGTAGATTGTGCTGCTATGAACATAGGGGTGCATATATCCTTTCTGATTGGTATTTCTAGTTTCTTGAGATATAATCCTAGGAGTGGGATTACTGGGTCAAATGGGAGTTCCAGAACTTCTTCTTCTTCTTCTTCTTTTTTTTTTTTTTTACAAGTTTATATATTTACATTTCAAGAGCTTGCAATGGCCATACTCATCCTAGCCAATTACTAGTTTTTAGGTGTGATTGGTGGGCAATTAGACTTCCATGTCACACAGATCTTATTGGTCATGTGTCTAAATTGCCTTTGTCTAGTCCCTTCCCCCATCAATCAGTGGGGAATATACTTAGAGAATGTTAATTGCAATTTTTTTGCAAAGCTGTGTAAATGGCATGCCTATATATTTTGGTCTTTCCTTTCCTGTTAAATAATAATCAAGTTTTTACAAGGGTATTAGAAATATTCTATATGAAAAGAATAATTATGGTAATTGGTATAGTTTTCTGTGTTATAAATTGAAAGTTGTTTTAAACAGAACTTTGAGAGATTTATATGTATATTAGAGGCTTGGTGCATGAAATTTGTTTGTGCATGGTGTGTGTGTGTGTGTGTGTGTGTATGTGTGCATGTGTCCCACAGCCTGGCCTGCACCCCTCCAATCTGGAACCTCTTGAGGGATGTATGACAGCCCTCTCACAATCCAGGACTGCTAGCTCCCAAACGCTCACCTGCCTGATTACCCCTAATTGCTTCTGCCTGCCAGCCTAATCAACCCATAACCACTCCTCTGCCAGCCTGATAGATGCCTAACTACTCTCCTGCCAGCCTGGTTCCCCCCAACTGCCCTCTCCTGAAGGCCTGGTCTCCCCCAACTGCCCTTCCCTGAAGTCCTGATCACCCAAAACTGTCCTCCTCTACACACCATCTTGTGGTGGCCATCTTGTATCCACATGGGGGCCTCCATCTTTGATCACATGGGGGTGGCCATCTTGTGTGTTTGCATGATGGTCAATTTGCACATTACCTCTTTATTATATAGGATATATATATATATATATATATATATATATATATTCTATTAAATATGTATTTTATGTCATACCAAATTAGAACTAGAAAAGTCACATACTTGAAATTTATTTACTCTTCATTCATTTATGTCTCTTAAGATATTACAACCTTGGCTCTTAAACTTAATTCCAGCTAGAACTCTAATCCCACAATTGCATGTTCCAATCACTCTTGGGCTTTGGAGATCTCTATTATTTTGTGTCTGTATGTGGACAGTAAATAAACTAACAGAGCATGGAAATTTCTGAAGAAGTTAGAGAAACCAATTTTGGAAGTAATATATATCACTTTGGTTCATATTTCATTGGCTAAAACACAACAAAATATCCCTGCATAACTGCCAAGGGATTTAAAAAATCATATTTGTGTCAAAATAAGAGAAGAATAACAGATATTGGTGAGAAACAATATTCTTTTCCACAATATATTTAAAAAATAAATAAAAGCAAACATATAACTATTTTGCTTATACACAGGCCCTCTGCTTATAGGGTGATGAGGTAACAAAAGATAAAGGATAACTGGTATTTATCCTTTAGCTTAACAGAATTTGTGTAAATTAAAGAATACAGAAATAGTCAGTGATGATATCACAATTAGTGGCCCTTAGATGTAGAAATCACCCTTTTGGCTTAGGCCTCAGCATATATACATGAAATATATAACCATTTTCTCTTGTGCAGTTGCATTCTATGTTGTAATTCAGGGATCGGCACACTGCCAGTTTTTGTAAATCAATTGTTTTTAGAATACCACCATGCCCCTTCGTTTTATGCACTGTCTGTGGCTGATTTCAAACTGCCACAGCAGAATTGAGTAGTTGCAAAGCTGAAAATATTTACTCTCTAGCCTTTTACAGAAAACATCTGCCCAGTCCCACTTTAAACCCATGAGGTGTGCACACCAAGTATCCTTTTACCATTACAGGGCTTCCATTTTTATCCCACAAAAAACAAACAAACAAACAACAACAACAACAACAACAAAAAACCACTAAAAGCTATTAAAATCCAACTGGAACACCTGATTAGCAATATTGGTTGTTTACTTTAGAAAACTGAAATTGAATTAAGGAACACTAAGAGACTTTATTGACATTTCTTTCCTGCTTATAGTCCAGTTTTAAATATGAATACAAAGACAAATTGTGTATAAAATTAGTTTTAGTCTCTGACTTTTCATATTACAGTGATATCTAATAAAAGAGTAATACGCAAATTGGCCATACCTCCACTACACCCACCAGCCAATCAGAGCAAGTATGCAAATTAACCCCAGCCAAGATGGCTGCAGCCATAGAGAGCAGGAGGGGAGCTTGGGTTTCTCTGGCAATGGAAGAAGCCAAGCTTTCTGCCTGCCCTTGCTGGTCTAAGCCTCCACTCAAGACTACAAAGTTTCAATTATAGAAGGTAAACAAATCCAAACAGAAATGGCAGCCACAGAGCAAGCAGAAGGCTTGGCTCTGCTCCAGGCTAGAACGTTTCAATTGTAGAAGGTAAATAAATTCCAGATATTAGGACCTCCACTTGGGTTGCCAGGGGGCGTGGCTGGCCTGCAAATCACCACAGGTCCCTCGCTCAGGCCACTCTACACCCCAAGGGAACCCTCACCTTGATCAGGGATACCCTTCAGGACAAACCAGGTGGCCCCCACCCATGCACCAGGCCTCTATCCTATCTAATAAAAGAGTAATATGCAGATTGACCATCACTCCAACACACAAGATCAAGATAGCTGTCCCCATGTAGTCAACAATCCTGCCACCATGTGGACACAAGATGGCCACCACAAGATGGCCAGCAGGGGAGGGCAGTTTGGGGAGCCCAGGCCTGCAAAGGAGGGTAGTTGGGGGAGATCAACCCTTCAGGGAAGGGCAGTTAGGGGTGACCAGGCCAGTGGAGGAGGGAAATTGGGGGCAAACAGGCTGACAGGGGAGCAGTTAGACATCAATCTGGCTGGCATGGGAGTGATTAGGAGGTGATCAGGCTGGCAGGCAGAAGTGGTTAGAGGCAATCAGGAAGGCAGGCAGGCAAGCAGTTCAGAGCCAGCAGTCCTGGATTGTGAGAGGGATGTCCCTCGAGGGGTCCCAGATTGGAGAGGGTGCAGGCTGGGCTGAGGGACACCACCACCCCCTCCCTTCCAACCCGTGCACAAATTTTATACACCGGGCCTCTAGTGTTTTAATATTTGTAAATAGTTTGGAAGTAAGTATAAAGGGGTTTTAAAATGTGGCATAAATCTGACTGATACCTGGGGCGTGTTTTTAAAAAGTAGTCTGGTAAGGCATTGCTAAAATAAGACTTCACATCCTCAAATCTCTTTGTGCATTAAATAATGCATCACATATTCCAATATAAATGTAGCATACTGAGGTGCCTAATTTCCATTTTAATCATAATTATTAAAACTGCATTTAAAATTTTATTACTTTGAAAATATCAAAAACAGAATATAATGGTATAAATCATTCTTATCAAATTACTATATCTAAAGACAGATTAGCCTCTTAAGGGCAAATGCACTCTAGTTGCTGGAACCATTAAAGGGTAGGAAATTAGCCCAGATGGTGTGACTAAGTGGTTGAGCATTGACCTATGAATCAGGAGTTCATGATTTTAGGTCAGGGCACATGCCCAGGTTACCAGCTCAATCCCCAGTGTGGGATGTTGCAGGAGGCAGCAGATCAATGTTTTTCTCTCATCATTGATGTTTTTATCACTGTCTAGGTCATTTTAGCATTTCATTGAAGCATTCCAATATTTTATCTGTAGACAATCATCTTGGAATCTCAATGATTATTAATAATGTTGAATATTTAGAGATATTTGAACAACTTTTCATGTTAAAAATTACTTCACAAATAGGTTTTTAAACACATGCTATTTGGAAAATAACACCTCAGGCTCTCAGATAATAGAGCCTATTTACTCAGAGCTTAACTTCCAGTTTAACAAATTTGGATATTTTGTTTCCCAGGGGAGAAAATATTAAAAGTAGAAAATAATAATATTTGGGGGAATAAAGGAGCTATTAGAGATGCAATCTCTGAGATAGCTGATGGTTTAATAGAGGGAAGACATACAGTTAGAAAGTCTTTAAAATGCAGCATCTACTTTGAACCAATGAATATTTTACATTTCAAAAAGATTAGAAGAGGAATTAAAATAAAATCCTAAAATCGAAAACATAAAAGAAATATGCCTAACTCTGTATCATACCAATTATACACTGAGTGGCCAGATTATTATATTTGAACCCATAATAATCTGGCCACTCAGTATATATATAAAATATCAGAGGCCCGGTGCATGAATTTGTGCATAGGTGGGGTCCAGCCAGCCTGGCCAGGGGGAGGGGACATGGGCGGTTAGTCGGCCTGCCTGCTGGTCGAACTCCTGGTCGAGGGGACAATTTGCAGATTAGCCTTTTATTATATAGGATATATACTGAGTGTTCAGATTACTATGTATTCAGAGATCATAATAATCTGGCTTCTCAGTGTATAATCACATAGAAAAAGTAATAAATTTATTTTTGTTTTTACCCAGGACTGTGACTAAATATTCATTGGATATATTTTAAGGACAAAATCTACAAAAAAATATATATATTTTAAATCTTACATATTAAATTTGTTATTGGTAGTGGCAATGGCAGAGAGATTTGAAACTATAATGTGTACATCATAGAGTAGTGCAAATGATTAATATATTGATCATAAACCAAGTTTCTCACTGTAGGAAAATAGAGATACAACTACAAATCTGAGATTTTAGTGTCAGGTCCTTATATACATATTCAATCCCTGTCTACTATGATTGGATAAATCAAATGGTATTCATTGCAGTAAACATCTCTATATTATTCTGGGCCCAATCAGGAGATAAAGAGGAGATTATAATAATAAATAGGATTATTAAACTGGGATATGGGATGACTATAAGATATGAAAATTCAGGAGTACCCAATTAAAGACAAACTTTGAAGGGATACCCTCCCCTCCCTAAGACTGAGTTTCATACCTCATTGGTGAAGGTATAATTCAGTCCATTAGAAAGCGAAGAAGTTTGCTGGTTTGCCCAAGCCAGAGATTATCTACAATCACTGCACAATCAGGAAGCAACCTTTCACAATGCAAGTAAAGAACAGGAAAGTTAGCAACCAATCAGCAACCAGTGGTATGACTGCAAAGGAGGTGAAAACCTTATGGGCCATAGGTGACCAGCATGGGGTAAGGGATTTGGCTGTTGTAGGGAGGAATCTTTGAGGCACTGGTTTTGCCAGGCCAAGGCTACAAGGTTATCAGGGTGCATGCACTATGGATGCATGGTTGGAGTACAGGTTTACCCTAAGCCCTCCCTGGCTGTTGTGCCATGTCACAGAAGGGCCCTTTTATTCTGCAATGTCCCTCCAGTGTCCTCTATTGAGAAAGCTGAATTTTCATGCTCACTTTATAGGAGAAATGCTAAAAGTAATTTTACATATTACCACAGTTGGTGTAAGCAACTGGAACTGAGAGGCAATAAATTGACTACTATCACACCATTTAACACCCAAGTATGTGTTTCTAAATACCGTTGCCCTTAAAACACACACACACACACACACACACACACACACACGCACGCACGCACGCACAAAAAAAAAACCACAAAAAAAACAAACAAAAAAATAGGGCTCTTCAAACAAAATACTGTAAGTCTAAATATGAAAAGAACTAAGAACTTAGAACTTCTTGCCAATGACTTGCTCAAATATCAACGAGAATATGTAAGCTTGAACAGGCTCCTACTGACTAAATCCAGTGAGAGTAACAGCTATAACAGACAATTGCGGGGAGAGGGGGAATCTATTGAGTCCATAGTACTACTCAAAATGAGGGGACAGTGAAGACAGGATAAGTTTCTCTTTATAGAAGAACTAGAGGCTCAATGCACGAATTTGTGCATGGGTGGGGCCCCTCAGCCTGGCCAGTGACCTTGCTAATTGGGACTGGTTGGCTGGGGGAGGGACCGTGGATGTTGGCCAGCTGCAGGAGGTTGCCTGTGGGAGCACACTGACCAACAGGGGGAAGCTCCTGTGTTGAGTGTCTGCCCCCTGGTGGTCAGTATGCATTATAGCTGTGGCCAGTAGTCTGGTCATCCAGTCAATATATATAACTGCTAAAAAGAGATGAAATTAAAAAAAAATAGAAAGTCACAATGAGCAATGAACAAAGTAACCACTGGATCAAAGTTCTTAGGGACTTGAATATTAACTATGTTGTAAAGTACCACCCAGTTGGCATGGCTCAGTGGTTGAGTGTCAACCCATGAACCAGGTACAGGCGTCTTCAAACTACAGTCCGCGGGCCACATGCGGCCCGCAGAGGAGTCTGATCCGGCCCGCCAGGTTTTTTGGGCAGTGAGCGCAGCCGAGGTGTTACAGTAGGAATTAGTAGTTCATATAGTCCGGCCCTCCAGCTCTCTGAGGGACCGTGATCTGGCCCTCACTTTAAAAAGTTTGAGGACACCTGAACCAGGAGGTCATAGTTCAATTTCCAATCAGGGCACATGCCTGGGTTTTGGGCTCGACCCCCAGTGTGGGGTGTTCAGGAGGCATCCGATTCATGATTCTCTCTAGTCCTTAATGCTTCTATTTCTCTCTCTTCCTCTCCCTTCCTGTCTCTAAAAAATCAATAAAAATATATTTAAAAAAAAGAAAAGTATCACCCCATTGATGATATATATCTTCAACTGCAGAAGAAAATGGTACTCTTACAAAAAAATAAATGTGGAGAAATCCAGCTTAACTAAGTTATCAACATAGCATTCCTAATAATAGGGCAAACTGACATTATGTGTCTCCTTGATATGAAGAAAAATAATAATAAAACACACATCTCTGTTGAAATCTTACCAAAAGCATTTAGTCTGAATCTAAACATGTGGAAATAATTAGAGAAATCCAGGTTGTAGGACATTCTGTAAAATAAATTGCCCTAGATACCTCCAAAATGTCAATTAATGAAAGACAAATGAGGTTGGTACCCTAATAGATTAAATGCCACCTTAGAAACATGATAACTGAATGAAATACATGATTCCGGATTTTTTTAAAAAGCATGCAAACATGTGGAATACTGGTATAATCAATTATGAAAATATTGCTAAATTAATAAATGTGTATGTTTGTGATAATGATAGTTTGGCTATATATTTTGTTCTCAGGAAGTCTATTCTGAAATATATCACAATTTACTTTCAAATGATTCTACAAAACATGTGTGTGCATATATGTACATAAATACAGAAAGAGAAAGAGACAGTCAGAGGCACTATGCACAAATGTAGCAATTAGTGGCACAATGTTAATTAGTGAATCTAGGCAATGAGGATAGTAGTTTTTTTCCAAAACATTCAGAAATCTCATCCTCACCAATACTCTCTCCAACACACAGACAAAAATTTTTTAAAATATAAAAATAATAGTATTAGATTGAGACTATCTAAATTAAGTCTAAGTAATCTCATTACATCTGTTTCTGATAAGGGTATCGTAACTCAAATTACAATGCAATAATTGATTTACTTAATAATATATTTGTTTCTCGAAAGTATAAGTTATATCATGTGTGTTAAGTTATTTATTTATTAGAATATTTTTCTTTTTTTAAAAAATATATATTTTATTGATTTTTTATAGAGAGGAAGAGAGAGTGATAAAGAGTTAGAAACATCGATCAGCTGCCTCCTGCACACTTCCCACTGGGGATGTGCCCGCAACCAAAATACATGCCCTTGACTAGAATTGAACCTGGCACCTTTCAGTCCGTAGGCCGATGCTCTATCCACTGAGCCAAACTAGTTAGGGCTAGAATATTTTTCCATTGAATTTAGAGAGAGTGGAAGAGAGAAGGAAAGACAGAGAGAAATATCGAAGTGAAAGAAATACATCATTGGTTGCCTCCCACATTTGCCCCAACCAGGGCCCCAGCCAGGGAGGAGCCTGCAACTGAGGTATGCACCCTGACCAGAATCAAACCCAGGACCCATTGTTCCATAGGCCAACACTTTATCCACTGAGCCAAACTGGTCAGGGCTATCCTCTGTGTTAATTTAAAGATAATATAAGACATCTAATACAATTTAGGAAAATTCTCAATCAAATGCTTGCTAAAAAGGGTAAAGGTTCTACTATCATGGAAATGCTTCTATTTAAAATATACTTATTGTATCAGAAAATCAATCTTTATGGTAATTATTTCATGGGTTTTCATGTGCAATTGCATAACAATTTTTAAATATTTTGTTATTGATTTAAGAGAGGAAGGAAGAGAGAAAGATAGAAACATCAATGATGAGAGAGAATTATTGACCAGCTGCCACAACCTGGACATATGGAATAGAACCATGACTTCCTGGTTGAAGGGTCAATGCTCAACCAGTGAGGCACAATGGTGGGCCAATTGTATAAACTTAAGAAGCTTTAGCACTTTGAAGAGAGCCTATCCAATGCAATGGCATCATCTCTATGACTCCTTGACTATCTCACCTCATTCTTGCTTATATATGCTTTTTATATATTTCTTCTCCCCCCTACTAAACAATAAGGATTTTGTGGGGACACACAATCTATTACACTTTTTTTTGCATAGCTCATAAGATGTAGTATATATCCTGGCACTCTAAGAGATCTAAAATAAAAGCAAAATAAACCATATACACTCTAGAACTAATTTATACTGTGAGACATAGCTCTTCATAGCTGCCAGTGTAATATATTATCACCTTAAAGAAAATTATAATTGAGAAGACTTAATATTCCCTAAACTTTACACATTAAAATGCCACAATGGTTTTGTTAAATATCCCAGTAATGGCTGTCAGGCTCTCACTAGTTTTGACAATGGAAGGCGACATAGTTTTGGAGCATTAACATCTCTCCCTCAGAAGGAATTTGAATTGGTTGATGTAATATGTACAAAAATGACATCACAATAGTTGATTAAGATTGCTGTACTGTAGCATATACCCTTTCCATGTAATTCCTTTGTCCCAAAATTTGACTTTCATTGATGGTAGCTTTTTACTTATTATATTATTTTTCTCATTTAAATGAGAAGCTTCCTTAATTTGTCTTTTGTAGATGTAGCAATTTCCTAAGATGTTCTCAAATTCATTGACTATCTACCATCAACAAATGAGATGCAAGTCCTGTTCCCTGGAACTTAGGCTGGCCTCAGTGACTCTTAAAAACAACAAAATATGGTAATTTTATGCTATCTCTGCTATGACTTCTGAGACCAGGTCATTAAAGACAATGCTGCTGCCGAAACGGGTTTGGCTCAGTGGATAGAGCGTCAGCCTGTGGACTGAAGGGTCCCGGGTTCAATTCCGGTCAAGGGCATGTACCTTGGTTGCGGGCACATCCCCAGTAGGGGGCATTCAAGAGGCAACTGATTGATGACTCTCATCGATGTTTCTAACTCTCTATCTCTCTCCCTTCCTCTCTGTAAAAAATCAATAAAATATATATATTTTTAAAAAAGACAATGCTGCTGCTACCATGTTCAATGGGGCACTTATTTTTGGAGCCTTGGACTGTCATGTAAGGAGTCTCACTACCATTGAGGTCAGCATGCTCTAAGGAAGTCTGGGATACATGGAAGAGCTCTACTTTGGTGTTTAAGTCAACAGACACAGATGTAGTCCAAGGTGACACCCAGCACAAGAAATGGGAGTGAAGATATCGCCAGATAAATTCAATCCTCAGCCACTGGCTTCCCTCCTCTATGTTCCTTACTGATGGCCTAGGCATTTTGGGACACAGGCAAGCCATTATCAGTGCATCCTGTCTGCATTCCTGACCATAGAATCTATGAGCATGTTATTATATTTGTTTTAAGAGGCTGCATTGGGGGAACACTGTCACACAGTAATAATACCTAGACAAAAGAATCATGTTAACACTTTATCTTGCTAGAAGAATTGGTGATAAAGCTCTTATTCTGTGCAATATTTTATTGTATAACCTGGGCAAGTTACAAAACTCTATAGAAACACACACACACACACACACACAAAACAAACAAACAAACAAACAAACAAACAAAAAACCTGGATGGATGTTTCAGGCCAGACCAGAC
Organism: Pipistrellus kuhlii; assembly: GCF_014108245.1. NCBI lineage: Eukaryota > Metazoa > Chordata > Mammalia > Chiroptera > Vespertilionidae > Pipistrellus > Pipistrellus kuhlii. The sequence continues at coordinate 11,297,887 of NW_023425471.1, read as the reverse complement.
CATATGAATCACAGAGATCTCTAGAAATTTTTATGAGTAATTGTACTGGCAACCAAGTAAGAGATGGTTGACCACTTATGCAAATGCCCATGCTTGAACCATCAGGGCTGCTGACTAGACTTTCTCCATCCCTATAGTACACTGCAGAAGCTTTCTTTCTTTTTTTCTTTCTTTTTAAAAAAATATATTTTATTAATTTTTACAGAGAGGAAGGGAGAGAGATAGAGAGCTAGGAACATCAATGAGAGAGAATCATCGATCAGCTGCCTCCTGCACACCCCCTATTGGGGATGTGTCCGCAACCAAGGTACATGCCCTTGACCTGAATTGAACCTGGGACCCCTCAGTCTGCAGGCCTACGCTCTATGCACTGAGCCTAACTGGTTTCAGTTTGAAAGAAGCTTTCTTATTGGGAACCAGCAATTTCTATATAATTGCAAAGACAACCATATATATTTTTTTAATTGGCCAATGTCTCAGATGTATTGGCTGGAATAGCCAAAGTGAAATAAGACAACTCTTCCTCTCTGGTGTTTGACTTATTTCAGTCTATCAAAATCATTTCTTACTTCTCTTGTCCTCCCTTACCAGATTACATAATCCTTGGAAGCAGAACCTGTCTTTTTTCCCATTCAGCAAATATTTATTAATAATTAATTTATTAATAACTCTAAATATGCACATACTACTTTCCCACACCCTCCAAAATAAGTGCTAACATTTCTGCCTTCTTCAGTTAAAAAATAATGTTTTATTGATTTTTAAAAATTTTTTATTGTTGAAAGATTTACATATGTTTCCTTTCTCCCCCATTGATCTCTCCTTGCCTACTACCACCCCCCAGCACATGCCCCCACTCCCTTATTGTCTATATCCATTGGTCATGCTCATGTGCATGGATACAAGTCCTTTGGTTGATTTCTTATCCCATCCTTCCCTCCATCCTTCCTTCTTTCCCTCTGAGGTTTGACAGTCTGTTCGATGCTTCTCTGTCTCTGAATCTATTTTTTTTACTCCCCACTGAGTGCATGAATTTCATGAACCATGCCTTTAGTATTATTATAAAACACCAAAGGAGATTTGCTAAAAAGAATTACTAATTCTGCCCTAGCTGCCGTGGATCAGTGGATAGAGCATTGGCCTGGAGTTTGAAGGGTCCAGGTTGATTCTGGTCAAGGGCTCATGCCTGCATTGCAGGCTCAATCCCTAGTAGGGAGCATGCAGGAGGCAACTGATCGGTGATTCTCATCATTGATGTTTCTATCTCTCCCTCTTTCTTCCTCTCTGAAATCAATAAAAATATATATCTTTAAAAATAAGTAGTAAATTTGTTTTCTGCCCCTTTGCCCAATTTCAAGGACCTTACAATTCAGCTTTGCATCAGCACAAGAGTCCTGTTTATATTTTTCCAAGAATTTTATAAAATTGAGTTATAGTTGACATATAATAAACATACAGATTTTGCCTAATCAATTTGATAAGTTTAGAAAGTTTACATATCCACCAATTAAATCATTTATATTATCATATAAAGTGTCTTCATGTTCCTTATCAGGGTGACCCCACATTCACTGCTCCCTACATCTGGAATCAAATTTTTCTGATTTCTATCATTATAGATTCGTTTTGCATGTTCTAGGACTTAACAACATAAAATTATAGGGTATGTCCTATTTTATTTATTTATTTTATTGTTTATTGTTTAAAGCATTACATATGTCTTATTTTCCCCCAAAATATCTGGCTCCTTTGGCTCAACATAATGCCAAGTAAGTCATTCCTTTTAGTTGCTAAGTTGTATTCTATGAATGAATATAACACATTTTTTTTCCATACATTCACCTGCCAATGGGCATTTGGGTTGTTTCAAGTTTTTATTGTGAAGAAAAAAAAAGATACTAGAAACATTGTTTTATGGGTCATTTTGTGGATGTATAGTTTAATTTCTAGTCAGATTTGACATCAGGATCATGCAGGAATGAGTTGGGAAGTGTTAGATACCCTAATTACTTTCTGACCATGTCTGTATAATGGTATTTTTATTGTTAGAATTTGCTGGTATAGCTTTCGGAATGTCACTTTTTCTTTCTATAATTAATTTTTATTATAAATTCAGTTTTTATAACACACACATATATACACACACATATATACTCAGATTTTAGATCATATCCGTCTTGGTCAGTTATATTCTTCTAAAGAATTTATTCATTTTATCTAAATTGTTGAATTTGTTGACCTGTCATTTACAACATCACCCATTATCTTTTTAATATATAAAAGATATTTAGTAATTTCATTTCCTTTATTCCTGCTATTGATAATTTTTGCTCTCTTCTTTTTTTAAGATTTTTTATTGATTTCACAGAGGAAGGGAGAGGGAGAACAAGAGATAGAAACATCAATGATGAGATATAACCCTTGATTGGCTGCTTCCTGCACACCCCACACTGGAGATTGAGCCTGCAACCCGGGCATGTGCCCTGACCCGGAATCGAACAGAACCTCCCAGAAATGGAAGTCTCTGATGCTTAAAAAAAAAAAAAAAAAAAAACAAAAAAAAAAAAAAAAACAAAAAAAAAACTGGTTGAGTACAGCTTATTGTTCCTCTCATACAGTTATGCCCTTTTCCAGTAAGGATCACTCAAGTTTGTCTTCTGCACATAACTTTAAAATGTAGTTCCTTGGACATATTTCCAACTCATTGGCTAACAGAAAGGAGAATAATAATATCTCTTTTAAAAATAGCATCCTGCATTCATTTTCTATTGCTGTTGTAACAAATCATAACAAACTTATTGGCTTAAAAACAAAAGAAACATATAGTCTTACCGTTATGTAGTCAAGTATGACATAGGTTTCATTGGGCTAAATTCAAGATTTCAGTAGGGTTATATTCCTTTTGGAGAGTTAAGAGGAAATTATATTTATTTTCCTTTTCAATCTTTTACAATCAACCTATATTCCTTGGTCTGTGGTTTCCTTCCTCAATCTTCCCAGCCAGCAATGTTGCACCTCTCTGATCTCTAACATCTTCCTCTTCCACTTTCCAATTTCATTTATAATGACCCTTGTGATTACATTGGGCCCACCTAATAATATAGAATACCCTTTATATTTTTAAAAATCTACTTCTATTGATTTTGGAGAGGAAGGGAGAGGGAGAGAGAGATAGAACATCAATGATGAGAGAGAATCATTGGCTACCTCCTGCACACCCCCTACTGGAGAAGGAACCCAAAACCCAGGCATGTGCCCTGACCAGGAATCTAACCATGACTTCCAAGTTAATAGGTCGATGGTTAACCAATGAGCCATGTGAGCTGGGCCTCTCCCTATCTTAATGACAGCTGACTAAAAATCTTCATTCCTTTCTGCCATGTAACATGATATATTGACAGGTTCTGAGTATTAGGATTTGAGTATATTTGGGGGACCATTATTTCACTACCACAAAACAATTCAGCTCTTCCCTTTCAATATTATCAGTGTCCTGACCAGTGCCCTTTATTCAAGAAGCCCATTCTAATTCTTTAGTTTACACACACTATGATTAATCCTAATTCTACTCACATGGAAGCCATCATGAAAAAAAATATTAAGAGGCATGCATGGGCTAGAAGGGGTCAATGGGGGAAAAAGGGAGCATCTGTAATACTTTCAACAATAAAGATAAAAATTTGTAAATGTATATACACAACAAAAATAGCAGCACCCCTAAATACTAATATTTAAAACCATTTTGGGGGTATAAGGACACATATGTAATACCTTAATCAATAAAGAAATTTCAAAAAGTAAAAATAAACCTTTTTAACAATATTAATAAATTTTACTGAGCAGACATATTTTCTATAATTTTATAATACATTAATTGAAAATAAAATGCATGTATAATTTTAATCAAATTTATTTTATTAAATTAATAATGAATATTTAAAAGTAAATTACATGTTAAAGTACTAATTATATCAAATATTTTATTGATATGTGATGAATAGCCTGAGATATTATCCCATATCCCTCTCATAAGAAAAAACAACTATGCCCTGTTTTGGAGACAACACTATAGGGTAAATAATATGCTGAGAATTGGCTGGCAGAAAATAAGTCATTTTTTATAATAATCCAAGCATTTTAATGGATAGCTATTTATCACATTTTCCTATTATCACTTGGTATTTGAACCATAAAGGTAATTAACTAGGAAGAAGTGAACCGAATAATATGCCTACACCTGTCCACCCTTTATCAGCATGACTTTATGATGCACAGTGGTGGGAGAAATGCTTTAGCTATGAGGCAAAAAATAAAATATTAATGCTTTTAATACTGAATACCTTTATGCCTCCGGAACAATGATTCAATAATGTGAGCTAGGCCTTGGGATTTAAAAGTGTTAGGGTCACACCTGAATAACATAGCAGTTCCTTTGCCAGCCCTGAGCATTCTGACTCAACACTTATGCCTGAAACTATTCCTAAAATCCTTCATATGTTTAAATTATACTTAGCATTATTTGTCAATATTGTCATGCCTGCTAGATATAAAGATTGACAGTTAACATTTTAATTTTCAAGATTTGTCTGTGAGGGTCTTAACATATTAATAGTTCTAGAAGGCTAACATGCAAATAATAAAATTAACAACAATAAACTCTCAATGCAAATATCAGGCTTTTGTTAGTTTGTTTTCCTAATTTTAAGATGACATAAAATCCAGGGACTTATTATATTTTAAGTTGCAATAAAATATCCTGAAGAATGAAAGCTTGTTTTGGGGGTTTTGTTTTTTGTTTTTTAGCACGGAGAACTAGGCATTGGGATAACAACTTATGGGTGTTATCCAAGAAGAGAAAACAGAAACTAAAACCAAATTAAATTAACTAAGTAATTTAACTAAGACCCAAACAAGTAAAAGGTTTACCAATCTAGAGTCAGGGATATTTGACATAGGGTCTATATCTAAAGTTAAAGGTCACATGTCAGTGTATACATAGAGAAAAATGGAACTCTAAAACCACCTGTCAAACATGAGTACACACTGAGCACATCTATGGGGCTTTATACTGGGATCTCATTTTTGGACTCTGTTTTTTGTAACTCAGGGAGCAATTCAGGCAAATGTGTTTTTTGTGATTCCGATTTATGGCCTGCATTAAAAATTTTTACACTGATCTATAATTTCAGAGTCAATGTCACAGAATGCAAAAGTGAATAGTCAGGTATGTCAATCACCATTAACAGACATCATATATAGAAGGGCTTACTTACACTACCTGTGATTTTTCAGATTATCCCTTGTTGCATACAGGCCAGTAGTTAGTTAGCATGGTAGTATTTTTGGGGACTAGGTGCACACCCAGTCTGAACTGTCAGTAGTGAAGAAAGAGCATCCTGAGGAGTCATTTTATAAAACATTATAAAGATGAAATGCACTACTTGTCACCATGAAGAAATATCAGTAAGTTGGTAGATGAATATTTTTTCATTTTAAATCTTTTGTTTGGCTTTGTCCATATTTAGCATGTAAGAAAATACTTGGCATATCAAGAGTCAATATAACAAAGCAAATAGAGAAATAACTCCTATGAAAATTCTATCATTCGGAACTATGGGTGTGTGTTATACATAAAGTGTGTGTGTGTGTGTGTGTGTGTGTGTGTGTGTGTGTGTATAGCCATCTGGTTGTTTACTCACACCTCTATAACAAATGATATATAACTACAATAAGGATATTCATATAGTTGTAATATATAAATATAACTTGCCCCATTCCATGAATTGCTATAATGGTTTATTCTGTTTGTTACATAATGATGAATATATAGAAATTAAAATATATGCTACACAAAGGACATACATGAATTAAGCAAAAAGAAAAACAATACTATAAGTGTTTCTGTTGTTATAAAGACTTGCCTGCCCTAACCCAGTGGTCAGCAAACTCATTAGTCAACAGAGCCTAATATCAACAGTATGATGATTGAAATTTCTTTTGAGAGCCAAATTTTTTAAACTTAAACTTCGTCTAACACCAGTCTTTCAAAATAGACTTGCCCAGGCCATGGTATTTTGTAGTAAAAAGCCACACTCAAGGGGCCAAAGATCCGCATGTGGCTTGCGAGCTGCAGTTTGCAATCCATGGCCCTAACCAGTTTGGCTCAGAGGATAGAGTGTTGGCCTGCAGAATGAAGGGTCCCGGGTTTGATTCCAGTCAAGGGCATGTACCTTGGTTGTGCACATCCCAAGTAGGGGATGTGTAGGAGGCAGCAGATTGATGTTTCTTTCTCATTGATGTTTCTAACTCTCTATCCCTCTCCCTTCCTCTCTGTAAAAAATAAATAAAATACATTTTTTAAAAAATACTTGCTTCGTTATAAAAGGTAGCTCTTAAAATCCAAAATTTGTAGAGTCAAATTATTGGTATCTTATTCACGTTTTTAAATAATAATATACTTTTGAACAATCAAGTAGTTCTTAAAAAGACCTCCATTAATTTATTTAAAATATTTAATTCACACACATACCTCTTTACTCACACACACTTTTCTGTCAATACCCAACATTTACCAAAGCAGCTATGTGGTACACAATAAGCATACTCCTTTGATGTTTGTCTGGAATTGCAAAGTATCTCTTTTGAAAGATTCCTTTAGTCTCTGGAAGTGTTTTCCTTTTTTAAACAAAAGTAGGATGATTACTATGACAGCATGGTGCAGTTAAAAGCTCAAAGTAATTGTCATTCTACTCACAGTTTTGTTTTTTCTCGGGGACATAATTTTCTAATATACAAAGAAGACTTTATATAAGCAGCCATTCAGCTATGTTTTTCATTAGTTAAATCCATATTCTGCATTTACTTACTTTTTGTGTATTATTTGGTTTTCTCTTATAATCACTGCTTTATGTTCTGTTGTTATTTTGCATGCCAATTATTAAGATTTTCCATCCACTGTTATTATGTTAGGGTTTCTGCTGTTTTAGTACACTTAATTTATGAACAGACTTGTTCACATTTTTATCTTTGTTGATTTTTACCACTTCTCTCATAGCATTTTCTAATTCTAAGGGGGACATGTTTGCTTTGTTAGTATAATCAGTTTTGATGCTTAAACAAAAGAGACAATTTTAATTTAATTCTTCTTTAGTTCCAGTGGGACTACACATTTGTGAACATTCTTAAACTTGGCCCTATTATTGCCCTCCATTAAAATATGAAATTTTTAAACACACTTAGCATACTTGCTCTACTTCTGACATTTTCTGACTTACAAGAAAAGCAATGTAATATGTGGAAAAGCTTGAACCAAACAGATTTAGATTAAACCCTTGTCTCTGATAATGAATAATTGTGTGAATAAGGGCAAGTTTATTGACCTCTCTAAATTGAGGTAAACATGCCCAGCTCTCTGAGATCTTATTATGTTTAAATGAGAGAATCAATATAAAGAACTCAGCAATAGTAAAGCTTGATCATAATGCAATGAGTAAGGTCCAAACAAGTCAATTCACTTTGAAACCACATGATGGATTAATTGTGAATTTAATGAAATAGTGACTAGTGCTAACCAGAACACCTAGTTGCTGGGAGATCCCAGATTTCCATTGCCAGATCCAAACCTACTCAGTTCTACCTGCATGCTGATGTCACCTGATGGGGTTTGCATATTTTTTAAAATATATTTTATTGATTTTTTTACAGAGAGAAAGAGAGAGGGATAGAGTTAGAAACATCAATGTGAGAATCATAGATTAGCTGCCTCTTGCATACCTCCTACTGGGGATGTGCCACAACCAAGGTACATGCCCTAGACCAGAATCAAACCTGGGACCTTACAGTCCTCAGGCCAATGCTCTATCCACTGAGCCATACCAGTTTCGGCAGGGGTTTGCATATTTTTACTTAGATATCTATAGGGATACTTCTGGGTCCTATGAGTAAGGTTGTCAGATAAAATACAGGATGTCTAGTTAAATTTGAATTTCAGGTAAAAAAGAAATATGTTTTAGTGTGAGTATGTCCTCCACATACTGCATAGGGAGGAGACAGAGATAATGTGAAAAGGACTTTTACAACTGAGTTTTAACAGTAAGGCATCAGTTAGGGATTAGGATCATCATTTCCGGGCCTAGACTGAAGGATGCTGCAAAGCTTCCATAGAAGACCCACATCCTTTATGATGCCACATTCGACATTCATGGAAAGAATAGTAGATTGAAGATGCTCTTTTAAGGAATATTAAACTGTTTTGTGCCTGGTATTTTTGGATTTCTCAAAACAATGTCTTTAAATGTAAATAATATATGATTTATTAGATTACAAAGAAACCAATTATGTTCAACTACAGCTAACAAAATAATTTAAACAATTGATATTGCAATATATTTGCTTTAAATTAAGACATGACATACTAAGAACTAATGGTAGATCTAAAAATCTCTATAATTTCAAAATAGTGATGGGGAGAAACAGTAATTTGAGTTTGTAGTGTGATGTAAAAATTATATCCATTTGTGAATAGCACATAGGTACTCTTAAAGCTACTGTAGTATGCTACCTACATTTATAATCATGGGAATTGCCAAACTTTAGTTGAGTATTTGTGAAAATAAAGATGTAGACTTTTTCCAATCAATTGTATATATCCCATGAATTCTATAGAGTATAGACTCTGTAGTGTAGAGTACAGTTATCCTAAGTTAAAAATCCTTGAGGTAATGTACTGGATCTCCCTTGTTTAGCACTCTTTCCAACATTTTATTATGGAAAATTTCAAATTTAGGGGATAGATAAAAGAGTTTTACAGTAAACACTTGCATACCCCATTCATAAATCATATCATTTACATTTAACTACATTTGTTTAGCATCTATTTATATCTTTATCTAGTCATCTTATTGATGCATTGCAAAGTGAATCACAGATTTTTCTACAAATCTACACTAACCATTTCAGTGTGAATATGCTTATTTGTTTGTAATAAATATTTCTTCTGAGGTGAAAGTCACACACAATAAGGCACACAATGAAGTGCACAAATTTTAAGTGTACACTTACTAACTTTTGACAAATGCATCCACTATGTAACCCAAGTCCCTGATAAGATACAGCACAAATTGCTTTGTTTCCCTTCACAGTCATTCTCTAACGTGGGTTACTTTTTTGTATATGAGTGATTCAGAGGCTTCTATGTGTTATCTTTCCACCCACTATGAAACAGTAGACAAAAGCTAAACTGATGAGTGGATCATCAGAGAATTGGTTCTTTAAAGATAACTGTATTGAGTTTCTTTCTGGGCCAACAGTTCTTTTGAGTCCCAATTTCAATGTCAAACAGTTCCTTATGTGTACATGTCAACCATGATATTTCAGATCTGGTTGACTGATGAACAAAACCACACTCAGAGAAAAAGAAGCATAAATCAGATTCTCAAACCTCAGAGGGAAAGTAGGGGAGGGTGGGGGTAAAGGGGAGAGATCAACCAAAGGACTTGTGTGCATGCATATGAGCCTAGCCAGTGGCCATGGACAACAGGGGGGTGAGGGAATATGTGGGGAGGGGTTTGGGATGGGAATGGGGGGATGGGGACAATTATGTCGTACCATAATCAATAAAATTAAAAAGAAAGATAACTGCATCAGAGGTGAAGGTCTGGCAAGAGGATGTGATCACAGGAATATATTCAACAACACTAGATAATAGGATTTGCCCTAAGAGAAGGTGACTCAAATCAATTCAAGGAGAGCAAGACACTACCATCTAAGGCTGATCTCCTTCCTGTGCCCCAAACATAGCTATATATGACTAATGGCATTGGTAGATCAGGGGTGTGGTAAATATCAGAAACTGCTGTTAATACAATCATTCAGCCAGGAATAGTGAAGTAACTACAATATCTCAAATGCAGATGTGGTTTTCCTGATTACTCAAGTAAAACTGACCCTCTGATTTGTGGTGTGTCTTACCATCTGGTACACATGCTTACATGTTTAGTTGTTTCTATGTGCTGGGCCACACTAGAGTGGAGTTGGCCCATTTTAGTTACTGCTATTTTTTCCAATATTGACAAATGGGTTGACAACTGACTAGAGGGGAAAATATAGAAAAGGACTTTACTCACAAACATTACTTATCTTCCTTCCCATAGTACTTAGTTTAATTAAGTCTTTCTTAATAAAATATAGAAATTCACTTCCTATCTGTGGGGAGGCCATTCAAAAGTTAGCCATAAGCCTCTAAATCAGTGGTTCTCAACCTTTCTAATGCCACGACACTTTAATACAGTTCCTCATGTTGTGGTGACCCCCAACCATAAAATTATTTTCGTTGCTGCTTCATAACTGTAATTTTGCTACTGTTATGAATCCTAATGTAAATATCTGTGTTTCCCGATGGTCTTAGGCTCTATAGCAGCAGTTCTCAATGCTAGCAGGGTCGTGACCCACAGGTTGAGAACCGCTAGCAGGATCGGCTAAGACCATTGGAAAACACAGATATTTACATTAGGATTCATAACAGTAGCAAAATTACAGTTATGAAGTAGCAAGGAAAATAATTTTATGTTTGGGGGTCAGCACAACATGAGGAACTGTATTAAAGGGTTGCAGCAGTAGGAAGGTTGAGAACCACTGCTCTAAGTGGTAGTTTTGGGGAATGGTTAAAACATGTGGCCTTTGAGGCTCACCTGCTTGGATATGGATCCAAGTTTGTCCCCATACTAGTGATGTGATCTTAGTCAATGTATTCAAGCTTCTCCCCTTGTTTCAGACTCCTAATTTGCAAAAAGGGGGGAGGGCATATAGTCCTAGATGGCATGATTAAATGAGTTAATGCATAGAAATTACTCAGGATACATTAACTCCCAGATGCTGGTCCTGGCCAGATGAAAAAATCACTATGAACTCTGGCTATTAATGTTGCTTCAGAGATGCAGCTTTGAAGTGAATAAAACCAGGAAATAAACTCTTGTCTAGTCTGGAGCAGGTGCAAAGGGTTTAATCCAGTTCAAAGGAATAAAGCTTTTGTTCCAGGGGTAGGAAAGAATCTCTTTCCGAACTATCTTAGCCTTGTGGACCTCTATAAATTAGATATGTCCCTTCAAATGTTCAACTTAGAGTCGGAGTGAAATAGAAAGAAAAAGTTGGAAGTGAAGAAATATAGACTTGAGTTCCATCCAGAGTTAATAAGTGCATGAAAATATCTCCTCAGTTTTCTAGGTCATTTTCCTCACCTATCTAGTGAGAGAGTTAGACTAGACAGCATCTAGAAATATCAAATGATTCTATAGCATCTGAGACATCAGAGAATGAAAGACACAAACAACATGCCATTTGGCAAACACACACAAAAAACAATTTTAAAAGGCTTTGATATTTCTGTTTGCTTTGTGAGGACTAAAGCATTTCTAAGCTCCTGGCTTTGCTTCCAGCAGTGATGCTTTTTTGTCATAAACTATGCCTTTAGTGTACTGTGTCCAACACAGGTAATGATGTTACCACGTGCATCCTTTCTCATCTACAACCAAGAAACATGAAATGTTCTAGAATATCAGACCCACCAAGAGGAGAGTAATTCCACTCTAGGCTAAACGAATTGTCTAGATAATTCAAATATACCCTTTAATTACCAAAGTCTAATTTAAAAAAAATCTAAGAGTCATTTTATTAATTCACACCTTGATAAAGACTGTTGTGTTAGCTGTTATCATTTTTTAAATGTATGTACGTATGTATGTATGTATGTATGTATGTATTTATTTATTTATTTATTTATTTATTTATTTATTTTTACAGAGAGGAAGGGAGAGGGAAAGAGAGTTAGAAAAATTGATGAGAGAAACTTCAATCAGCTGCTTCCTGCACACCTCCTACCCGGGATGTGCCCGCAACCAAGGTACATGCCCTTGACCAGAATTGAACCTGGAACCTTTTAGTGCACAGGCCACGCTCTATCCACTGAGCCTAACCGGTCAGGGCCTAAGAGGCATTTTAATAATACTATGATGACTTCAAATATCTATCAAAATTAATTGTGAACTATTTACGGAAAATGAAGATTAAAAAGATGTGCATCACCCAACCAGTGTGGCTCAGTGGTTGAGCATTGACCCATAAACCAAGAGGTCACTGGTTCGATTCCTGGTCAGAGCATATGCCTGGGTTGCAGGCTCAGTAGAGGGCATGCAGGAGGCAGCCAATCAATATTTCTCTTTCATTGATGTGTGTATCTCCCTCTCCCTCTCCCTTTCTCACTCTCTAAAATCAATAAAAACATCTTTTTAAGAAGTATGTACATTGATTAATTTTACCATTGTTAAAAGGTAGTGATAACTCGAGGGGGGAGTTAGAATCTGTGTGACACCTTATCCCCACCTAAAATGGACCCACATTGTTCTTCTATATTGTCTTTTTTCCCCTCAAAATATTATAATTGTTTTCTGATACTCAAACACTTCCAGTAGTTATGACAATCAACAGTGTGTCAATTTTTGAGCTGTAGCTTCATGCTTTCTAAGTAAAATGATCTGAAAACCAAACATCATAAAAATATTTGAAGAAAGAGGCAAGAAGGTATAAGATAATTTTCTTTATGTTAAGAGTATTGGAAGTATTACATTGATTTTAAATGCTCAGAAGCTTTAAAAATATTTTCATATTCTTTAGCTATATTCTGGAAATATGAGTTTCTTGAAAAAATAAGCCTGGCATGAGTTAGTGTAATGTGCTAGTGTCACTGGGTATTTATTTTCTTTTGATTCAGTGATAAAATGGAATAAGAGCTTTCTGGTTCATATGTTATAACACTTAAACATAGGATTACCTAAACGTGAAATGGAGAGCAGATATCTTTTCTTTTAAGCAAAAGGTCACAAAATCTCTTAAGAACACCAGCCATTACAAATGAAAAAAAAAAGGTGAATTTAAGAGCATTGAAACTAAGTGCCAAAACCAATTTCCACTCCTGTAACTTCAATGTCTATGAATTTCACTGGACAATATGTATGAAAATGATCTTATAGGCATGTTCTTGAGATCCTGATGGGTGGTGTAGAGTATATCTCTAACTCTATCTATATCTATATCATCTATCTCTATCTCTATCTCTATCTCTATCTCTATCTCTATCTCTATCATCTATCTCTATCTCTCTCTATCTCTATCATCTCTATCTCTATAGCTATAGCTATCTATACATCTATAGCTATCTCAAGATAATGTGATGATCTAGAGCATTAATTAATTAATTTATTTTAAAGAGCCAGACATAAAAATTATGCAAATAAAAATAGATTGACTAATTTTTTAAACTTATTTTTAAATCAATTTTTAGAGAAAGAGGAAGGGAGAAAGAGAGAGAGACATTGACATGAGAGTGAAACACCCATTGGCTACCTCTTGCACACTCCCTACCAGGGAATGAACCCACAACCTGGGCATGTGCCCTGACCTTGAATCAAACCAGCAACTTTTTGGTGCATGGACGACCCCCAACCAACCGAGCCATACTGGCCAGGGCTCACTTATTGTTTTTGCAAAAATAATTTTAGTGTTATTTTGTCCTCATTTCCTTACATCTATCATCCCACCTCACTTTTTATATCTTTCTGAAGGAAAACAAAACAAAACAAAACAAAAAAAACACCTTTATTTTCTAGTACTTGTGAAATTCTATAGAAATAATATAATTTCAAAATATCTTTATGCCGTGGTAATTATATGAGATCATTCCACTATTCTCTTCAATAATTTTATTCAAGAATCCAATCTATTATCATTTTTAGAAATTACTTTCAAATTCCAGACCATTTTAATATGCAGCTTATCAAAATATTATCTGTATTATTATACATATCTGAGTGTATTTAATATCCCCAAATTTAAAAACAATTTCAGTTCATGTGTATTTTCCTCTTTTGGTAAAATGATATGACTGCAAGACAATTCTAAAAACCTTTGTTTTCTGGCCTTAGCTGGATTAGCTCAGTGGATGGAGCATCGGCCTGAAGACAGAAGGGTCCTGGGTTCAATTCTAGTCAAGGGCATGTACTTGGCTGTAGGCTCCTCCCCTGCCCCAGTCCTGGTCAGGGTGCTAGTAGGAGGCAATCAATCAAGGTGTTTCTTTCACATAGTTATTTCTCTCTGTCTTTCCCTCTCTCTTCGACTCTCTAAAAATCAATGAGAAAATATATCCAGATGTGGATTAAAATATTATTATTAATAATAATAATAATAATAATAATCCTTGTTGTCTGTACTAGCAGTTTTCTTGAAACTTTGTGTTTAACTTGGAAATATATTATCTTTAAGAGCCTGTCTTCATGGAGAAGAAAATCATTAGTTGTTCCAGAAATTTAGTTGATGATTTCTAAACCTCCTACCTCTGATTGAAACATATTTAATTCTAATTTAAACCAACGAGGGAGAAATGTCTTATCTATGAAAATTGTACCAAGATATACCCAAGTCTCTAGGAGATAATTGAAAAAAAATTTTAAATGTAAAAAAGCAAAGGATATTAAAATATGAATATTTCCATACCAAAAACAAAGTTGAAATATGCAGAATAAATGTAACATTGTAACAGACTCACCTACTTCCTTTTGAAATGATGACACTTTGACTAATGACTCCTCTTGATTAACTAATATATACCATGATATTTGCTTAAAATATCAGGGATTGTTACATTTAATTAGCATTGAGAATTGAAGCAATGTAATAACTTGCCTCAAAATAACTTATTTTGTTTTTGTCACAGCCGGTTTTATTGCAGTATTTCTTTGCATTTCTATTATTTTATTCTTAGATTTTTCAATAACTATATTTATAATTCTGTCTTTTAATTGCCTAGTAACAGTAGAAGACTGTTAAGAATAGTAGCTAAATTTGTTGAACACTTACTGTATAATTTAAGAACAATTTTAAGTGTTTTACAAGTATTAATTCATTTAGCCAATGTGACAACCTTATGTCCTTCAATAGATGATTAGATAAAGAAGAACTGGTACACATATACGTACAATACTAAGCAATAAGAAAGGATGAACTACTATCATTTTGCAACAACATTGATGGATCTTGAGAATATCATGCTAAGCAAAATAAATCAGACAGAAAAAGTCAAGAACCATATGATTTCACTCATATGTGGGATATAAAACTAAAAATAATAAATGAACAAACAAGAAAAACTCATAGACAGAAAACAGTATAAAATACATAGGTACTAAACTTATGAAGCTTGATTTTAGAGAGGATTTTATAAATTTGACCCAAATTGCAAGGGAAGTAAAAGCAAAAATAAGTAAATGGGACCACATCAAACTAAAAAGCACAGCAAAGGAAACCACCAACAAAACCAAAAAGGCAAACAAATGGGAGAAGATATTTGCAAACAGCTCTAACAAGAGGTTAGTATCCAAAATATATATAGATATCAAACAACTCAACACCAAACAAACACACAATCTGATTATAAAGAATTCAGAGGACCTGAACAGATGTTCTTCCAAGAATACATACAAGTGGCCAATAGACATATGAAAAGATGCTCAATTTCACTGGCTATTAGGGAAATTAAAATAAAAACTACAATGAGACACCAACTCACACCTGTTATCTTCCCTTAAACAGACGCTCCTACTTCCTTTTGAAATTATGGCACTTTGACTAATGACTTTTTTTTTTTTATTAACTAATATATACCATGATATTTGCTTAAAATATTAGGGATTATTACATTTCCTTCCCCTGTCTCAATAGATGAAGTTTATGTTGTCAATTAATATCCAGCATACAATTAATTGTGTTTTATTTTTAAGTCTTTGGAACTTTCACAAGCTCAAAGGATCTCTATGTCTTGTCACACAGGTATATATGGAATTGCCATGACATATGTGGTATTTGTTCTCTTCTATAAGAAATCCATACCAAGTTATGACGTCTACTATCAGTTCACAGAGCAGGAACTATAGCTGTTCTGTAACCCATAATTTCTTCTAATGGATGGCAAAGTATAACTATGTATAATTAATGACATGGTCTTCTTTTTGAATAGTAGCTAAATTTGTTGAACAAGGTTTTAAGATATTTTCAACAAATAATCTTGTTACAAATTTCTTTCTTTGTTGCTATCATTAATGAAGTAGATGATGGTCTTAATCTGTCTCCATGTATCTGTATATACTATCTAATAAAATAGTAATATGCAAATTAACCATCACTATGCTACATCAACCAGCCAATCAGGAGTGACTATGCAAATTAACCCAACCAAAATGGCTGTGGCCACAGAGAGAGCAGGAGGTAGGGTTGGGTTTTCCTGGCGATGGAGGAAGCCAAGCTTTCTGCACACCCTGGCCTGCCTAGGCCTCCACTTAAGGCTACAAAGTTTCAATTATAGAAGATACATAAATTCCAACAGAAATGGCTGGCACCATGGAGCAAGAAGAAGGCTTGGCTCTGCTCCAGGTTACAAAGTTTCAATTGTATAAGATAAATAAACCCCAGATACCAGAGCCTCTGCTTGGGTCACTGGTGGGTGTGGCTGGCCTGCAAACCACCACAGACCTCTCGCACAGGCTGCCCCATTCTCCAAGGGAACCCCACCCTGATCCAGGACACCCTTTAGGGCAAACCAGCTGGCCCCCACCCATGTATCAGGCCTCTATCCTATCTAATAAAAGAGTAATATGCAGATTGACCATCACTCCAACATACAAGATGGCTGCCCCCATGTGGACACAAGTTGGCCACCACAAGATGGCCAGCAGGGGAGGGCAGTTGGGAAGGACCAGGCCTGCAAGGAAGGACAATTGTGGGCAATCGAGCCAGCAGGGAAGGGCAGTTGAGAGGGACCAGGCCTGCAATGGAGGGCAGTTGGGAGCAATCAAGCCTGAAGGGGAGGACAGTTAGAAGTGACCAGGCCTGCAGAGGAGGGCAGTTAGAGGCAAACAGGCTAACAGGAGAGCAGTTAGGCATCAATCAGGCTGGCAGGGGCGTGGTTAGAGGAGCATCAGGAAGGCAGGCAGGTGAGCAGTTGGGAGCCAGCAGTCCTGGATTGTGAGAGGGAAGTCTGACTGTCCATTTTAGCAGCTGGACATCCCTTGAGGGGTCTGATTGGAGAGGGTGCAGACTGGGCTGAGGGTCACCTACCCTGTACATGAATTTCATGTACTGGGCCTCTAGTGTAGTGATAAGTAGAAAAAAATTCTAAGAGAGATAATTACAAGGTAGAGTTAGCTATATTTGTTGTTCAAATTACAAAGCCAATAGTTGCCATAACGATGGGGAACAGAACATGTCACCTCATAATGTACCACTTTTCCATATGGATTATTTTGAGCTGAAGACAATTGAGGCCCAGCAGATTCAGGTAGAGCTTCTTACCTCTCACATAACTGCCTCAAAGAAATTAGATAGGGGCCTTGTACTAGGAAGAGAGTTACCCTCAGAGATAACTTTTTGTATCATGACAAATATCTATTTACCAAACATCTGCTCTTCTCATCCCCCTGTGAAATGTCTTCTTTCCTTTTGAATCCCCAGAACCTTACCCCCTTCACCTTAGATCAGGATGGTTGTATAAATCTGAGTTACCTGACTTCTAGGGAATTTTATTGACTTATAGGGTTCCCATATGTATGAAATTTGTTTTTCTCCTGTTAAGCTGTCTTATGTCAATTTAATAATTAGACCAGCCAAAGAACCTAGAAGGGAAGATTGGGAAAGATTTTTACCCCTCCACATGCAACTTGATAGCAACTATAGTTTTATACTACACTGTACCCCTAGTACAGTGGTCAGCAAACTCATTAGTCAACAGAGCGGTTTGCCGACCACTGCCCTAGTAGTTTTAGACATCTTGAAATTTTAAGATACATGTAACTGTCTTACCTTATTGCTGGAATGTTAAGGTCATTCACAACTGTCTTAAGCCATAATTCATTCTAACCTAGCTATGTCTGACATTTCAGACTGATGGGTGAGAATTATGTGTTCTGTTAGTTCCCAAAGATATTTAAGTTTCAAGAATAAAATTCATTGAGTTTACAGGACCCAAACTTTAATGATGTGGACATTTTTCTGCATAGATTTAGGTCAAGCATGTCAAACTTGCAGCCAGCGGGCCATATGCCCCATTTAGATCTTTATACAACTTACCTCTACTAATAAATCCTAAAATTATTTATTCAAAAAAAACAGATATTATTCTCATTTATGTATCTTTTAAATACAATGGAAGTAATAGTAATAGTAACAGTAATAGTAATATTGATACTAGTAAATTACATATGTAGAGCACTTGATTTGCTAAGTCAAAATGCATTACATTAATTATATTACTTAATCCATAAAATACCCTATGAAGACATATTATGATGATCCTCAATTTATTTAAAAATAATAAAATCAATACTTCAAGTCCAGAGACATGGAAGAATTTTTCAGGGCACAAAGTTAGTCAGTGGCTACTTCAATATTCCATTTAATTTTTTTTCCAATTCTTATTTAAGCTCTCAGAAAAGTTTCATTACTTAAAGTATATGCTCATTTAGTAGTTTGAAATATGTGAACAGAATAAAGAATATTGAAGAAATATTTTTAATAAAATTTTAATTTAATTATATTAATTCTAATAGGCAATATTTGCATCAGCTAATTAATAAAGGCTTATGGTTCCCTGGTAACTGCCTGCTTAAGCCTTAGAATATGAAGATAAATACGATGAAGCAAGCATTGCCTTCACTGGAATTCAGTCTGAAATACATTAATTACTTTCAAATAAATAAATCACTAGACTCTTTAAATTATTTAAATACTAAAGTGTAAACACTATGTAAACTAGGAAGTAATAATTTAAAAATACTTATTAGTAGAATATTCTGGTTTGGCTACTAACATGTAAATCCAGAAAAGCATGCTCCATTACAGAAAGTTAAACTAAAAGACAAAAACAAATGTGAAGGACTTGTATGAAAATTTTTAGTAGTAAAAAATATAGTAGAATCTTTACAGAAAATTGCAATTATTAGAAAGCAAAGTTGATAATTATGGAATATGCAACTCTAAACTTAATTCCAAGCAACAAAAACTAGTTGGTGATGTGGACATACAAGGAATCATGGAGGAATGTAACATGAGGTTTGAGACTGATAAAAGAAAGGTGAAACTTAGCATATTTAGCTACAGTCAATCTATGGGAACATTTCAAAAACCCAGAGAAAATATTGGAATGGCTGAAAATTGCTATAGAAGAAAGATCTAAAATGAATGAGAGGCTGAGAAGAACCAAGATGGTGGCATAGGTAAATGCTGGTACTCACAACCTCCCACAATCACATCAAAATTACAACTAAAATACAGAACAACCATCATTAGAACTTCCTGAATTCTGGCAGAATGGAAGTCCTACAACTACAGAAGTAACAACAAAAGCATACAGAGACTAATAAGGAAGGGGGGAGGCGCACAACCAGCTGGTCTGACATCTGTATGTGGTGTGTGTTTTTTTTAATCAGGAGGAATTTCTCCACTGCAGAGGCCTCCATGAGGAAAAAGTGGTCCCAGTTTCACACTAGACCCCCAGCCCAAGGTTTTAGTGCCAAGAGGAGAAGTCTCCATAACATCGTGCTGTAAAAACCAGTAGGGATTGTGGCTGGGTGACATGGAGGCTGCCAGAGTCCCAGCTTATTCCTCTTAAAGAGCCAGTACACAAACTTACATGGACTCTATTCCTCTGGGCTTCAACGCCGGGTGGCAACTGACAGGGATGTTTCCAGGGGTCATTGTTCCTATGCTAGTACCTCCTCTGTCACAGAGCTGACTGGAAGAAATATCTGAGTTTCCATCAGCCTGGCTCACACTGTTCACTCTGCCTTGGTGATTCCCCATCCAATATGCAGCCCCACACAAGTTGTTTGCAGCAGCTTTTCCATATGAATGGCTTATCACATTTCAGGGCTCAGACTTCTCCAAAATCTCTCAAACAAGCAGCAGCTTGCATCATTGTGTCCCATATCTATCAATAAGCAGTCCAAGACCTAGCACTAGCACCAGCCTGCCTTGTTCCAAAGTTTAACCTGGTCTGGGCACTTCCAAGCATAATACAAATAGCAGCCATCTTCAGATTGCTTTGTAGCTCCTTTAGTGTTTATCATATATATATTAAGCACTAAAGTCATCATCATAAAAAATTATCTATAATAATAAAAGCACAATATGCTAATTATACTGGACATCCTTCTGGACAACTTTCCAGACGAAGCTGGGACTATGATGGCTGAGGTAGCTGCTGTGCTTTTGAGGGCAGAGGCAAGCCACAGCAGCTGTGAGAACTGAACCCCTTGAATGAATTTTGTGCATCTGGCCTCTATTTTAAAAATAAAATATTTGAAAATTTTCTCAGCTACATATATAAAGAAGTTTTGAAATAACCAAAAGATCATCTGCACCAAAAAATATAATTTTTCATAAAAATGAACTATTAACTCTTATTGCTAGCTTTTCCTTGCTGTTGCATTGTCATCTTCTTCTGTTTAACAAGTTTATTCCTCATTAATTAAGACTCTATGGCATGGGCAGATCATAGCTTTTTTCTTTTCTCCTGATCCTGATCAGGCAACAAAGAAAAAAGCTTAGATTTGTCATGCTTCTGAAGTTGTCTGCACCTCAAAAACTTTTTTCATCTTTTGGTTTTACCCTTTTCACTTTATTTTGAAGTTGTAATTTTTCTTTCCAACTCAAGGATGCATATTTTCATTTATATTTTAAGCTATCCATAGTTGCTTAAGGTATCTAACCCATCGTATCACTAGAGACCGAAGGATTTTTTTAAGTCATTGTGTGAGAATGAGGGTATCATGTTTAAAATTTCAAACATAATTTATTCAAAGGATCTCCAACAGCCTTTTATTTCAACTTTAAAATGTTAGTATTTACAAATTAAAATTTCTCAAAGGACTTATTATAAAATATTTGCTTGAGCTAGTCCAGGACTGAGTGAGGTAATACTCAATACATTTGTGAATATTTCAGGAAACAGATCTCCTGTTCAATTCTTCTTGGAGCATGGATACTCTTTCTGATATCATGGAGAGTCAGAAGGAAAGACACATGTATGCAAATTAGCACTCAGAAAGAGAAAATTGATGATCTAAGAAGTAACAGCACCACAGGAACTACTGGAATTACCATATAAAGCCTTCCTTGACAAAACTGAAAATCAACCATGAGGACAAGGGAGATTGTAATAGTGTCTTTTTTACTGACATGTGCTCTGAATTTAGAAGGCTTTTGTAGATATCCCCAATCTTTTGTGATTAAGATCACCTTATTCCTAACCCCTTTCTACTATGAATCAAGTAATAAGAACTTAGTGTAAACTTTATGCTAGAATGATAGGAGGATAATACATGGCTCTAGTTAGTATTAAATGATACAAAATATATCTCACCACCAACTCCTATTAATTAGAATGCCTATTTTACCCTACAAAAATTTAAGTTCATATGTTATATTTTCAGTGCAATTGATTCTGCGCTGCTGAAAGAATTTTGGGAGATAAGGATTGCCCATATCCCAGAAATCAATCCTAATGGACAGGTAGTTGTTTCTAAAATTCACCTGCTCCATGATTAATAAAACTGGTTGGCAATAAAAAAGAAAGTGCCAGATATTTCTATGCCTCATAAAAAGTTCTCATTAAATCAACCTTCATATAAAATTGATTTTGACCCCAAAAAAGTGGACTTCGCAGATATCCTGGCACTTTCTGATGGGAGAGTATCACAATTGTGAAAGCACATAGATATTCATTCTCACACATCACTAGCTTCCTTTCCTGTCAAAGATAGACATTTAAGTCCAAGGCCAATTTTCCTGAGAATAGATTCATTCCATTACTAAGAGAGGAAAAAAACTCAAATCGGGGCCTTCTTTTTAAGTTTAGGCCACACAAGAATGTGTGAAAGGTTTCTCAAGTTCCTCACAAAAATATCATAAACAATTTACTTAAAAATGAAATATTTGAAAAATTCTCTCAGCTACATACATAAAGAATTTTTGAAATAACTAAAGATTATCAGCACCAAAAATATATTTTTTCATGAAAATGAACTGTATATAAACATACACTCAATAAAAGTTGCTTAATTTGCTAAAAAAAAAACACCTAATTTTATTTTTTAATATATTCTATTTATTCTTTTACAGAGAAGAAAGGAGAGGGATAGAGAGTTAGAAACATCGATGAGAGAGAATCATCAATCAGCTGCCTCCTGCACAACTCCTACTGGGGATGTGCCCACAATCAAGGTAGGGCCCTTGACCAGAATCAAACCTGGGACCTTTCAGTCCACAGGACGACGCTCTATCCACTGAACCAAACCAGTTAGGGCAAATTAACTCATTTTAAATTACCCAGATCCAGACATATTAGTATACCAGTATAATCAGCAACACATAAGTCTGGACTGGAACATCATTTTTCTCTATATCTCAATTTCTCCATCTATATCACTATGTGTCCATATATTTATGTGGTTTTTTTCAACTCAAATATTTCCTGATTCTGTGATTTAAGATTCTTTTTCATGTGTTGTCAGGGCAATGGTGGTCTCTCTATTACATAACTTATATGATTACATGACTTTTGGTTGAATATAATTCAGCGACACCCAAATAAACCTTGGTGCTCCCAAGGGAGAACAAGACTCCATATCATAAATCTTTGATTAATTAAATTTTCTGACAAAAGAAATAAATCACCAAAAAAGCAGATGTTTTATTTGTTGTTATTAAATTTTACTTTTTCTGGAGTTGGAAATATTCTATCTAAACTTTTATACTTGTATTTCTATGTCACAGAATAAGCCTTTGATTCAAACTTATGAAGTGAATATAGAAATGTAAATAAAGCCCATTTTTCTTAATTTCAAGATTCGGTGCAAAGAAAAGGGGAGGAATCAATAAAAATATTTCAAAAGATGAAAATTGGTAGAGAAAAATGTTTATGTTTAATCTATGAAGATGTTCAAGAGAGAATAGATTAAAATGTATAAAAGAGGAGGATTTGTTCATGGATGATTCACTCATTCAAAAATAAGTTTTGCCTCTTAGCATTTGTCTTTGCCCTTATATGCGCTGTGTGTATGTGTTTGAGTGTATTCAATCTAGATCAGTATAATATAGATGTGTATACTTATTTGGGCATTTAAAACTATGTTATTATTCTCTGATTCTACATGCTCCATTACTTACATTTTTAATACTTTGAATTTTCTGATTTTCTTTTTTCTTTTCTTTTTTTTAATTTTTTTAATTTTTCAATTACAGTTTACATTCAGTATTATTATTTTTTAAAATATATTTTATTGATTTTGTACAGAGAGGAAGGGAGAGAGATAGTTAGAAACATCGATGAGAGAGAGTCATCGATCAGCTGCCTCTTGCACACCCCCTACTGGGGATATGCCCGCAACCAAGGTACATGCCCTTGACCGGAATCGAACCCGGGACCTTCAGTCCCCAAGCCGAAGCTCTATCCATTGAGCCAAACCGGTTTCGGCTGATTTTCTTTTTTCCTACTGATGGAAAAGGTCCATGCCAGAAGGGAGAAATATATTTTTAAAAAACTCCAGCTCAAGTAATAACCTTTTTTACAAAGCCTATGTCTATTTTCTTAGCTAATCATCATGTCCATCTGTTGTAATCACAATTAATCATCTATTCTGGTAAGCACAATTTTTGCTTATGTTTTTGTTTTCATTAATTGGTGTAATTTTTAAAGGTAGAAATCAGAAATCAGGTCTCTCTCTCTCTCTCTCTCTCTCTCTTTCTCTCTCTCTCTCTCTCTCTCTCTCTCTCTCTCTCTCACACACACACACACACACACACACACACACACACTAAACAACAGATTTATTCCAAAGCATGGCTGTGGAGTGAGGGACAGAGGCAGGCTAAATTGAGAGGAAAAATCAAGCACTGTCCTCCCTTTTCTAAGTAGTTACTTCCTGAATGGGAGCTTTGACTCTGTAACCTTAAAAAGGTTAAGGTCTTCATTGCCTGCAACCATCGCCCTGTTTCAGGAGTACGCTCTGATTGTGAAAAATTATTTACTGATTACATGATACCAATCACAGACAATAATTGTCACGATGGGACAAATGAAGCCCCATATATATTTCTGCAGATTGAGAAAAACATCAGTGCAAACAACCCAGTGTGTGTGCAGGGAATTTTAGCCTAGTAGCTCTGCCAAGTTAAGCAAGTTATATCATTTGCTCTAAGAAGATTTTCATAACAATAAGTTTATGCTTTTTGTCTAAACAAAACGTGTCAAAAAGGGAAAATAACCTACTAGAATTCTCCATTTACTCTGAATCATTAGTATTTTGGCAGGAGAGGGAAGTTTTTTGGAGGGCTGGATCATTTTCTCTCCCTCTGAGGGTAAATTATCAACACAGCATTTTGTTCTTTCTGATTCTGGCTGGTCTCTGAAAGGGTGAAGTCCTGTAAAGGTACGTGTATTCTACCAACATGATCTATGGGGGGAAAGGGGATTTATGATGGTCATAAATCTCACAGCCTCTGAGAAAACGTCCAGAGCAGGCACGTGATGCCAACCAACTGACACATATAAATGATGCATTTTCCGCTAGGGCAACAGCTCATCTCCATAATCCACACAACTGCTGAGAAGACAAAGTGAGAAATACAGTCTGTCCAATTCCATGGCTAAAACAAAATAAGCTTCAGTTAATCATTTATCGACCTCCCCAAACCATAGGCCCAGAAAGTAAATACCAACAGACTGCAACGATCGAGGAAATTTGGTGGGAAATTTTGCATTTATAAATAAAGCCATAAACAACAACCAATACGTGCATGTACATGAAAACATCAATATTGCATACTCCCTTTATTTCACTAGAATTTTATTCTCAGGAATGAAAGTTCACATTAATATGTGAAGGTATTATTGTTGTGAAAGAAGTTTTATTTAAACTTACAGGAGCCAAATTTTCTTGAAAGAACCCTCCAAACTCCTAGTTCAGTTGAATTTTGTAATTAGGGGGAAAATGATTTCTGTATAATTTTATTTAATTTGCTTAGTATGTTGATAGTTTGTGGTATATGTGTCACAGATGATAGGAGATATTTGGCCTGTGCAAATGGAGACACACAGGCAAATGTGTGGAAGAGACTCCATGACATCTGACCATCTCCTCGTTCCTTCCAATGTTTAATTTCCACTTAGGGTCCCTGAGATGGTGAACACCTAGGGAACCAGTAAGTAATGGCATCTCCATGCTTTTCTTTCTTTTTTTAAATATATTTAATTGACTTCAGAGAAGAAGGGAGCAAGAGATAGAAACATCAATGATAAGGGAGAATCATTGATCAGCTGCCTTCTTATGCCCCGCACTGGGGATGGAGCCCACAATCCATGAATATGCCCTGACTGGGAATCAAACTGTGACCTCCTGGTTCATAGGTCAATGCTCAACCACTGAGCCATACCATCTGGACCTGCTTTTCTTCTTACAGACTAGAGTTTTATCAGTATCCCTTTATCCTCAGCCCACCCTGATCCTTATTTTCTCTCCCATCGTGCTATTGCTGAAACATGACTGCCCTCTTATTCCACACTATGGAAGAAATAATTGAAGGCTGAGATGCAAACAAAGAAAAGTTGCTTACCTTCTTTTAGGTACTCACTATATATATCTTATCTAATAAAAGAGTAATATGCAAATTGACCATCACTCCAACACACAAGATGGCTGCCTCCATGTGGACACAAGATGGCCAGCAGGGGAGGGAAGTTGGGAGGGACCAGGCATGCAAGGAAGGGAAGTTGGGGGCAATCAAGCCTGCAGGAGAGAGCAGTTAGGGTTGACCAGGCAGGCAGAAGAGGGAAGTTGGGGGTGACCAGGCCTGCAGGGGAGGGCAGTTGGGAGGACCAGGTCTGAAGGGAGGGCAGTTAGGGGCAATTAGGCTGGCAGGTGAGTGGTTATAGAGTGATCAGGTTGGCAGGCAGAAGCGGTTAGGGGCAATCAGGAAGGCAGGCAGGCACGTAGTTGGGAGCCATCAGTCCTGGATTGTGTGAGGGATGTTCCAGACTAGAGAGAGTGCAGACTGGGCTGAGGGACACACCCCTCCCAATGAATTTCATTCACTGGGACTCTAGTATATATATAATTGTACAAGAGCTCTTTCTGATTTACTAGCTCTAGTAACTGTTAATTAACCTTTCCACATTAAAAAACAATTTATTATTTCAGAGATCACAATATTTATGGTTTTTATCATCTGGTTCATACTTACCATAGGAACACATATTTGATATAGTAGAAAATTAGTAATATATGTATGTATGTACATATGCATGTATATATGTATGCATGTATCTACCTATCTATACACATAGCTACACATATACATATACACATACACACATATAATAGGGCATATTTCAGTGTCTCAGAATCTTACAATGGGAAATAAAAGCTAAAATTCTGGACAGCACAGGTAAATGTTTCAAGATTTAGACACAGCATTCACTTCCCTCACCTCCTGTATTTATATGAATGGACTACTAGGTACTTCTACATTTCATGACTTCAAGATAAAACAAATGGAATAAACAATTGCAAGATAGACAGCATGTAAAAAATTCACTTATGCTGTTATCTGAAACCATGTACTAGTATATGGAGATATATTTTACATAAATTAGAAAAATTGACACATATTCAGGTTACTCTGGATAGGATACATTTATAAGACTTGATTATAACAAAATCAATGATGCCACCATATACAAGAATAAACTTAAAAGGATTTAAATATGTAAATATCAAGACCTGACAGGTAACTAAGTTGGTTAGGGCATTGTCCTTATATGCCAAAGTTGTAGGTGCAATCTCCAGTTAGGGCATATACAAGAAACAACCAATGAATGCCTAAATAAGTGTAATAACAGATTGACCTCTCTCTCTCTCTCTCCCTCTCTCTCTCTCTCTCTCTCTCTCTCTCCCTCTCTCTCTCTCCTCCTTACTTTCTCTCTCAAATCAATAAATTAGCCTGGCCAGTGACACTCAGTGGTTGAGTATTGTTTGGTCAGGGCACATGCCCACATTGCAGGACTGATCTCCAGTGTAGGGCGTGTAGGAGGCAGCTGTTCAATGAGTCTCTCTTATTGATGCGTCTATCTCTCTCTCCCTTCCTCTTTGAAATCAATAAAATAATTTTTAAATAAATAAAATCAATATTTTAAATGTAACATGTAAAACTCCTAGAAGAAAATATAGGCAATAAAATCTCAGACATTGCTCTTAATTTTGTTTTTGCTGCTGTATCTCCCCAGGCAAGGGAAACAAATGAAATATAAACAAATGGTACTACATTGAACTAAAAAGTTTTAACAGCAAAGGAAACCATCAACAAAATGAAAAGACTACTTACTAAATAGGAGAACATATTTGCAATTAATACATTTGATAAGGGGTTGATATACAAAATTGATGAAGAAATCAGATAACTCAACACCAGAAAAACAAAAACAAAAACAAAACAATTAAAAAGTTGGCAGAAGACCTCAGTTGACGCTTCTCCAAGGAACACATACAGATGGCCGTAGACATGAAAAGATGTTTAACCTCACTAATCATTAGAGAAATGTAAAAAAACAGAAACAAACAACAACAAAAAACAACCCACAATGAGATAGATACCACCTCACACCTGTCAGAATGGCTATCATTAATAAATCAATAAACAACAAGTATACAGAAAAGAGAACACTGCTGCATTGTTGGTAGGAATGCAGATTGGTACAACCACTATGGAAAACAATGTGGAGGTTCCTCAAACAATTAAAAATAGAATTGCCTTATGACCCAGTCATTCCCCTTCTGGGATTTAGCTGAAGAAACCTATGAATATACAATATATGCTTTTATGTTCATTTCAACTTTATTCACAACTAGAGGTCCAGTGTACAAAACTGTGCACAGGGGTGGAAGAGTCCCTCAGCCAAGTCTGTGCCCTCTTGCAATCTGGGATCCCTTGGGGGATGTCCCACTGCCAGGAATTGGGCCTAAACTGGCAGCCAGACATCTCTCTCACAATCCAGGACACTATGCACCAATGATCATACTTTTCATACAGGTGAAAAGCATTTTGCTGTTGTATGGGCAGCTACATATTTTTCCCTGATTATAAAATTAGTACATAACATGATCCTTCTGAAGCAGTAGTACCATTTTCCCCAGCTTATGGGTGGAAAAACTGAAGCAGAGAGAAGTTAGGTAATTGGCTTTGTCAATTATGTAACTTCTAGTTATAAGTATTAGAATTAGGGCTGACCACAAAATGCACAAGCCAGATTCCATGCATGTCATCACTGCACCATCCTATTTTTTCAGTGTTAGAGTAGCCATGCCAGGTTTTAATCTTTAAATCTAAGTGACTGTTCTCAATATATAGTGTAGGGTCCCTAGGCCTGGCCAGTGATCAGGGCTGATCTGTGGGGTGACTGGTAGGATGATGGGGGGCCTCAGCTGGCACCTGCCTTGGCTGGTGGCCTGGCATTGTCCTCTGGCCAGCCCTGTCCTCTGCTGTTGCTTCTGCTGGTTACCTCCCTCTGAAGGGCGACCAGCAGGTGGGGCAATTGGGACGCAACTTGGCTGGTGGCCTGGTTCCGCCCACTTGTTGAGCATGTTACCCCTGGTGGTCAGTGCATGTCATAGCAACCAGTTGTTCTGCTGTTCAGTAGATTTGCATATTGGGGTTTTATTACATAGGATAGCCAAGCTATGGGAGCAACCCAAGTGCTCATCAATAGATAAGTGGCTAAAAAAAGCAGTGGTGCATACATAATGGAAAACTACTCAGTTGTAAAAAAGAAGGAAATCTTACCTTTTGGGACAGCATTGATGGACCAGGGTATTATGTTAAGTGAAGTAAGTCAGACAGAGAAAGACAAAAACCATGATTTCATTTATATGTGGAATCAAAGGAACAAAAATGAACAAACAAACAAACAAAATAGGAATAGACTCATATATACAGAGAATAGACTTATGGTTGCCAGAGGTTGGGGGGGGGGGTTGGGAGACTGGGTGAAGAAGTAAAGGGATTGAGAATCACAAATTGGTAGTTACAGAATAGTCACAGATATAATTACAGCATATGGAATACAGTCAGTAATATAATAACTATGCATGGGGTTAGGTGGTTACTGGTAATATTGAAGGGACCACTCTATAAAGTATATGATTGTCTAACCACTATGGATACACCTGATAACAATAAAAAAAGTAATATTGAATGTAAGCTGTAATTTAAAAATAAAAACAAACAAGAACGTATCAAAACCCCAGCCTGGAAGTAATGGTTGCAAATTAAAAATTAGATTACACTGCACTAGTGTGTGTATACAAGTATGTGTGTGGTTACATGCATATTCCCCAATGATCCTCCTTGGGAAAGAGGATCATTAAAAAGCATATCAACAACCATAAATTCTATCCAAAGAGAAATAATTAGTTCAGCTTATTCTTCTTTATAGAAAAATCTACCTACAATTAAATAATCAAGTGAAGTCTGGATCTTTTAATGTATAAAAGAATGAATACTGCCTCTGGGAATTACAGTGTTAGACTTTAAATTTTATACCAATGCTAATATTTTTACACACAAGATTGAAGTTGAAATTACATTGGGAAACTCTGATTATAATGGAGGGGGAACAGGCAGAGCTAATAGTTGACTTACAGCTAAAGCTTTTTGTAGAACAGTAACACATACTCTCAAGAAAGAGTATGCATTGTAAATAATACCAGAAGTTTGAGAGGAAATAGAGGAGGCATATAAAAATGCTTCAGAAAGTCAGAAAAGCTGATTGATGATGGGAAGATGAAACCCAACTTCCAAAGTCAGTGACTACATTGTCTTTAAAAGAGAATAAAGTTTCTGGCATGAGGAGGAGGTAACATAAAATTGTGCTGAAGGAGAGAAATTCTGTAAAGGAAGAGATGTGGACTTGGAATTACTAAGATGGAAGTGCTATGAAGGACACTGAAAGAAATAAGTCATTAGCTAGTTAGTGCACAGTTAAACTCCCAAGTTTTTATGGAGAAGCCATAGCCATCAAACCATTTCCTTTGATGACCCATCTAACTGCCTATGGGCAGAATAACCCAACCAGTGCAGGCTGCCAGGTAACCAGCCAATGACTCAAGAAGAATTCAAAGATTGCTACTTCCCAAAAGTTTGCTGTTTCTTCTTTCTTCTTCTTACTGAAATCCTGCATTTGCCTTTCATAGATTAGATCAATGTGTGCTTTAGATTCCTTTGTGTACAAGTAAAATACCATATTGATAACTACATATATTTTTGAGTTCTTTGACAGGAAGATTGAGGCTAGATGGAGAGTTTAGAGGGAAACTTTGGCTGAGCAGGCCTGGGTTAAAACAGGAAACACTCCACATCCCTGAAGGAGATGATTATAATCCTCTTTAGTCACAGAGTCTCCTAAAATAGGCTTCCACTTCTCAACTTCCTATTAACTCAAAATAAGCAGAGCTTATGTGGAAGTGGGCACCATTCAACTTTATTACCCTGAAAGGATAAAATAAGGATTTACCTGCACAAGGAAACAATACTGCACTGCTTTTATTTTATTTTTTTACAAAGTAAACCTTTTGTTTTAGAACAGTTTTAAATTTATCAAAAACTGCATATTTCCCATATACCACACATGCAATCTCTCCTATTACATTACATCTTACATGGCATTAGTATTATATATTTGTCACAACTTATTAACTGATGTTAATACATTATTAACTAAAATCCATAATCTTTCAAATTTCCTTAGTTTTCACCCAACATCATGTTTTGGTCTGTTTGTTTTTGCTGTTGTCCCAGGATACCACATTACAATTAGTCATCATGTCTCCTTAGGCTCGTGGCTGTGGCAATTCATCAGACATTCCTTGTTTTTTTATTACCTTAACAGTTTGAAGATTCTTGGTCAGTTATTTTGTAAAATTTCACTCAATATGGATTTCTCTTTTTTAAATTTGTTTTTATTTAATTTTTTCAATATGGATTTGTGTAATGTGGGATTTGTTTCTTTTGTTTTGACTTTATTGTGGTAACATTGGATAATAAAATTATATAAGTTTCAAGTGTACAGTTCTATAATACATCATCTATATATTGTATTGTGTGTTCACCACCCCAAGTCAAGAATCCTTCCATCACCATTTATCATCTATTTATCCTCTTCTACCTCCCCGCCCCTTTCCCTTTGGTAGTCACATGCTGTTGTCTGTGTCTGTGGGGTTTTTTGTTTGTTCGTTTGGTTGGTTGGTTGGTTGGTTGGTTTTCGTTCTTTTGCTTAATCCCTTGATCTTTTCCCCCAGCCTCCCAACACTCCTCTACTCTGACAGCTGTTAGTCTGTTCTTTGTATCTATGAATCTGTTTCTATTTTGTTTGTTAGATTACTTTGTTCATTAGATTCCACATATAAGTGAAATCATAGGGTGCTTATATTTCTCTGACTGGCTTATTTCACTTAGCATAATGCTCTTCAGGTCCATCTGTGATTTTTTTTTTTTTTTCATGATTAGACTCAGTGGTGTTTTGGGGAGGAAATCCAAAAGATAAAAATAAATTTTCTTCATATCAACATGACTTATCACTGTTGATATTAACCTTGACTGCATGGTTGAGGTAGTGTTTCTTAGGGTCTCCCACCAGGTAATTAGTCAGTCTTTTCCTCCCTTTCATACTGTAGTTAACTTTTGGAGGAGATTCCCAATGCACAGTCCACACCTAAAAGTGGGGATTTATGTTCTATATCACTGAAGACAGAGTTTCTACATAAATTATTAGAAATTCTTTATCTTCATTACTTATTTATAAATGTATGAACTTAAAGATGTTCATTTTATATTTTGGATTATTATCTGATATATTTTATTTCTCATTTTCCCCCCTAATATTTGCCTTTGTCTATTGAATTCCATCTTTAGCCACTCTCCCTTTTCTGCCATCAATGAATAGGACCAAAAGTTCCAACCCTCGAGTTGTTTCCACAGACAACCAGCCCCCATCTCCCCATTTTAGACATCTTTGTAGTTATCATAGGAAATTCTAAGGGTTTTAGCGGCTTCCAAATATATACATCTCTTGCTCCTTAGTCTTTAACTTCATATTTTCACCTTTGATATTGTGAGTTATAAGAAATATACTGAAGGTGAAAAATGAAGTCGAAGACTAAGGGGCAGGGGAATCATCTTGTAGGTCAAAGTAAGAAGTTTTAATTATATCAATAAGTTAGATGGGGAAAAAAGTAAGATGCTGATCAGGAAGGAGATATGATCTGGTGTGAATTTAAAAGATAATTCCTGTTGCTATATGAAAAATAACCACCCATGGCAAAAACTTGAACAAAGGAGATAAGGTAAATGGCTATGATAGGGGTTGGCAAACCATGGCTCTCGAGCCACATGCAGCTCTTTGGCCCCTTGATTGTGGCTCTTCCACAAAATACCACGGCCTGGGTGAGTCTGTTTTGAAGAAGTGGTGTTAGAAGTAGTTTTAAGTTTAAAAAATTTTGACTCTTAAAAGAAATTTCAATCATT
Source organism: Pipistrellus kuhlii (assembly GCF_014108245.1). Classification (NCBI taxonomy): domain Eukaryota; kingdom Metazoa; phylum Chordata; class Mammalia; order Chiroptera; family Vespertilionidae; genus Pipistrellus; species Pipistrellus kuhlii. Next base: position 11,265,220 of record NW_023425471.1, on the reverse strand, counting down.
GTACTGTTGATTTTTGACTCTGTTGACTAATGAGTTTGCCGACCACTGGGCTATGATAATTCTTCATGAGGGAGTCGGTGGCTTGACTAAAATGGGAGCATTAGATATGTCTTTATAAGTGGTCAAACTCAAGATACATTTTAAATATAAATTTCATAGGACTTAAAGATTAATTTGAAGTCAAAAGTTAGGTAAATGAAATATTTTGGTAACTGGTTTGCCATTGAATATATTACTAATTATATCATATTTTTATTTATTTATTTACTAGAGGCCCAGTGCACAAAATTCACGCATGGGGGAGGGAGGAGGTGGTGGTGTCCCTCAGCCCAGCCTGTTCCCTCTCCAATCTGGGATGCCTCGAAAGATGTCCAACTGCCCATTTAGGCCCGATCCCAGTGGACATCCCTGGGATCAGTCGCACAGTAGGACTTCCCTCTCACAATCCAGGACTGCTGGCTCCCAACTGCTCGCCTGGCTGCCTTCCAGATTGCCCCTAACCACTTCTGCCTGTCACCTGATTACCCCCTAACCATTCTCATACCAGCCTGATGGATGTTTAACTGCTCCGCTGTCAGCCTGTCTGCCCCCAACTTCCCTCCTCTGCCCGCCTGGTCACCCCCAACTGCTCTCCCTTGCAGGCCTGGTGCCTCCCAACTGCCCTCCCTTGATTGCCTGATCACACACAACTGCCCTCCCTGCTGGCCTGCTCCCTCCTAACTGCCCTCCCCTGCTGGCCATCTTGTGGTGGCCATCTTGTGTCTACATGGGGGCAGGTTCTTTGACCAATGGGGGCAGCCATCTTGTGTGTTGAAATGATGGTCAATCTGCATATTACTCTTTTATTAGATAATATTTATTTATTTATTTATTTATTTATTTATTTTGAGTGTGGGTGGTTTTTATTTGGGTGGAATTACATCTCTTGCTTTCCAAAGTCCCATTTTTCTTATTCCAGGCCTGAATGATGTCCAGCTGGGGATTTATTAAAGCTAGATGTAAAGCCAGAGTCCTAGGCTTTGAAGGTGAGCATATTATGCTAGGAATATACCTCATTGGCATAGGAATCATTTAGGCTGTTTATTTTTAAGAAATATCAGACATAGTAAAAGTCTAAAATTTGAGTGTAAATTAGCCTTTAATAAGAGACATTTATATTTATTAGGAGAATCTTCATTTGTAAGGCTATCTCCCTCTGTGTACCAGGAAGAGAAGAATGACTCTAAATATCTAGAAAACAAAGACTTAAATGTGGATAAAATCCTTAATCTTGTTTATTTTGTTTTTCCCATAACTGGCTTTCCCCATGTCTCCTCCCCAAACATCTTTCTTTAGCTGGAGATGGTATTAAAGGGGGTGGCTTTGGCCATTTCTGGGAATGGCTCAGTTTTTCTAGGCCTTTCCCACGTATACATGATATATATATATAAGTTCACCTTCAGTGGTGGGCCTCCAATCTTTCCCCATGGCCAGTTGGTTCCAAGCTTAACCTTGTTCCCTATGGCCAGTGGGTTCCAACCTAATCTTGCTGATTACGCTTTACCTTGTAACCTCCCATAACTGGCCTCCCCACCGCAACATCTTCTTTTGTCTTTAGCTGGAGATGGTATTTAAGGGGGTAACTTTTGCCATTTCGGGGAGTTGTTCAGTTTTCCTGGGTCTCTCCCATATATAGAAGAATTATACATGTTATTAGGATTCAGTTTGCTTTTCTCAGGTTAATTTGCCTTTTGTTACAAAGAGCTGCCAAGGAAATATCACAGTCAAGCGCTATATAGAACAAGGCTTTACTTACGTAGAAGAGAGCAGAGCAAGATCACCTTCAATGGTGGGTCTCAGTTCCTCACGGCCAGCGGGTCTCTCCCAGTGGCCAAATGCAGAGCAGTTTGTCTATGTGCACCCCTCTGATGCCAGAGTCAAAGGAACCTTGTCCCCTCCCATCGGAAGACAGATAACACAGTAGGGTTTGTCAGGTGCCGTATTACGTACACACTTTCAGCAGAGACAAAAGAACACTCATCAAGTCTGAAACAAGGAAAGATATTCCCACACAAGATGATAAGCTGGGCACAGGCTGTGAGGACACTATCTCTTGGTAAGAAAATGTTTTAGGTCCAAGGCCCATTCTCCTGTGGCTGAGTGGGGGTGGAAAGACTGCACAAAGGAGACTGCATTTGCCAAAAATTGTGAATAATGGACAAGAGAAGACAAGACTCTTTGTATATTTTCATTATGTACTATGTATTTATGAGACTCAAGTGAAATATGCTGAAAATTGAGAAAATAAAAAGTGGTTGCTGGTTATAGATTAATATACAATCAAGAATTTGGATCCATATATTTAAAAGAACATTCAAAAATATAACTGAAAAGATGAGTGCTAAATATTAATCCACTAGTAGTGATGGATAAATGCACTTAAATATCAATGAACTGTACACCTATAAATGGATGAGACAGTAAGTTATATGTAAAACTATATATATTTTAAATACATATAAAACTACGTATATATACCAAAATAAAAAAGTGAATAAAGACTATTTAAAAATAAATAACTAGGAATCCCTAATATAATACATCAAGTAATAAATTTATCAAGGAAAGTGTAAGGTTTATACAAAAAAATATAACATTCTACTGAAAGAACTAAAACAATTTTGGGTAAATTGAAGGAAATAGTGTGTTTCTGTATTTAAAAATTAGATAACAAGTATACCTATTCTTCTTAATTAAAATATAATATATCAAAATAAAATTAGAGCAACCAGATGATTTATTGTTTTAACTTAACAAAATGATATAAATATATTCTGGAAAAGTTTTCTTCAAGAATATGATGCAGAAATATGAAAAATAAGATTACTACAGCAAAAATGATTTTATTAAAGGCAAACCGATAAATGGAATAAGAAATTAAGTGCATAATGATATATGCCTATGACTTTCTTTTTAATTCAATCTTCCAAGTTTCTCTTTAAATGTGGGGATTCATCCCATGAACGTGTAGTTTTACAATTTATGTTCTGGTCTTGTTCCTTCAATCTCACTTCAAGTTTACAAATTATTTTGTCTTTATTTTTTTCCTAACGTTTACTAGATTGCTACGTTACAATTAATTATATTTTTTCCTTTGTTAATTAGACATTATACTGGTTCTTACCATCATTCTACTAGTATTAGTTTTCTGCCTTCTGTGCTCAGACTCAAAAGTATCTTAAAATAGAAAGAAAATGCTGACCATGTTTCTTGACTTTATCCCCTACACCAGTAGGATGAAACATTTTGAACATTTCTTCACTGGTACATACTCCTACAACTTGATTGGAATACTTTCACTTAACTCCTTCTTTGCTCACTCATTCTTAGGTTTTAATGTTAGTTTAGTACTTTTTTTCTTAAATCCTCACCTGAGGATATTTCTCCATTGATTTTTAGAGAGAGTGAAAGAGAGAGGGAATGGCAGAGGGAAATATCAATGTGATTGCCTCCTGCACATCAATAGATTGCCTCCTGCACAAGCCCTGACGAGGGCCAGGCCTGGAGAGGAGCCTGCAACTGATGTACATGCTTTTGATAGGAATTGACCCCCAATAGAGAGTGTGCAGAGGGCAGCAAATAGATATTTCTCTCTCATTGGTGTTTCTAACTCTCTATCCCTCTCCCTTCCTCTCTGTAAAATCAATAAATATATATTTTTTAAAAGAATTAATTTTCCTGATGCAAAAAGGGAAAGAAGCCACCTTTCAGAGCATTTTCATTAGAAAACCTATCATTGTAAATCTTTCTCTGCTTGTATGAAACATATATAAATCTTTTAAACACCTAAATAAGCTCCTTTACAGCTTTAAAATTTTATATAAAGCTCTTTAAGACTTTATAATCTTTATCTAGGACTAGGGAGCCAAGTTTTTGAAATATAATCATCAGCCCTAGCAGGTCTGGCTCAGTGAATAGAGTGTTGGCCTGTGGACTGGAGGGTCCCAGCTTCAATTCCAGTCAAGGGTACATGCTCAGGTTGTGGACTCAATCCCCAGTAGGGGGCATGCAGGATGCAACTGATCAATGATTCTGTCTCATCATTGATGTTTTTATCTCATTCTCCCTCTCCCTTCCTCTCTGAAATCAATAAAAAAATATTTTTTAAAAAGAAATACAATCATCAAAGAAGATGGCATCCCCACCTCATATTTTCTGTGGGAAACTAGGAGCCTAAAACTTCAGCAGGAATCTTCTTCCAAAACTACCTCCTATATTATGATAATTTTTTTCTTTTGGATAAAATCAATTAGCTAACCCAGATGGTCAGCCCAATTATCAGTGAATTGAGTATGAACTCTGTGCTGTTAAGTCCTCTTACGAGAAGACTAGTTATTTTTAAAAAATAAATAAATAAAGTGATTTTGAAGAAGTATATAAATAACATTAATTTTATGCCAAGAAAAATAAAGGAGAAATCTAAAAATACAAGGAGAAGAATAAATAAATAAGAAACTTAGCATATATATGATGAAAGCATAATATGCTAATTAGACCAGACAGACGAAGCAGAGCCACTTGCATGAATTTCATATATATATTTATTTCAGAGAGGAAGGGAGAGGGAGAGAGATAGAAATATCAGTGATTAGAGAGAATCACTGATCGGCTACCTCCTGCATATCCCACACCGGGGGTAGAGCTTGCAACCCTGGCATGTGCCCTGACCAGGAATTGAACCATGACCTCCTGGTTCATAGGTTGAAGCTCAACCCCTGAGACATGCCAAATGGGCAGGATGTGTTACATTTTTAAAAATTACTTCCTTCCTAAATATGCACAAATTGGATCACAGAGTTGAACTAAACATCAGTGGCAAAATGTGGATTTATTTTTGATGGCTACAAAATGCAAAGTATCAAAACTCTGTGAGCTGTTGCCCTTTTACTCAGATACCTCACATTTCTGACACTGCTCTTTTATTTATTTATTTATTTATTTATTTATTAAAAAAAAAAAAAAACCTGAACCATTTTATTTTATTTTATTGATTTTTTACAGAGAGGAAGTGAGAAAGATAGAGAGCTAGAAACATCGATGAGAGAGAAACATCGACCAGCTGCCTCTTGCACAACCCCTACCGGGTTTGTGCCCACAACCAATGTACATGCCCTTGACCAGAATCGAACCTGGGACCTTTCAGTCCACAGACCGACGCTCTACCACTGAGCCAAACCCATTTCAGCCTGACACTGCTCTTTTAAAGTCTGATTCCAGAAAAAGTTTTGAGTTTGGTTACTCAAGCTGTAGAGTTAATTATATCAATGTGTGACTACTCTTCCTTATATTATGTATTGTGATGCACTGCTTCATAATTGAAAGAGCACCAGACTTAGAGTCAGAAGAATATGCATTTTAGTTCCCATGATGTTACTAAATGAGGTGTGGGGGCTGGAGAAAATTTATTTATTTTTCTGACCTTGTTTACTTTCTGGAAAGGAGAATAAGGTTTTCCTTATAGTAATACTAAAGACCAGGCGCACAGATTTGTGCATATTAAAAGGAAATTAATAAGAAGGTGACCAGCAGGGTGGGACTGGGCAAGACAGGCCAGACATGCTCTGGAGCCAATCTCCTGTGGTCCCACCTCTTGGCTGGCAGCACCTGGGGTGGCTCAGGGGCTGGAAGGGCATCTGCAGAGTGAGCGGGGACCCTCTAACAGTTGGGATCCCTCAGCCTGGCTGCAGACTAAAGCCGAAACTAGCAGTCTAACATTGCCCAAGGGGTCCTAGAGGGCACTCAGCAAAGATGCTTGCCCCCTGATGGTCAGTGCACATCATACATACCGGCCGGTCGGCCAGTCAGTTAGCCTTTTATCTATATAGATTGTGACAATTAAATGTAATATTGAATATGAATTCAATAAATGGTATCAATCAATATTTTGTTCTTACTAATATTACTATTGTTACTTTGTTCTTATTTTCATCTTTAGTTATAGCAACATTGGGCATGGTACATATTCTCTTATAGCCACAGTCTCCAAATATGTCAAGTGGGAATAATAATAGTATCTATTTACTGGCTAATGTAAGGGTTAAATGAGTTAATATATGTAAATCACATAGCAGAATGCCCTTCACAATGTAAATGCCATATAAATGTTAGCCATTATTATCAGTATTAGAGGAATTTGATTTTATGTTCATCCATGAATAGATTACTGGGGGGTATTTGAGGTATATAAAATGGGTTCTATAAAAAGTAACCTCACAGGGTAATCTGACCATAAAGTCTCTGAGACAGGTCATAGTGGGCAGCCACACCCAAAGCATGTAACTTTTTAGTAAAAGGTTTATTTTTGCCTTAAGCAAGCACTGTTCATTGTTTCTGTGTACCTAGGTTAACACACCTTTGAAATAAGAGTAATCATTCTATATCCAGCTATGAACCAGGAGGTCACTGTTCAATTCCCAGTCAGGGCACATGCCTAGATTGTGGACTCCATCCTCATTGTGGGGCATGCAGAAGACACTGACCTATGATTCTCTCTCATCATTGATCTTTTTATCTCTCCCTCTCCTTTCCACTCTGAAATCAATAAAATATATATATCGATATATCTATATCTATATGTCTATATGTCTATATGTCTATATGTCTATATGTCTATATGTCTATATGTCTATATATCTATATACCTATATACCTATATATCTATATATCTATCTATATATACATACACACACACACACACACACACACACACACACACACTGAGTGGTCAGATTATTATTATCTCTGAACACATAATAATCTGGCCACTCAGTGTGTGTGTGTGTGTGTGTGTGTGTGTGTGTGTGTGTGTGTGTGTATTAACCATAACTATCCTGTAATCTAATCTCACCTTCCTTTTTCCTGTCTCCATGTAATATTCCTCACGTTCCCTCCTTAATTCCAAATGTCTAAAAGAAACTGCAAGAGTGTCATTCTCCAGAGCATTTCAGATGTTGCTTTCTGACAATTGTTGTCCAGAGCATTTCAGACCTTGCTTTCTGTTAATTGTTGGCACAAGTAAATGCCGTAAAAGTTCTTTATAGGTTTGGACACTTCTTACCAAGTTGACGAAAGTGTGATTTAGGTGGAAGGAAAGTACCAACTTTAAAAAGATAGTTTTCAAGCCAGTTATGATGGATAAATGCAGTTTAATTTGGCTGGAGAATTCTAGGAGACTGAGCATTATACAGCCTCAGAGTTATCCATCGAAAGAGGTTAGGAGTTTGTCTCCATCAGTTCCTGGCAGTCATGCTAAATGCTGCTAGCAGGTAGATGGCTGGGATTGGCATTAACACCCTCATTCATAGTCTGCGTGCAGGCAGAGTGTGCTCCACGGGTCAGAGAGACACTTCAACAACGTCACAGGTACTGGCAGTTGGAAGCTTGCAGATAGGTGCTGAAATGTCACATGCCAAAGAAATATACGGGTGGGACAGTATTAACATCTGCCACCTACTACCAACACAGGGCACAGAGTATATGCTAAAGTTTGCTGATTGAACTGTTGAATGATAATGTAGACCTGGAAAATAACTTTTGTATTTGTTTCAGGGTTTACTTGATTTCCCATGTAGAATAGAAATTAGCTCTTTCTTTGTCACCTGATGATGGCTGCAACTTGAAATGTTTATCTGTCATTCCTGGGGTTTGCTAGTTTACAGTCACCCTCTAAGTTCACTTACTTTAAAAAGTATACACCTTGAAGAAAATTGTACCTGCCTGCTTATAACTTTCTGTAATACTCCAAAGAATATGAAATAAAACTTTCCACATTTTACGACAGTAATAAAACAAAAAGTGATATTCTGACAATGATCAAGTAGGTGTAAGCTGTTTTAAGACAATTCTATAAAATAAAAAAAACACACGCAAAAACATATGCAAATATGGTAACCTCTTGCACAGATTTTCAAAAAGGAACATAAATGATACCTGGATCAACTACTGAGTATTTAAAAACCGCAGGTTCTTTCCATGCACATTCACACTACTATGTCACCATGCTGACAAAATTTGCTAAACAAGTACTGTTTAAAAGGATTTCACATCCCTGAGAGAAAAAGGCAACCCATAATATAAAACATTACACTGCAAGTGAAGCTGGCTTGTTGGTAATACAACATTGATTTGTGTTGCTTCAGATCCTAGAGGCAATAGGAAAACTTTGTAACACTCAGCTACAAAATAAACCTTTTACTTTGCTTCCCTGTGTATTCCTTCTCTGTGGTCCACAGATATTTTCTGAATCATTGACTTCTTATTTCCACAGCATATAGAAACCTTAGAAGAGTGGGTAAAGTGTTTATAAGATTGAAAATGGACCCCATCAATTTGCAAATTGATGGGGTCCATTTTCAACCTTAAAAAATTAACAAGTGTGATCCCTAGTTGTGTTCATGGTGGAGTAAAGAATATGGCAGTGAATAGCTACTTAGACACTGAAATCAGATGGTGGGTATTAAGACGACTACTGTGTATGAAGCAACTAAATAAATAAACTATTTTAAACAAATGTGTCCTTCAGCAATGCTTCTCAACAGATCACTGGATAGAAAAGCTTTGATCTTGAATAAACTGTTACATCTGCTATGTCTTGTTTCCATTTTATTTATTTTTAAATCCTCACCCAAGGATATTTTTCCATTGATTTTTTAGGGAGAATGGAGGAGAGAGTGAAAGATAGAGAAAAATATCAATGTGACGGAAACACATCGATTGGTTGTCTTCTGTACGTGCCTGGACCTGAGCTCTGGCTGGGGAGGAGCCTGCAACCAAGGTATGTGGCCTTGACCAAAATCGAACACGGAACCCTTCAGTTAACAGGCCAAGTCTCTATCCACTGAGCCAAACCAGCTAGGGCCTGTTTCCATTTTAGCTGCATAATTTTTTGTTATATAAATGACTGTATGACCTCTCCCCAAGTGGGGAGAAGGAATTTTGACCAAATAAGGACTCTCTCCATTGCCTTTTTTTCTGGAAGTCTGCATGGCTGAATCAGACTCACAATGTTTCTGTCCATTAAGTTCCTATAAACAGTCTGGTGTCCTCACAAATCTTGTGGTCTGATGTTCAAGAGTGGAGGTTCCGGATATAGCAAGTCTGATTTCAAACGTTAGCTCTGCCAAGTTTATCATCTGAGTCAGCATGAGCACATAAATTTAACTTCTCTAAGACTCAGTTTCTTAATCTGAAAAATACAAATAATACCAGTATAGAATCAATAATAGGCTTGCTGTGGGGGTAAAGTGAGATAATTAATGTAATGTCTGGTTTATCTTAAATTCTCAAATTGTAAACTGATTAAAATTTTAAAACCTTATCTTTTTCCTACTATCTTCAGTAACTACATACTATATACTATGCTTTGGAAAATATTCCTTATGATTTTAATTATATAACTTAATAACATGGAGGCCATGAAATTCTTTTCCAAAGAAGACCAAGATTGGGATAACCCCTCAATAGAAAAATGATGCAAGTCTATCTTCCTTTACCTTAATAAGCAACAGTAATATTAATTTCCTCCCAGAAAACTTAGATTAAAAAGGATCAAACACATATTCTATGACTACACCTATTCTGTTTGGATTTCATACTAAGTTATTAGCTATTTTCTGTTAATTTGGAAAATTTAAATTGACTGTCTGCCAATATACTTGACTATTCCTTTACTGGTGGTAGTGAAAACATTGCTTTGCCATTGTAAACATATAATTATTTTTTTTAAATATTTTTTTTTATTTCAGAGAGGAAGGGAGAGGAAGAGAGAGAAACATCAAAGATGATAGAGAATCATTGATTGGCTACCTCCTGCACACCCTGCATTGGGGATCTAGCTCACAATCCGGGTGTGTGCCCTGACTGGGAATTGAACCATGACCCCTAGGTTGACACTCAACCACTGAGCCACAACTGGGCTATAATTTCCTTTCCATGCCAATTATTGTGAGTTATTTAACTTCTTATCTACCCCAAAGAAAACATTATACATCTGGTGGACAAGAAGCCTCATTAAAATCTGAAATTAAATCTCAGCTGGGAACAAGTTAGCTTAATCCCATTTCCATAGGATTTTCATTTTCACATATTTTATAAATTTCCATCTTAATAATGACTTATATGTACTTAGAGTATGATTATGGAGATGACAATAGATATTAATAAACAACAGCAAAGGAAAATGTCTACCAAATGCTAAAGGTGAGAAAGATCATGACTTCAATCAAACCAGGGATTCTGAGACTGTAATATATGAAAAGTCATAGTTACTTCCAGCAGTAATCATGGGAGCATTTAATTGATGTGGCAGGGCAAGGAAGAGAGGCTGGAAGGTTCCCTGGAGAGAGTGTAATAATATCTGAAGGGATGTAAATTAAATTTTTTCACTAGGGTCTTCTGGGATGCTCTCCTGGGTGGTTGGGTCTGGGCGTAATTGTCAAACTCTCAAAATATTTTCAATAATTGTAATTGTGTTACGCTATCATTTAGATATTCATGTTTCACATTAAGACTTAAAATCATGACATTTGTTCACATCTCTAGTTTTAAATATATCTGTTTTATCTGGTTATTATGATCTAGGACAGGGGATATTGCTTTTTCATTTAAATATATATGTGTGTATATATATTCTTATTGATTTCAGAGAGACAAAGAGAAGGACAGGGAGATAGAAACATCACTGATGAGAAAGAATCACTGATCAGCTGCCTCCTGCACACCCCACACTGGGGATCGAGCCCACAACCTGGACATGTGCTCTGACTGGGAATAAAACTATGACTTCCTGGTTCATAGGTCAACACTCAACCACTGAGCCATGTTGGCTGGGCATATGATAGTTACTCTTATTTCAAAGGTGTGTAAACCTAGATACACAGAAAAAATGGGCAGTGTTTGCTTAAGGAAAACATAAACCTTTTTCTAAAAAAGTTACATGCCTTAGCTGCAACTACCCACTATGACCTGCCTTAGTAGGGAATTTATGATCAGATCACCCTGTGAGGTTACTTTCTATAGGACCCCTTTCTATCCATCCTGCTGGTTATCATCCATGCTCACCTTCCAAACAAACTACTTGCACACAAATCTTTGTCTCAGTGTCTGCTTCTGCGGGATTCTAACCTACGATATAATATAAAGATTATTAAAGCAAGATCCATCATTATGAGATTTGGAAAGAATAGTCTGAGAAATAAGGACAGCAGCGATTCTGAAGATGAAGAATCCAGTTTTACAAGGAATTCAAATTAATTACAGCCTGTAATGATCTCTCTGTATTTAGCATTTTGGGGTTTTTAGTTAATCTTTGTAAAACTATGTGGCAACAATGAACATTGGCTGCTCAGACCTTGTTTCAAGAGAGAAACTTCTGGAAGAGTACAGTTGGCAGACAGGCTCCACTCGTCATCTCCTTGGAATCTCCTATGCCACTCATGCCAAGGCCACAGTCTCCCAGGGAACATTTCTGACAGGAACTGAGCAGGACAAGTGTATCGGTCAGGGTTTCACCACAAAACCAGAATCATAAGGAACTGGTTTGCATGATTATGGGGGGTATCAAGGCAAATTCAAAATCCATAGGTCAAGCTGTCAGGAAGGGCATGCTAGAACTCAAGTACCACCTGAAGGCGCCATCCAATCCCGTTTACAGGTTGAATTTCTTCTTCCTTGGGGAAATCAATTCCACTTTTAAGGCCTTTTTACTTGATTGATGAGGCCCACCCAGAATATCAAAGCTATCTCCTTTAGGAAAGTCAACTGACTGTAGATGTTAATCACATCTATAATACAAAATATCCTCACAGCAACAACCAGATTAGGATTTGAATAACTAGGTAGTATAACATGGCCAACTTGATGCACAAAATTGATGCTATAGGAGGAGAATTAGAGGCAAGCTACTTCTGCCAATGTGGGAATTCCTTCTCCGGGCAGTTAGGATCAGATAGAAAATTAATGAATTAGAAGAATGACTCTAGTAAGAAAAGCCAACACTCAAATTGGGACTAAGTCATTATTTTAAAATAAGGCAGTTTTCTTATTTTTGTTTCTGTAATGCATTACTAACTTTAAAATACTGTCAACAAGGGTGATTATTAGCTATATTTTTCATTTCATTGATAATCTTTATTAAAATTTCTAATCTATTAATAGGTTTAGAATTAAAAATCCAAAACATAGTATCATGGGTTAAAACGTATTACAAAGCTTTGTAATACATGTAAATTCCACAAAAACAAGTCAATAATTTCTCTATATTAATTATATAAAAATTAATGCTTTTCCCTACACCTCTAACAATTATAACTATAAAATGATAGTGCTATAGTAGCTGGCACTGAAATTTAGAGAAATAATTTTCAACCTTTATAGATGCAACACTATTAATTTGTAATAATTCCAAATCTCAATTTATTTAAGTTAATTTTTAAGCATGTACACATTAAATATTGCAAAATCACATGTTAACATTTATAAGCCATTATTTGTTCACTTTATTAGCAATTAGGTTCAAACATTGCTCCTATTATTGTATTCTTCACAATGTAAAGAATAATAATAAAAATCTAAATCTCACCCATCAATTAAACTTCATGAGAATGCCTTACTGAGCAAGCGAGGCACCAACCCAAATGGCTTGTCATAGTTCATTATTGCTAAAATTTGTTCATTTTCTTTCATTTTTGAAAATTAAATATGTTAATGACCCTACTTTTGCCTACTTTTACATAAGTTATACATAACTGTTCTATCCTAAGGCAAAAACAAACATAGACTTCATAGTGTTGTTTATAGAATGGGAAAAATAAAAACACCTAAATATCTAATAATAGAAATATAGTTAATGAAACTCAACTCAAGATTATTCAGCCACTGGAAACAATTGCTAGGTAACCAATACAATAACACGAGAAGTGCTTTGATCTACTCTTCAGTAAAAAATATTACTAATTCAAAAACAAGTACAAAAATTATTACAACAGCCAAAACGGGTTTGGCTCAATGGATAAAGCATCGGTCTGTGGACTCAAAGGTCTCAGGTTCGATTCTGGTCAAAGGCATGTACCTGGGTTGTGGGCACATCCCCAGTAGGGGGTGTGCAGGAGGCAGCTGATCGATGTTTCTCTCTCATCAATGTTTCTAGCTCTCTATCCCTCTCCCTTCCTCTCTGTAAAAAATCAATAAAATACATTTAAAATATATTACAACAATATTCATGAAAAGTACATCCAAACTGGCATGAAACAATATTACTGAGTGGTTAGAATTTATTTTTCCCTTTATAATGCAATGCTAGAAAGTACAGGAATTATGAAATTAAGCAATGTTTAATAACCTTAAGCAACTGGGCAACTTGGAAATAGTCACAAGTTAAATGGGAAGAGGCAGTAAGTTTAAAGAATTTCAATTAAGGTCCATGCAAAATTCAATATTTCAATATCAATTGTACTGAGCTTTCAACTTTGTATTTAAAACAAGTCTCTTCTGAAGCGGTGATATTTCTCATTCCTGTCAAGATAGATACATTCTGAAAAAAGCAGTTGTGGTTTATGAATTTTAGTAACACTTTAGAAAAGGATGAAATGTAAATTTAACTTTAATGAAAATAGGTGTTTGTTTTTTTTTTAATTATGGTTTTACTTTAATTTTCTTACTGAAAAATGAGAAAAATAAAATGACAATGAGAAACTATGATGAGATAATCTTCACTAAGGAATCCCTCCTACATGCAATGTAGGGAAATGTGGCTCACTGTTACTGAAGGTCAATAAAAGAAGTTTTTAGAAAGAATCTTAGTCCAACAAAGAGAGAGAGAGAGAGAGAGAGAGAGAGAGAGAGAGAGAGAGAGAGAGAGAGAGAGAGAGAGAGAGAATATGAATCTTAGAGGTACAGGGTTTGGGAAGAAATATGACTGAATAATTGTCTTAATGCAATGTTGAAGTATAAGTGCAGCCCAAATTATCCATCTAACTTCCAGGATGCACATTTCCCATGGAGAGCATTAGAAGTGAGGGAATCATTTCAGTTCATGGCATTATTCATTTGGTCACTTCTCTGCCTATGAAGTTAAAAGTAGAAAAATCTATGTTTTTCAAAGTCAATACATTATTACTTCTATTCCAATAGCAAGTAGTGGAATCAGCTTTCCTGTAAGCCCATAGAATCTGGAACAAAGTTCAGAACATCCTAATTACTTAAGTTAAAAGGTGTTTTCTCCTAAGATCCATGAGCTGAAATGAGCTCATTTTGACATCTAGATATTGTGGGAAAGATAGATGCCTTGGCCCAAGGGATAGACTGCTCATTTATTTTAAAATGTAATTCCAAATTGATCTTCTTTTCCTGCTATTGGGAGTCACTGTAGTTCCTCCTGAGTTCATTAGTATTTCTGAAATATGACACATTCATCCATCAAATCAATTAGGCCTCTTTGAATTTATAGGTCTTTCTCTTTGATTTAAGTTGCCATTTTATTAGTATTCTATACATCTTAATGAAGTCAAGCTACACTGAACGTTTGTCCCATTAAAGTAATTATATTTCAAAGGTATAAATAATCTCTAAATGCTAATTTAAAAATTTCCATCTAAAACACAGACGAACTCTTCTATTTTACACCCAGTCTCTACTTTTCATGGTATGATTTGCTATAAAAGCTGGTATTTCACCTAGAATTAGCAATGCTCTTCCAGACACACAGAAGCTAGGACACTGGCTCCTAGGTGCTCTTGAAATTCACTTTGGCATCACTGAATAAAGATTGTTATATTTTTAAAAATCCAGACATTATATCATTTTGCTTAATGATTATATTAATTGTATTTGGAATTAGAGATATAATTTTTTCCAGCTGAGTTTGTTTTTGTCACAATTGCTTAACCATCATCTTTTAAAAACACTTTTTAAATATCCTATTGTACCATCACTGGAATTGGTAAGGACAATAAGAAACAAAATTAACATCATATTATACTAATTCATTTCCTCCACGAATCAACTTTTCCCCTGACTTTTGTTTTTAATAACATGATCTTCTTAGTCATTCAATTTCAAAATTCCAGAGAGACCTGTGGCTTTTCCTTCACAAACAAATCTTCTAATACAATCTTTCTTTAATTGGTCCCTTTTTTCTTCTATGTACTGCTCCTGTTCCAAATTAGTTTGTGATATATTTTTCTAATGGATAGTTATACTTGACTATTTATTTGAAAATCTGACTTCCAAATTCTCCATAAAACATTACTTCTTTAAATACTATTTATTTCATATGCCTTATGAGTCCAGTCCAGGCCATAGGATAGAAGTGATGTGTGCAGTTTGAGAGTTCACTCAACTATGATTTCCTTCTTTTCCACTGGATGGAAATGACAGTGACACCAGAGCCTTTGGAAGATGTGGTTTAAGGATAGCTGAGCTGCCTCGCAACCCTGGGTATCTCTGGATATCCTCATGGAGCTCTCACTCATCTACTTCTCCTGGACTTCTCTGTGTAAAAGAGTAAAATACTTCTTATTTGAGCCAATGGCTTTCAGGAGGTTTCTTTTTTTAGAGTAGTTTAATCTATGTTTTAGCTAACATGTAGAAAGTGTAAAGTTATTTTTGGCAGAGCAATATCATGACAAGTACAGCTCAATTGATTTTTTTTTTCTTCAGAGAGCCAAACATTGTAAGAAACACTGATAAATACTGAATATTACTGAGTTTTGGGGAGATTTATTTGTCATCAGTGTTTTAGATTGATCTCCTACCAGAATCCCACTCTGGACTTCTAACAATTCAAATCCAAAGTAAATTATGTACTTAGATTACCATGGGCATTCTAAATTAAGCATGTTCTAAGTTAACTTCAGCTTCTAGCTTCCACTCACATCTCACTGACCTAAACCTGTCCACAAGGCCCTATCCCAGCTTAAACTTAGAGGTTTCTATTACTAAAAGGAAGAAGGCTGTAATGGATATTAAGAACTAGCAATCCACCAAACCTTTATCAAATAGAGTTCATATTTCCAACCCATGCATCAAATTGGCTTTATGTTCCAATGCCATGCGACTTTTCAAGTCAATGAAAGGATTCTACCGAGTTCTTAAAGTGCACTTCTTAATTTCCCAGCTCTTCAAAGCATGATATAAATATTCTGATAATATTATAGGGTGGGCCAAAAGTATAGGGTAACAGTTGTTTTGTGGAAAATAATGCAATAATTAATAAATAATAATACAATAATAAATGTTATGTTTCAGGAACTCACAACTGTAACCCTGCATTTTGTTCCACTATGCATTCTGCTATCTGCTTTTTAGATCCTTTCAACCTCACTCTGATCATATACCCATCCATGCAATAGACACTCACTTAGGCATCATCTCTATGCCAAGACTTGGATTCAGTCTTAGGCAATTTTAGGTGAACAAGAACATGTCTGGCCTAGACAGGTTCATTCTCATCCTCCATTTCATTTAAATTGGTATTTGTTTCATGTTCCTTTAATTGGAATTATTTGTTTACATGGTCAATTTTTATTTTACCAATTCCTTGGGTCCAAGAACCACCCCTTGATTTTGTAATCCCCTCACCACTTAACAAAGAAATAACCTATTATAGTCACAGAGTGAACTACCTAAAAGAATGAATGAAATACTAAACCATATTGTCAGTATTCTTTAATGCAATGGTCAGTAAACTCATTAGTCAGCAGAGCCAAATATCAACAGTATGATTGAACTTTCTTTTGAGAGCCACATTTTTTTAAACTTAAACTTCTTCTAATGCCACTTCTTCAAAATAGACTCGCCCAGGCCATGGTATTTTGTGGAAGAGCCACACTCGATGGGCCAAAGAGCTGCATGTGGCTCATGAGCTGCAGTTTGCTTACCACAGCTTTAATGCATCTCTTATACTCATGTTATATGATTCACTACTTTTCGAACTGACTTTGTTTCATAGTAAACCACATTATTTCCTTTCAAATTTGTCATTACCCCCCAAATCAAAGTAGGCTTTGTGGTTTAAATATAGAAATATTTTTCAATCAGATACCTTCTGAGATAGTATAAAGGATATATTTCAAAAAAAGAATAAGCTGTGCTGCTGTCACTTAAAACACAAATGTCTCTTTCTTAGCTTTCCTGATACGACATTCAAATTATAGTACATGGAACAGAAAGAGATAAGGCCTCAAAACCATGGGAGTAGAGACATCAACAAATAAGAAATGACACCAAATAACTGTAGAACAGGTGCAGTGTTAATGATTCAGTAAGACCATTTGCAACAAAGAATACCATGGAGTGGGTACAGTTGATGGCTAACATATCAACCCTGTAAACTCTGAAGAAACTTTGAATTCAAAAAGACTAAGTGAAATAAGACCAAGAGAATTTGTGTTGATAACAGGTTAATTAGAGTCAATTTCTCCCCACCCCTACAGCTGCCTCCTTTTGATTCTCATAAAATAATGATGGCATGCAGGTATTTACCACATTTTCCCAAATCCTTCTTCCCTGGTAAAAATTAACACCTCCCATGAGGTCTATCTAGGGAACATTGCAAGTGAAGAATTGGTTTGCGCTACAATAGAAGATTAGAGGTCCCTGTGTGGTGGAGAGAGTAGAATAGATAAAATAGGCATGAGTATTGCATATTTGGAAAATGTTAAAAGAATGATAAAAGAATTTCTGGACTTAAAAAATAAGACATTTGAAATTCCTATAAACATCCAATCTTCCAAAAGTGAATCAACATGAAACAGAAAATCTAGACAGACCACTGGAAGTCCTAGCCACAACAATCAGACAAGAAGAAAATGTAAAATGCATTCAAATTAGAAAGGAGGAAGTAAAACTGTCATCTTTGAGATTACATGATATTGTACTAGAAAAAACTAAACACTCAACAACAAAAGAACCCTGATAGATTCAATAAATGAAATAAATATGGTAAAGTAGCATGATACAAAATTAACATCCAGAAATCAGTTACATTTTTATACACCAACAATGAACTATCAGAAAGAGAAATGAAGAAAATAATCCCATTTACAATTGCACCCAAAGAAATAAAGTGCTTAGGGATATATTTAACAAAGTAGGTAAAAGAACTGTGCTTAGAAAAATTATAAAACACTGAAGAAAGAAATTAAAGAATATATGAATAAATGAAAGCATATATCATGCTCATGGACAAGAAGAATTAACACCATTAATGTGTCCATAGTACCTAAAGTAATCTATAGATTCAAGACAATTTATATTAAAATACCAATGGTGTATTTCATAGAATTAGAACAATAATCCAAAAATTTATATGGAACCTCAAATAGCCTTAGCAGTCTTGAGAAAAAACAAAGTTGGAGGTGCCACACTACTTGATATCAAACTATATACACAAAGGCTATAGTAATCAAAACAACATGGTACTGGCATAAAAAAAACAAACATAGATCAATGTCTGATTGGATACCATCATAAATCAACAAATCACAAAGGTTGGTGAGGATGTGGCACTGTTGGTGGGAATGCAGATTGGTGCAACCACTATGGAAAACAGTATATCATATCCTCAAAAAATTAAAAATGTAACTGCCTTATTCCTCAGCAATTGCACCTCTGGTAATATGTCTGAATAAAATAAAAACATTTATTTGAAAGAATATATGCACTCCTATGTACACTGCAGTACTATTTACAATAGCCAAGATTTGGAAACATCCCAAATGCCCATCAGTAGGTAAATAGACAATAAAAAAGCAGTAGTACATTTACATGATATAATATTGTATTATGCCACCATTGAAAAGAATAAAATCTTACCATTTGTGACAGCATGAATGGACCTAGATGGTAATATGCTAAGTGAAATAAGTTAGTTAGAAAAAGACAAATACTGTAGGACTTCACTTATATGTGTAATTTAAAGAATAAAGAAAAAACCAAAACAGTCATAGATATAGAGAACAGATTGATGGTTGCCAGAGGGAAGTGATATTGGAGGACTGGGTGAAAAAAAAAAGGTGGAAGGATTGAAAAGTACAAAATAGTAGTTACAAAATTGTCATGGGGATGTAAAGTACAGCAAAGAAAATACAGTCAATAATGCAATAATATTATAATAACTATGTATGGTGCCAGGTGCATACTGGAAATACTAGGAGGAACACTTTGTAAAGTATATTATTATCTAATCACTATGCTAATGCTATACATCTGAAACTAATACAAAATAATATTGAAAGCAAACTGTAATTAAAAAACAAATAATAATTAATTAGTTAATTAATTAAAATCTGGAAAAAATAAAAGTATGCCATTTGAAGTTGACTCGAAATGTACTTCACTAAGTGCCACAAGGGCTATACATCAGAGTGTTTAGAGAAGGACCCAACTATCAAAATACTGTACATTGGTAGTAAACAATGAATACCCATTGAAAATACCATGTTTTAGATGTCTGAGGATGTATAACCTATTAATCCCCAAAATCTCTGATTAAAACAACAATAAACATTTATTATCTCTCGCAGTTTCTGTAGCTCAGGAATTTGGGAGTTAGGTGAAAGGTTCTGAATTACTAATCCTCATGAGGCTACTGTCAAATGTTGACCAGGGTTGTCATTATCTAAAATCTTGACTGTTCCCAGCCAGTGTGACTCAGTGGCTGAGTGTTGACCTATGAATCAAAAGGTCATGGTTTGATTCCCAGCCAGAGCAATGTGGGGAATGCAGGAGGCAGCCAATCAATGATTCTATCTCATCACTGATATTTCTATCTCTCTCTCCCTCTCCCTCTCCCTAAGATCAATAAAAATATATTTTTAAATCCTATATAATAAAAGGCTAATATGCAAATAGATTGAACAGCAGAACAACTGAACAAATGACATGAGCTGAACACCAGGGGGCATGTGTGGAACATGGCAGGCGTGGCAGCAGGCAACAGAGTGCCAAGCATGGCAGGTGTAGGCCAAATGGGATGGTGGAGCAGGTGAGCAAGGGCACCAGACCAAGGCAGGGCACCAGTCACTGTCATCAGGGTGAGCCTATGGTAGTTACTGAAAATTCTCTGCTCCCACACATCGCAGTCCCACCTGGCACTAGCACCTGCTACTCATGC
This sequence comes from Pipistrellus kuhlii, assembly GCF_014108245.1. NCBI lineage: Eukaryota > Metazoa > Chordata > Mammalia > Chiroptera > Vespertilionidae > Pipistrellus > Pipistrellus kuhlii. Next base: position 11,245,071 of record NW_023425471.1, on the reverse strand, counting down.
CAACCCCACTCACACCTGCTGCCAGCATCTGGTCCTGGCCCCAATTTCTCAGTGCCATCAGCTGGTGTGAACAGCAGCTGCCAGTTCCAATCACCCCTGAGGCTTTCTCCACCTTCCCCAGCTCCTGAAGGGTGATCAGGACAGCAGCCACCACTTGCACTTGCTGATGGTGCAGGCCCAACTCGCAGCACCTGCTGCTGGTGCTGGCCCCAATTGCTCTGCCAAGACCCACCCCTGTGCCCATCGCAGTCTCCCAGCCCACAGTTCCTTTCAAGGTGCACAAATTTGTGCAATGGGCCCCTATCAAAGAAATAAAAGCTTGACTAGAGCTGGAGGATAAGATTCAAAGATAGCTAGCTCACTAATATGGCTGATAAATTGGTGTGAATGATGACTGGAAGTTTCAGTCCCTCCCACATAGGCCTCTCTCCAGGGCTGCTGGACTGTCTTTCTGACATGGTGCCCGGCTTTCCCCTAGAGCTAGTGTGATGGTTAATTGTATGTTTCAACTTGGGTGGGCCACAAGGTTACTCAGAAACTTGGTCAAACATTATTCTAGATATGTCTATGAAGGTAATTTTGGATGAAATTAACCTTTTAAATCACTAGACCGAGTAAAAGATTGCCCTCCATAATGTAGGTATGCCTCCCACAATTCATTTTACATTTGGAAAAAAAAAAACACAAAACAAAAAAACTGACTTTTCCTCAAGTCAGAGAGAATTCCTGCTGCCTGACAGCTTTTGAACTTGGATATTGACATTTTTCCTGCCTTTGAATTCAAACTGAAACATAGACTCCTTCTAGGCCTCAAGCCTATGGGTCTTCAGCATATAACTATGCCTTTGCCTCTCCTGAATCTCCTGCTTGCCAACTCACCCTCCTAGATTTTGGAATTTGCCATACCCCAAAATGACATAAGCTGATTCTCACTATAAATCTCAATAATTCTTTATAAACATATATATAAATATGTTTTTATTTATAAACAGACACGCACACACACACACACACACACACACACACTCACACACTATTCATTTCATTTCTCTAGAGAACCCTGATTAATATGAGTGAGGAAATGATAAGTGGAAGAAATGAGATTACTAATATAAAACTGACTTGGCAGGAACAGAGAAAGATTATGGGAAGTTGTAAATAAGCTAACTGCACATCATCAATTGAGAAAGTTGTAGATTAATTGTAAAATTAATAAATAAAATTATCATATAGTAATAGTATTTATAAATAGGACAGTAGCCATAAAAAGCACTGAAAGAAAGTAGAAACTTTTTGGATTTTTTTAACTCAGCAGTGGGGAATACAATAGTGGGATAATTGAAGGCAGGAAATTATTGATTAAATTTTACATCTGTATACAGCTTCATTTTAAAACATGAATATATGACTGGCAAATTTATAAAAAGGTAAATTTTATATGAATGAATAAAATATATAATTTATTTTTCAACAAGGAAAATTAAACAAAGCATAAAATAAGACTATACATCCTCATTTTATTTATACAAATCTTTTATTTTCTATTATTAAAGAGCTGATTGCATGGGTTGTCCCTTGCTTTCTGACATCAAATGAAAGTCATGTATATCACCCAGATAGGACTATTCATAAAAATAACTAACATGTCTTGATCATTCATTATGCCAGGCAGTATACTAAACCTTTCATATGAATCAATAAATTTAATCTTCAAGGAGGTTATTTTGTGACTTGTCTAGTGGTTCACAGGTTGTAAATGACAGACAAAAGAATCAAACACTTTTCTTTATGAACACAGAAAAGATGCTCTGAATCTATCAGGTTCAAAGGAAATTGGGGAATGCAGTGTAGGGACTAGAAAGAGGGAGCAGTTATAATACCATAGACATGATATTAGTTTTGGCAAAGATATGGGATATTGTTCTGCCATTCAAGGATGTAATTAACACAAAGGACTCTTGGATAGTACTAAATTTAATAAGAATTTACTTAAGAAAGGGTAGAAAATTCTGGGGAAAATAATGACTAGCACTGAAGCACCTTTTCCCTGAATCTATCAAATACTTCTAGCCAAAAGTATTCTCAGTCCCAGTTCCCATATGACCTTATGCATAACTTATCCTTCCCTTATTGTGTTGTACAAAATATGCCTTTTACATAGCTGTTTCCCAAACCAGATTATAAGATACAATTGAGGCCTGTGCACGAAATTTGTGCACTGGGGCAGGGGGTGTCCCTCAGCCTGGCTTGTGCCCTCTCACAGTAGGACCCTTTAGGGGGGATGTAGAAGTGTTCCAAGTGGCAGGAGACCAGGAAAGAACCCAAATCAGGACTGGGCACCTCTCGCGCTCATCTGGGCCCACTGTGCCTGCTGCCACAGAGTAGGGAGAGGCTTCCACCTTGGCAACTATGCTCTCACCAGCTGTGAGCCCGGCTTCTAGCTGAGCAGCTCTCCCCCTGTGGGAGCACAATGACCACCAGGGGGCAGCTCCTGCATTGAGAATCTGTCCTCTGGTGGTAAGTGTGGATCAGAGCAACCTATTGTTCTTGGTTGTTCCACCCTAAGGGTTGCTTAGGCTTTTATTATATAGGCTAGAGGCCCAGTGCGTGAATTCATGCACGGTGTGGTTCCTTGGCCTAGCCTGTGGTATAGGGCCTAAACTGGCTCTCTGATATCCCTCAATGGGTCTTGGATTATGAGAGGGCACAGGCCAGGCTTAGGGAGCCCACTGGTGTACAATTGGGGTCGAGGAGGGACATGGGAGGTTGGCCAGCTGGAGAGGGACTGTGGGAGGGCTCCAGGGTGTGTCCAGTCCATCTCACTCAGTCCTGATTGGCTGGACCCCAGCAGCAAACTAACCTACTAGTCAGAGTGTCTGCCCCCTGATGGTAAGTACATGTCATAGTGAGCAGTTGAATGGCCTTAGCATATCATTAGCATATTATGCTTTGATTGGTTGAACAGCTGACTGGACACTTAGCATATTAAGATTTTATTATATAGGATAAGGAGAAAAATGTATCTCCTTTATGTTTGTTTCTTAATGCCTAGCAGCATACCTTATGAATATTTTGCATGCACTCAATAAAGGCAAGTTGTATTATTAGAATAACTATGTCTATGTTCAGATTGCTCAAGATACCATTATTCAATAAGCATTTATTTAGTGCTTATGATATGCCAGGCGTAATGCACACTCATAGCTTTGGGAAATTTGCAATTTAGAGGCAGAGAAAGTCACATTAAGAAATCAATAAATAGCCAAAACCAGTTTGGCTCAATGGATAGAGCATCGGCCTGCAGACTGAAGGGTCCCAGGTTTGATTCCAGTCAAGGGCATGTACCTTGGTTGCGGGCACATCCCCAGTGGGGATGTGCAGGAGTCAGCTGATCAATGATTCTCTCTCATCGACATTTCTGACTCTATCCCTCTCTCTTCCTCTCTGTAAAAAATCAATAAAATATATTTAACTGTTTGGGTTTTTTTAATCAATAAATAGACCAATGTGATAAGGTAGGCAGCACAAGTAGAATTGTTCAATATTGGAGGAGAGTTTGAGAAACAAAGAGACTATCTTTAAATAGTAATGTTTAGCCAAGCGGCATTGCTCAATGGTTGAGCATTGGTTTATGAACCAGAAGGTCACAGTTCAATTTCTGGTCAGGGCACATGCTCAGGTTGTGGGCTCAGTCCCAGTGAGGGACATGCAGGAGGCAACCAATCAATGATTCTCTCTCATCATTGATGTTTCTATTTCTCTCTCCTTCTCTCTGAAATAAATAAATAAAAACACTTTAAAAATATATCAATGGTTTAATAGAGTAAAAAGATAGCAGCACAGTTACTTCAGTTACTGAGGACTCTGCAGATCCCACTTTAATATGACCTTAGCAGGCAGGGCACTTAATGGACAGTGTCCCCTTAAGTCAAACAATTGATTAAATTCAGGAAGTAATTAGTGAGGTTTTCTATGTATCTGTAATTTTGATTCATTGGTACCATGTTGGTATACAATAAATTTTGCTTCTATTGGTCCCTTGGTTAATTCTATTCTTCTGGAAATATAGTTTAACAATAAATTAATTCTGGTTTAATAATTGCACAACTATCTTTGGAGAAAAGGTCCACAGAGTAGTAAACTGTGTAGTTAGCTGTATTCATGTTTTCTGGCACTCTTCTGAAATACAAGGCAGTGAATATGAATGATCAACCTAGTCATGCTTTTTCAATCAGGCAAGGGTAGAAGTATAAAGAGGAGACTTCAGGACAGTCCCAAGTGAATAGGAAAAATTAAATTCAAAGCCAAATCCTTTGAAAATTAAATAGTATTTTTGACAAATGATTGGATTCTATAAGTTTACAGACACAGTTTAGTTGAATTTCCATATCAAGATCAATGCCATACTATTCATTCAGATTAAATATAACATGAAATTTTCACTGTGACTATGGAAGCCAGTTTTAATTATAAAGAGTTAATTTTAATAGGTTTCCCAAAGAACCTAAATTATACAGTATATTCATGACATGTCTTGGTCAATTACATGTTTTTAAATCTTGTTATCTATATCACAAACATTTCATGCTCTTCTGCATTTAGACTCTCAAATTAGTTCAATTGATTTATCTTACCTTCGTTTTTAATAAATTTCCAAGATCTTTTTTCAATATGTACACTCATTTAGCCCAATTTATATTTTAATCACCAAAAAATTCCATTTTTTTCACTTTGATTATTTTTTAAAAGTTAGTTCTCCCTCTGGTCCTCAACTTAAGTATTTTTTAATGCTACAGAACACACTGGGAGCCTGCCACTAGAGTTTTAAAATAATAATTTTAAAGCATCTTTAGTGGTCACTTGAGAAAAGCACAGAAATGCTTATAGTTCTCTGCATTTCTTCCTTTTCTCCTTCAACTGGTCACAATTTTAAGGGTGGAATGAGTATCTTAGACAGAAAAATATTTCATATTATATAATGGATAGGTGAATTACAGAAAAATGTCATAAATTCTGAGATTTGCTTCTCTGTTAAAATTATTTTAAACCCTTAATATTAGAAAAAGTATTAAATTTAAAATTATATTTGAATATGAGGAAAAGCAGCTCTTGCTTTAAATATTTAGAGAAATAGTCTACAGATAATTTTAGTATCCTCTTAGCGTGACCCCCTAAGGTGTAACTGTCAACCCTGACCTGACTGACCATTTTAGTAATTGACAATAGATGTAGAGAAAAAGAGTTTACTCGAGTGTCTAAAAATATTTTTTTTTGTAAAAGCCAGAATTTTCAGGACACAGACCTAGAAAATACATTTCTTTGTTTCTCTTTCCCTTATATTCTCCTTCTTACTAGTAATGTGGTTAATTAACATTTCATTCAAGGATTATACTCTTAGAGGATCAGGAGAGTGTAAAATTGTCCTCCTGGCAATGACAGGATGAATGAATATCCCAGTCTCATAGCTATTGCTCTACACCTAGATTTAAATTTTAATATTTTAAGGAACATTTTCCCTGGTAACAGGGAAGTATTACTCCATGAAGTGCTTCTCAAAGTGTAGTCCCAGATCACCAGCATCATTTTCCTGAAGAAACTCATTAGAAATGCAAATTATCTAATCCCATTCCATACCTATTGAATCAGAATCTTTGGAGTTGAGGCCAGGGAATCTGTGTTTCAACAAGCCTCCCAGGGGATTCTGATGTACCAGAAAGTTGGGAACTACTGGTCTATGAAACTCCCTCACTATGTTGCATGAGAATATATTATTTAGTGATACAGGGATAATTAGGTTAAATTATGAATCAGTAATTTAAATCTTAAATCCTTGCCTTGGAATGGTCAAGCAGGCTAGTTCAAGTCCACAGAGCTCCATTATTGTTTTATTAGAGGGTAGGTCTGTTGGCACAAAAATAACGGATATCTCAGTTGACCCAAAAAGGAGGGAATGCTAGTTGACAAGTGGTAACACTTTTTTGAACAAAGGCACCAGTGTAAAAAGTGCTCAGTAGTTAGGATCTTATGTACAATTGTATACATTCTTGAGATAATGCCTTATCTTTAAGAGTTAGTTAATTTTTTTTCCTTGACCATGCCTTACATTACAGAAATCTGAATCAGCTCATTGGCAATCATAATTTTACATTGGTAGCATTATTTCTTCAAGATAATGCTAATTTTTGTGAGAGTTGCTAAATTTGATGCCAAGGCAAAATTGTTGGTGAAGAGGAAGTAGGAGCTTCCGGACAAAGGTAAAATAGCAGAATTTCATTATCTCAATAGCAAATCCCATCTTCTTCCCTTCTCTCCTTCACCCTCCATACCTGATTTGTTATATTGTCCTATCAATTATTTCTCAGCCTTCTTCATCCATATTCCTCATTTTAATTCCTTTGTCACTGAGTCGCTAATCATCTCAAAATTGGAATACTATAAATCTAGAAATATAAAAACAATTACTGTATCTGTAAGAAGTCAATTCATTCCCAGAAGTTAATTGTCAATCTAGCTTCCAAAGTGAGTTCAGGCACTTAATTATTGCTCCTAAGTGAACTGAATGTGAAAACAAACTACTGGTGCATTATTTCTTTAAAAACCTCCCATTGCTCAGGATCAAACCTGAGAGGGTTGGACCTGCATTACCACCATTTGTCCACCATCCAGAACTGAAATATCATTGCTGACATGTACACATAAGGAACTGTTTGACATTGAAACTGGGGCTCAAAAGAACTGTTGGCCCAGAAAGGAACTCAATACAGACTGATTCATTTGCCTCTCAGCATAACCATTATTGCTTGTCTCATTTTCGGTTCTTATAAGTGTATTTCTAGTATCACATGAGCTCACTCATCTAGGGGAAATGATGAACAACATATTCTGATGAATAAGAATAGCATTGATCAGACTGCTGGGCCTTAGAGGGAAGGTAGGGGAAGGTGGGGATAAGGGAGAGAGATCAACCAAGACTTGTGTGCATGCATATGAGCCTTACCAGTGGTCAGGGACAACAGGGGGAGCAGGGGGCATGTGTGGAGAGAGGTTTGGGATGGAAATGGGGGGGGTGATGACAAATATGTGATATCTCAATCAATAAAGTGATTTAAAAATCTCCCATTATCATAATATACTATGTAATGATTGTACTAACTCATTCAGGCCACTATTTTTTTATGCTAATATGTGTCAAGAATTATTTTAAACATAAAGCTAACAGTAGTCAATAAAAACCAAAACCAGAGACTTTGCTTGTAGAATCCAGATTCTAACTGCAATGTGATAAAGACATTTCATTTTATATATATATATATATATATATATATATATATATATATATATATAGCTATTTTAATTTCAATGGTCAAGGACATTTTCTGATGTAGTGACAGTCTAAAAGAGACATGCATGATGTGATTCAGAAAGCCATATTGCTATCTGAGGAAAAAGTATCCCAGTATAATAGCAAATGCAATAACATGCGGTAAAGAAAGGAGGCTGGTGTCACTGGAGAGGGTTAAGGAAAGGGCATAGTAGAAGATGAGGTCTGAGGTAGCCAGGGAATGCATCAAGAGAGGCAATATAGATTATAGCAAGGGATATATATTTTATTTTAAATGAGAGAAGAAGCCATTAAAGATGTTGTGAGGAAAGGTGACATGATGTGACTGATATTTTAAAAGGACCAACCTGGTTACCAGGAGTTGAAAAAAGGAAATCAGTGAGAGGATTTGCAATATAAACCAAATGAGATTTCATGTTGGCCTGGCATGAATCAGGGTGGTTGGGGTGTAGGTGGTGGTATTTCCTATTGGATTGAATGTGGGGAGTGAGAGAAAGGAAGGACTCAAAGATAAGCACAAAGATTTCAGGACTAAGATAATTAAAGATGGAATTATCTTTTACTGACAAAGGGAAGACTACAGAAGGAGATAATTCAGCTGGTACAGGGGTTGAGGTTGGGGAAAATAAGAGTTTCGCTTTGGATATACTGTTTGAGATATCTACTAGAAATCAAAGTAAAGTTGGTAATAAATTGTTGAAGTATCAATTTAGATGTGAGATTTAAAAATACATACATCACATGGAAGCATGAAATACACTGACAGATGTCAGAGGGAAACAGGAAGGAGGGCTAGAAGAGATCAACCAAAGAAGTCATAAGTATATATACATAGCCCATGGACACAGACAATAGACAGGTGAAGGCCTGGAGTAGGAAGAGATGGGGGAAGTGAGGCAAAGGGGAAAAATTTGGAACATTTGTAATACTCTCAACAATAAAATAAAATTTAAAAATATATAAATACAACATCACATTTTTCCTAGAATCACTCCTTTTATTTTTGTATAGTGTTTTCCAATATTTTGTCCTTATTACAAATCAAGTCTGATCATTCTTCAAAAAAAAATGTAAAGATGTATAAATGAAAACAAAAAATTACTATCATCTAAATCCAAAGATAACTAATGTCAACATCTCATTGTACCTATTTCCAAATTGTATGTGTATATATATTACATATATATTACTTTAAACCATATGAACCTACTGCCATTTAAATCTTTTGATTTGTAAAAATAATAATTTCATATTCAGGCTAATATATAGAGATATATAGATATATCTTTATAATAAAACCCTAATATGCAAATCAACCAAACATTGGAATGACCTGTGGAACAACCAGTCTTTATGACACACACTGACCACCAGGGGGCAGGCGCTTAATGCAGGAGCTGCCCCCTGGTGCTCAGTGCACTGCCAAAAAGAAAACACCGCTCAGCTAGAAGCCAGGTTTAAGGCTAGCAAACATAGGCTCTCCTGCCTTTGCTGTAGGTGGGCAGTAAGGAGTGAGGGGTCCCAGACTGCCAGAGGGATGTCTGACTGCTGGCTTAGGCCCAATTCCAAAGAGCACAAGCTGGGCTGAGGGAACTCCCCCTACAGTGCACTAGGCCTCTAGTATAGATATATATAATAGATATGTATGTATGTATGTATGTATGTATGTATGTATATAGATAGATAGATAGATGTATATAGATATATAGACATATTAACAATAAAAATAGAAACATACAAAACATATTCATCTATGAAGTTGTTAGATACTTTAATTCAACTGATTGTCATATGATGTACATGACATGATAGAGCTGGAATAACTGACTTACAATCCTATCTAATAAAAGAGAAACATGCAAATTGACTTTACCTCCACTATGCCCACCAGCCATGCCCACCAGCCAATCAGGAGTGAGTATGAAAATTAACCCAATAAATTTGGCGGCAGTGATGGAGCTGGAGCAAGCAGAAGGCTTGGGTTGCCCCTGGGGATGGAGGAAGCCAAGCTTCCCACCCATCTGGCCGGCCCTGGCCTCTGTTCAAGGTTACAAAGTTTCAATTTTAGAATATAAATAAATCCCAGATGCCAGGGCCTCTACTTGGGTCACCAGGGGGTGTGGCCAGCCTGAAAACCACCACAGGCCCTTGCCCAGGCCACCTCATGCCCCAAAGGAACTCCCACCCTGATCCGAGACACCCTTCAGGGCAAAACAGCCTGTTCCCACTCACCAGGCCTCTATCCTTTCTAATAAAAGAGTGATATGCAAATTGACCATCACTCCAACATACGAGATGGCTGCCCCCATGTGGTCAAAGCTGCCCCCATGTGGACAAAAGATGGCTACCACAAGATGGCCAGCATGGGAGGGCAGTTGGGAGGGACCAGGCCTGCAAAGGAGGGCAGTTGGGGTGATCTAGTCTGAAAAGGAAGGCAGTTAGGGGTGACCAGACTGGCAGAGGAGGGAAGTTGGGGACGACCAGGCCTGCAGGGAAGGGCAGTTGGGGGTGACCAGGCCTTCAGGGGAGGACAGTCATGGGTGGGCAGGTAATAAGGGGAGGGCAATTGGGATGGTCCAGGCCTGGAAGGTATGGCAGTTGGGGACAATCAAGCCTGAAGAGGAGGGAAGTTAGGGGTGACCAGGCTGGCAGGGGAGGGCAGTTAGGGGAAATTAGGCTGGTAGGGGAGCAATTAGGCATCAAAGATGGCAGGGGAGTGGTTAGGGGGTGATCAGCTGGCAGACAGAAGTAGTTAGGGGCAATCAGGAAGGCAGGCAGGCAAGTAGTTGGGAGCCAGCAGTCCGGGATTGTGAGAGGGATGTCCGACTACTCATTTAGGACCAATCCTTGTGGGATTGGGCCTTATAGGCAGTTAGACATCCCTTGATGGATCCCATATTGGAGAGGGTACAGGCTGTGCTGAGGAACACAACCCCCCATGCACGAATTTCATGCACCAAGCCTCTAGTGAATTATTAATAAATGAAAGCAGGTAGTGTAAAAAGAACCTGGAAAATTCAACAAAATACAATCTATATATAAAAAAGCCTAAGCAACTGTCCAGCTGTTTGACCATCTGACCAGTAGCTATGATGCATAATGACCACCATGGGGCAGATACTCCAACCAGTAACTATGATGCTCACTGACCACCAGGGGGCAAAGGAGCTGCCAAGCTGCAGTGACTGTAGCTGCAGTTCTCAGATGATGTTCCTGAAACCAGAGAGCAGGTAGCCTGATTCCAGGTGTTGTCACATGAGAACCACCCTCTCACAATCTGGGACCCCTTTGGGGGATGTTGTGGAGCCGGTTTTGGCCCCATCCCCACAAGCCAGGCTGAGGGGCCCCACTGATGTACCAATCCATGCACAGGCCTCTAGTATATCTATAAAACATTAAGAGTTATAAAATGGCCCCATGATGCACCAAAATTACCAATAAACAAAATACCCAGGGCTTATTAATACTTTTTTTTTTTTTACCATGGTTTTGACTAAAATGCACTAGCTACCTTGCCTTCAGCCAAAATGATTTTGACTATACTGTATATTCAATAAAGCTATATAGTCCTGATTCCAAAACCTCTAAAAATATTAAAACCAAAGATCTACATGAAACATAAATAATTCTGAATTTTCTGGTAGATTATACTCCAGGGCACATGAAAAAATGCAAAGGACAATAGTTGTGGGCCAATCTAAATCATGAAAACACAACCTCTAGTGGAAGATCTTTATTCCAAGCTATAAAGCTGAATGCATGCACCTTCAAATCCTTTTACCCAATAACACAGAGAAATACAGCTTTTATTTTACTAGGGCTTTTTAGAGAGGTCATACTCTTCCAGTTCTCTAGATATGTATTTATTTTTCTGTTGAGGATTATAGTATAAATATACCAAAACTCCTTCCTCTTCTTTAAAGCATTTTAATTGTGATAATTGAATCTTCTGTGATTTTGATTCATACACATTCATTCAGCTCAGTGGTGTTTCTGTACTATATTTGGAAGAATAGCGTTAAATAATGAGGCAACATTGGTTGGTGGTCAACCATGATGTTAATGAGATTGAGCTTGGGTTTAGTACCTGTTGGGGTCAATTGTGGAACATAATCAATGATCTAGGGTGTGTACAGGGTGGGGCAAAGTAGGTTTACAGCTGAGAATACGGAAAAAGACATTCCAGTTATGATTATTATAATAGCTTTATTAACTCAAAAGAATGCCACAGTGGCACAAGAAACCTACTTTTGCCCTACCCTTATGTCATTGGTTTTGAGGAGAAAATATGTGTAAGCCAGCTCATCTCTGTGTCAGAAAAAAATTACCCAGTTATTTGAGAATCAAATGTATGATTACAGCATTGCAAGTCCTTTATAAACCATAAAATACTAAATAAATTTATGAGACTGTTATAGTGACAAGATACAGCTAGCAAACGTGACAGAAGAATAGATTGTTCTTTCAACTTCCATCTGTTGTTTGCTGTTGTAGGTACTGTAGTGGTTATTATTATTATTATTATTATTGCTTTACAAATGAAAAAAATCAGAGTGTACTGTAAGGCAAAGACAAGATAATAATTTTCAAAAAAAGTTTTAGTCTCGCCCAACCTCTGTGGCTCGGTCATTGAATGTCTATCTATGAACCAGGAGATCACAGTTTGATTTTAGGTCAGGGCACAAACTTGGGTTGCAGGCATAATCCCCAGTAGAGGGCTGGCAGGAGGCAACTGATAAATGATTCTCTCTCATCATTTATTTTTCTCTCCCTCTCTGTTCCTCCCTGAAATCAATAAAATTGTATTTTTTTAAAAGTTTTTTTTTTTAATTTTAGTATTTTCTTAAAATGTCAATTAGAATGATTTATTTCATTAAATGTGATGACAAATTTTAAAAACTCCCCATTTCACATTTTTCTATTTATCATTATAAACATATATTTTTAGTTTTAGGTACACATACAGCATTGTGTAACGTGTTAGAACTGCTAATTTACAGTAGCCAAATGTGCACCCTGCTATCAAGGAGTTTACCTTATAATTCATTTAGTCTTTTGCAATTAGATGGCAAATACTTTCAGGAGACTAGCCATAATCTATTCTTTTCTGTACATTCATTCAGATCACTTAGCATCATGCTTTATTACCAACTACATTTTTCAGAGGAAGAAATTCATGCTCAAAAGCTTTTTAAAAACTCGGTCAATATCACAGCTTATAATTGCTAAAGATATTGTTCTCAACATTTTCTTACTTCAGGTTTAGCCAAAAAAAAAAAAAAAAAAAAAAAAAAAAAAAAAGTAAATATAGAAGTGAGAATGAATAGACCAGTTTCCCTGGAATATAGGTTTTAAAAGGGCAGTAGAAATCATTTATTTTAGAGCTTATGTGAGAAATAGTCAAATGAAGGAGTGAGCGAAATGCTAATTTAAAATATATATATATATATATATATATATATATATATATATATATATATTCTATTTTGTAAATACCAGTCTGTATTTCTCAAACCCTTCATCTTTTTCACCCAGTACCCCAATACCTCTTGCCACTGGCGACCATGAGTCTATTCTCTGTATCTATATGTCTGTCTCTGTTTTGTTAGCTCATCTATATTGTTATATAGATTTCACATATGAGCGAAATTATATGGTATTTGTCTTTCTCTGGTTGACATTTCACTTAGCATGATACCCTCTAGGTTCATCCAATGCAGTCACAAAGTAGTGATGGGAGTGTAAACTAAAGCATAGGAAATATAGCCAATGATATTGTAATAACTACTAGTATATACGGTGCCAGGAGACTACTGGGAATACTGGGAGGGGGGGAGGGGACTTTTGTAAAATATGTGATTGTCTAACCACTGTCCTGTACATCTGAAATTAATACAAAATAATATTTAATGCAAACTATAATTAAAAAATTAAAAATTAAAATAAAAATAAAAAGTCATTCTATAAGCAATGGAATGACATGTAGGCTTTTTATTTTTATCAAGTTATTTTATTTGTTCATATCTTACCATTGCCCCCTCCACTCCCATACATGCCTTCACCCCCCAGAGTTTTGCATTCATTGCTTATGCTTATATGCATGCATATAAGTCCTTCAGTTGATCTTTTATCTCCCTCACATCTCCCTAACCTTCCCACTGTAATTTGACCGTCTGTTTGTTGCTTTTCTGTCTCTGTATCTATCTTTTTGTAAATCAGTTTATAATGTTCTTTATTATCCATAAATGAGTGAGATCATGTGGTGTTTTTCTTTCATTGATTGGCTTATTTCACTTAGCATAATGTTCTCCAATTCCATCCACGTTGCTGCAAATGGTAAGAATTCCTTCCTTTTATGACAGCATAGTATTCCATTATGTAGATGTACCATAGTTTTCTGATCCAATCATCTGCTGATGGGCACCTAGGCTGTTTCCAAATCTTAGCTATGGTGAATTGTGCTGCTATGAACATAGGGGTGCATATATCCTTTCTGATTTTTGTTTCTAGTTTCTTAGGATATATTCCTAGGAGTGGGATTACTGGTTCAAGTGGGAGTTCCATTTTCAGTTTTTTGAGGATACTCCTTACTGTTCTCCACAGTGGCTGCACCAGTCTGCATTTAATGTGAAAAAAGTTATAACTTGAGAGAATAAGTTTTCCCAAAATCTAGTATGTTATAATAAACTTTTTTTTTCTGTTTTTATTTGGATCAGTTTGCAAAATTTCTAATCACTGATATTTATTGGGAAAATCTATTCTCTTAAGTTATAACTTTATTCACATTAATTTTAGAGCTTATAAACCATTCATTTAGTCCCCACTGTCTTTTTTAACCTAGAGGAAGCTATCAGGATATATTAAATCAGATGTTAAATCAGAAGATTCAACTTATGCTTCGAAAGGATCTCTCTGATTGTGTTAAAAGTCAACTCTATGGGACATGGACAGAAGAACAAAGATCAGCTATTACAATTTAAATAGTAATAGATTATCATAAGATATAGTGTATTAACTCTGGAGATGATGTGCAGTACTCAGCTTCTGAATATAATCTGAAGGTAGAACCAATAACAAATGGATGTTGAGAATGAAAGGAAGGATTAATTATGACTTTAGTAATGTTGGCCTGGAAAATTAGAAGATTTCAACTTAGCTTCTAAGCAGGTAGAGATGAAGGTCTTGGATGAGTCAATAATTTAACTTGAACATAGGATACATGAGGTCATTATTAAATATCCAAATGGAAAGATGAATATGAATTGGGATTGTCTCAAGTTCATTAAAAGGATCAAAATTTGAGAAACATTGCATATATGTAGAAATAAAAACCATGGGATAAAGTGAGACATAGGACCTGAATATAAATTTGCCCTTCCTTATAGCATACCTTTAGTTCCAAGATGTGCTCATGGTCAAAAAACTTATATTATAATGAATCTGGCCAGCAATGAATGTGATAGAAGTTACTTCTCCAATACGGTGGCCATGCTGTTTCTGGACTCTCAATTGTTACTACTATATGTCAAAGTTGGGTCACCAGGCACTATCTGAATAAATAAATGTCCTGGTATCTCTTTGCCCTCCTCATTTCTATAATAACAATTTTTTATCTGTTCTTCGGTGTTACACCTTTTGGAAAATTGTACATTAAAAACAGTGATTTACTTCTCATTTGGCCAATCCAATAAAAGATGAGAACTGATTGCTAAAACTGGTTTGGCTCAGTGGATAGAGTGTTGGCCTGTGGACTGAACGGTCCCAGGTTCAATTCCAGTCAAGGGCATGTACCTTGGTTGCGGGCATATCCCCAGTGCAGGAGGCAGCTGATCGATGATTCTCTCTCATCGATGTTTCTAACTCTCTATTCCTCTCTGTAAAAAATCAATAAAATATATATTTTTTAAGAAGATAGTTAATGGTAAAAGCACCTTCCATATTGGTACTATGCTATCCCATATCACTGCTTCATTTCATCTTCAATATGTGTGAAGAGGAAAGAGAGGAACTCCATATCAAGCAAAATTGCTCATGCTCCTATTTTATTAGCAAGAATTTAATTGAGTGGCCATACATGATTGCAAAGGAGGCTGAAGACTATGGTATCCAGTTAGGTTGTCACATATGACTATGGAGAAATACAACAGATTTAAAGTGAACAGCTAGCAGTCAAACACATCACTCCACACACAGCACATCTAGCATCTTACAATCACTGAATCCAGTAATAATAATTGAAGAAATTGCATGGGATCATGATTATATTTTGTGCCTAGGTCATGCTGTTTATCTTTAACTATTTGTGAATTTCCTTTATTAAACAAGCTATATTTTGGTGTAAGATAAAAACAATAATTTTGACACGTCTGCATTCTACAGGGGTTTCATCTCTTCCAGTCACAAAAGAACTCTGCCCCATCATCAGATTGCTTGCTTTTCAATAGCTCCCTGTGTGAAACTTTGTGAGAGCTATAGAAGAAATTAATGTTGAAAATTGGGTAACTTTGATGGAGTCTGTAAGAGATAGGAAAAAAAGAGAGAAAGGAGAGAGTATTTGAGCTATTTCACAGAAAAATACATTTTACAAAAAGCCTGTAATGCAGCTTAAAGTTTTAGCAAAATGCCCAAGAGGTAGTTTAACATGCCTTAGTAATAGGAGGTTGCTTTAATATTGCTCACAAGGAAGCAATTCCTTTGTTAAAGAGCTTTCCAATTGAATGACTATGCCCTGTGCTTACCTTAGGAGGCCTTCCTTTCTTAGCAACTCATGTTCTTTGCTTAAATGCATGCCTGGAGACAGACCTAACCTTGATTTCTCAAGGAAAAAAAAAGTCCTCACCTTTGATTTGAAAAATGGACTTAATAGATCAACCCATTAAGTCTTTCATTATTCTGAGGTATTATTGCAAGGATTAGGAATAACCTCGCACTATTCAAAATTCCTTCTGTTTCAGGAAGCATGTGGTTTGGGACAGAAAGTCTCCAATCTAATTTCAAAACTTCCATGGCTGCTGTAAATTACTTTGGGCAGAAAGGTGGTAGCAGACAAAGTTGCTATGAAATATACCATTTTAAATGTCATGGAGAGAATCAATAATGAAGGTTTGTAATGTAAAGTTTCTTTTGGCAGATACAAGAATGGAGTGAGGCTCTATAAATTCTCTCAGGTCTGCTATTCCCCACAATAGGAGTTAATAGTAAGTGAATAGGATGAGGGACTTGAAAAGATTACAATAATTCCTCCATGATTTGAAGAATAAAAAATAATGGGAAGTTGTTAGAATGTATTAGGGTTATTAAGCAATTGTTTCAGAAATTGTGAAAAATAAGGATGACAGGAAGTCATCGAGAAACAAGACCTGTGTGTTTTTTTAAGTGAAACTAAAGGACATAAAAGCTCTGAGTGGTACTGGATATGTCTATTACTTTGATTGTGGCAATGGTATCATAGGTGTTTGCCTATGTCTAAACTCATCAAACTGTACACATAAAATATGTGCAATTCTTTGTCAATTATACTTCAATAAAGCTATTAAAATATAACATATGCAGATAGGTTCATAAAATTTAATTGCACAGCTTGATGCATTCTGCATAAATAAACACAGCTTTATAATCACCACCAAGATTAAAAAAAAAACACATTATTAACATCTTGGAGGCTCCCCCTCATATTCATCTCCACTCACCAAGTACCACCACAAAAGTAACCCCCATTCTGATTTTTAAAAAATATATTTTCTCGATTTTTTTACAGAAAGGAAGGAAGAAGAACAGAGAGCCAGAAACATCAATGAGAGAGAAAAGTCGATCAGCTGCCTCCCGCACACTCCCACTGGGTATGTGCCTGCAACCAAGGCACATGCCCTATACCAGAATCAAACATGGGACCCTTGAGTCCACAGTCTGATGCTTTATCCACTGAGCCAAACCGGTTAGGGCCATTCTGATTTCTAACACCTTAGATCAGTGTTTACTTTTCTGGAACTTTATATAAATGGAATTGTACAATGTGTAGTTTTTGCCTAGCTTCTTTTGCTAAATATTATGTTGATGCTCATCATCCATGTTATAGTGTATAACAGTAATGTAATCCTTCTCAGTGCTATATACACTGTGTGGCCAGATTATTATGATCTCTGTATGCATAATAATCTGGCCACTCATGATATATATATATCTCCTGGTGCATGAATTCGTGCATGGGTGGGGTCCAGCCTGGACAGGGGGAGGTGACATGGGCGGTTGGATGGCCTGCCTGCTGGTTGAACTCCTGGTCAAGGGGACAATTTGCATATTAGCCTTTTAGTATATAGGATATATACTGAGTGGCCAGATTATTATGTGCTCAGAGCACATAATAATCTGGCCACTCAGTGTAGTGTTCAATTGTGAATATTCTTTGAGTTGCTTATTTTTTCTAGGGTTGATATGCATTCAGATTGCTTCCACTTTAGATATCATATGAATACTGCTGCTATAAACACACACACACACACACACACACACACACACACACACATATATATATATATATATATATATATATATATATAAATGTACATACATACATTACTTTGGGGAATACTTAGGAGTGGAATTCCTGTGACTTGAACATTATATACATATATATTTATATATATATACATTATATATATATATATATATATATATATATATATATATATGTACAGATTGCAAAGATATTGCCAAAGAGATTTCCAAAGCAATTGTATCAATACTATAAAATCCCACCAGCAGTATAAAAAGTTCCAATTAGTCCATATCCTTTACAATCCTCAAAATGCTCAGGCATTTTAGTTTTATGTTTTCTGATTAACAAGTGGTTATAAAAGATTTTGCTTTTAAATTAACAAATGTATTTGCATTTAAGCATATAAGAATAGCTTGATATGTGTGTTATTTAGGGGAAGTAAATTAATTATATAAAGTAAATAAATATAATCAATCATTGCAAATATCAAGTATTCTATAATTTTACATACATATATACTCTCCATATATTCTTTCCCTTCCCTCTCTCTCTCTTTCTTAATACATATGGAAATATAATGATTTTTAGTTGGCTATTTATTTATATATTTTAACTTAATAGTAATTTCTTCATTTTATGACCTTCATTATTATCCCTCATTTAGGAACCAAATGAAACATTTTCTACATTTCAATCCACTGAGTTATATCATAAAATATAATCAAATCATTGAAAGAAACAATTAAATTAATAGCACATGCTGGGTCACTAGCACAAAGTTTGGTTTAAAAAGTTTATTTTCCTTTCCACTTAAGGACTTGGGTCATTATGCTGCAACTAATGGGAAATTAATAGATTTTTAAAGTTCTCCAAGCAATAAAAATCTTATACCCCACATTAATTATTCCCCACATTATTTTAAAAAAATCTTGATAGTATTACAGATATCCTCCTTTTTTCTCCTCATTGTCCCCCTCTACCTGGTTGAGATCCCACTCCAGGCCTCCCCACTCTATTGTCTGTGTTCATGGGTAATGCATATATGCATACAAGTTCTTTGGTTAATCTCTTCCTGCCCCCCTTTCCCCTTCCCTCTGAGATTCCTCAGTCTGTTCCATGTTTCCATGCCTATGGTTCTATTTTATTCATTGGTTTATTTTGTTCATTAGATTCCCTTTTCATTTATTTTAATTTTTAGATTCAATTGTTTATGGATACATATTTACTGCCATTTTATTGTTCATATATTTTTCTTTTTTTTTTTCTTATTCTTTTTCTTCCTCTTCTTAAAGAAGACCCTTTAACATTTCATGTTATACTTTGGTGGTGATGAACTCCCATGTTATACTTTGGTGGTGATGAACTCCTTGAGCTTTTTCTTGTCTGTGAAGCTCTTTATGTGACCTTCAATTCTAAATGATAGCTTTGCTGTGTAGAGTAATCCTACTTGTAGGTCTTTGCTATTCACCACCTTGCATATTTCTTGCCATTCCCTTCTGGCCTGCAGAGTCTCCATTGAGAAATCAGCTGACAATTGTATGGACACTCCCTTGTAGATAACTAACTGCTTTTCTCTTGCTGCTTTTAAGATTTCCTCTTTGTCTTTAACCCTTGGCATTTTAATTATGATGTGTCTTGGTGTGGGCCTTTTTGAGTTCTTCTTGATTGGGACTCTCTGCACTTCCTGGTCTTGTAAGTCTATTTCTTTTGCAAGGTAGGGGAAGTTTCATGTAATTATTTATCCAAATAGGTTTTCAATACCTTGCTCTCTCTCTTTTCTTTCTGGCACCCCCATAATACAACTGTTGTTATGATAGAAGTTGTCCCAGAGGTTCCTTACACTATCTTCAAATTTTTAAATCCTTTTTTTCTTTTTGTTTTTATGATTGGGTATTTTCCTCATATTCCAAATTGCTGATTTGATTCTCCTAGGAGACACCTGAGCAGATGCACTCACTCTGGGGTCTGCTAAGAGGTGCAAAGTCAGCCACTACCTGGGGCTACCTGGCAGGAGCTAAAGAGTTATCTGCAGATGGCTGCTACTCACATTGGGCTTGGAAGTGCCCAGAGAGACCAAGCTGTGAAGCAAGGAAGTCTAGTGCTAGTGCCAGGCCTTGGACCTCTTATTGATAGGTATGGGTATGCAGACAACAGCCTTTGCTTGCATGAGAGGTTTTAGGGAAGTCTTTAGCCTGAGCTAGGTCAGGCTATTCATATGGAAAAACTGCTGCAAACAACTTAGTGGGGTTGTAAATTGGGTGGGGCAGGACTTCAAGAAATCACCAGAGCCCAGTGAATAGTGTGAACCAGGATGATAAAAACTCAGATGTGCCTGCCAGTCACCTCTGTGATGGGGGAAGTTTCAGTATAGGAATAATGACCCCTGCCAGCACCCCTGTATGGGAGAAAGCTGCATCCAGTTATTGCCCCAATGCCAGACAATCCCATTTCTCCCTGTATGTCCCTGCATCATCCCAAGCTATAGTCCCAGTGCTGGAACTCAGAGCAAGCACATCCAAGTAAGTCTGTGCATCTGCCCTTTTAGAGGAACTGGTGAGACTCCAGCTGCTTCCTTATCACTCAGCCATAATTCCCACTGGTTTTTCCAAACCAAAGTTATGGGGATTCCTCTTCCCAGCACTGGAAGTCTGGGCTGAGGGGTCTAGTGTGGGAGTGGGACATCCTTGCTCCTTAAGGGAGTCCTCTTCAGCAGAGAGATTCCTCCTGACTTAAAAAAAAATATATCACACGTGGATGTGGAACCATCCATTCTGAGCTTCAACCCCTCCTACCAGTCTTGATGTACTTTCTTCTTTACTGCTCTAATTGTAGGACTTGTTTTCTGTCAGATTTCAGGCAGATCTGAATGATAGTTGTTTTGTATTTTATTTATAATTTTTATGTGTTTGTGGGAAGCAGCAAGTACTGCATTTACCTACAACACATGGCCATCTTGGTCTCAATCTTTCCCCACATTCTTTTTTAATTATAAAAATGGGCCGAAACTGGTTTGGCTCAGAGGACAGAGCATCGGCCTGTGGACTGAAGGGTCCCAGGTTCGATTCCAGTCAAGAGCATGTACCTTGGTTGCGGGCACATCATTGGTGCGGAGTGTGCAGGAGGCAGCTGGTTGATCTCTCTCTCTCATCAATGTTTCTAGCTCTCTATCTCTCTCCCTTCCTCTCTATAAAAAAATCAATAAAACAGCTGAACACGGTTTGGCTCAATGGATAGAGCTTCGGCTTGGGAACTGAAAGGTCCCGGGTTCGATTCCGGTCAAGGGCATGTACCTTGGTTGCGGGCATATCCCCAGTAGGGGGTGTGCAAGAGGCAGCTGATCGATGACTCTCTCTCATTGATGTTTCTAACTCTCTATCTCTCTCCGTTCCTCTCTGTACAAAATCAATAAAATATATTTTTTTTAAAAATCAATAAAACATTTAAAAAATGGATGGTTGATTTTCTTCAATGATGATATATAGAAGAAGTGTATAATTTTAAATAAATGTAAACCTTTCATTAAAACATAAGGATAATTTGGTTTATTCCTAAAAATTGGTCAAAAATCAAAGTCTGTAATTTAATACTTAAATTTACTGCTAAAGAAATAGTTGATATAAAAATAAAAATGTTCTTATATTCCACTACATTGAGACCTCCTTGAGAGAAAAGAACTGGAAATTCTCACTGTTTGCATAGGTCTAGAGAAAAATCTTAAAAATAATAACAAAGGATTAATGAATATTTCTTGAATCACTTTTATTCTTTGTTATAACAAAGTCTGCTAATTAAGGTGACTTAATCTATGCAACCCTCAAATTATGTAAATTTAGAATCACTGAGTTTGGAAAATGGACCCACAGATTAGAACTTAATAATATTCATTTATTCTTCTAACAAATAGAGCAATCTATTGTCACTGTGTTCAAGATAGTTAAACTATCTTATTGCCAACAGTGCAACATTTACTTTGCCAAGAATTAAACAACAAACTTCTTGGGTAGACTTCAGTTTGATCCCAATGCTTTCCTCCCTGTTATCATGTCCTTTCCCATGTGACTTTGTACTTCCTTCTACTAGAGACAGAGTTTCCCTTCACATCCTTGACTTTGGGTTCAACCATGTGACTTGCTTTGGCCAATATGTCTTAGCAGATGTGACATAACCAAAGGAATGAAATCTGCTTCTTGCTAGGGCTTATCCTCCATCAAGTCTGCCATCAACATGAAGGGAGACTGTGTCTCAGGCAGTATTTGTGGACCAGATTATTATGCTAAGTGAAATAAGCCTGTCAGAGAAAGACAAATACCATATGATCTCACATATATGTGGAATCTAATGAACAAAATAAACTGATGAACAAAATAGAAACAGAGGCATGGATACATGAAATAAATTTATAGCTGTCAGAGGGGAGAGGGGTGGAAAGAGACTAGATAAAAGAGGTGAAAGGCTTAGCCAAAAAACATAATGCATAGATACAGACAGCAGTGTGCTGATGGCCAGGGGAAAGGGGAGCAAGGGCTGGAAAAGAGAGGAGAAAATGGCAACATCTGTAATAGTGCAAATAATAAAAATAAAGTTAAAAAATAAAATAAAAATCCAAATGATTTTGTTAGCTTCTTGAGTTATAAGAGTGATTCCAGGATTTAAAAATATACATTTTTTCATATCCTATGACTTTTAAATATAATCCAATTGAATAATCTGTTTCTTAACTGAAGAGTGTTTTTTTTTTCTAAAGCTGGAGGAAAAGCTGTCAATGGGATGTAGTGTCCAGACAAAACCAAACCCTACAATCTTAAGAATGATCAAAAGTAACTCTGACTTCAAATGATATCAAGTGCACTGACTTCAAAATCTAACCCTCATGTAAAATTGATTTCAGTCCCCTGAGATAAAAATAAAACCTTTATTTCCCAAATGAATTATGGAATCTCCAAACTGTCATAAAGAAATAAAATTTACTAAATTTTAGAGTAAATTAGTATTTAACAAGTGCTGCTACTATTATATAAATAATAGCTTTGCTGTTTACCATCTATAAAATAATTTTTAGTAGTTATTTGCCTAATTTTCTTTTTCTCTTCTACTAGAGAGTAAAATTCTGGACATTTTTCTCAGAGTATTAATTCATTTCACTGCATGGTCTTATGAATGAATGTAGAAAGAAATTCAAACGCCATTATATTGGATTATATTGATATTCAAAAGGACATTAAATGTAAACAGGTACCTGAACATTTAGGCATATGAATAGAGTATTTTATACTATTCTAATTCAAAACAGAATCAGACTAATAATATTACATTAAAAACAATGGAAAAATCAGTAAGGTATTACAACCATGACACATAGGAGATCTAATCTGATAAAAAATAAACCTTTTATTATTTAACCCATTAAATTGTAAGGACTAACTTAAAGAATGCAACAAAAAATACTATAATATTCTATAAATGCTAACATATATTGGCTACTTAAAACAAACCTACTACACAGGCACTATTCATATACTTATTACACAAGTGATAAAAATGTCATGAGAAGTCAATTTTTCTGTCACACAGCTGGAATCAGTGTTAGACTTTGAACCCTGGGTCCAGAGCTTTATATACCGTATAATTTCTCCATCATATGACCTAGTACCAGATATATGACACTAAACAATCAATATCTACACAAATAATTTCCCTTTTTGCCCTTCTGGGAGTGAGAATTTTTATATGCATGAATGAAACTGAATATCAACTACCTTTTTAAGAAACATATTCCCAAAGCAATATAATTGAACATGAAATAATAATGAAAAAAAGAGAAAAACCTTTGGAAGCATTTTTTTTAATCTAACAGTACATGAGGAAATAATGCACCGATCAGCAAAGTATGTCCCTTGGATCAATTCTAGGCTTTATAAGCAGCATGCAAAGAAAAGAAATAATTCCATGGTATTAACAATTCATCAATGATGGTTTCGTGAGTAAAAATAAAAGCATCTTTATAGTATTGTAACTGCTTTTATGGACGTCCAAATAAAAATCTAAGCATACTGATAATCTTTCTAATCATGAATATTTCAAGCATGTAATTGTTTCTGTAGCCCATGTTCTAACTACAATTATCTGAAAGAATAATTATCTATTATAATTTAGTATCCTTTAGACAGGCACCACTTTTAGCAAAGGCCCAGTCATTGCATTTTCCTTACATCTAGAGATAGACTTGCTTATACATTTTTCTATGTGTTTTAATAAATTCACATTTCCAATACTCATCTTAATGTAAAAATGGACCTGCCTATTTTCTGTTTTCTTTCTGTATCTAATCTGCATTTTCCTTTTCTCTGCTATCCTGTTTTTTCTTATATAAGCAACTATAGCTACTCAATAAATATTTGTTAGAAAATAAATAGTATCACATAAATAAACATCCCCAAATGCTAAACCACTTTACATGCTTATTTTTTTAGTTTTCAAAGACCATCCAGGACTATTTTCCTAATGTATCAAATTGACATTCAAAAGGAAAATGTCAATCAAATTAATCTTCTGATCTTATCTGAAGTGATTTTAATGGAACCCAGAACTTTTAGTATGCTATGCAGGTCCTTTACTATTTCTAGCTTGAAGACTGACAGATGTAGCTGGACTCTGATCCAATAAAGTTCTTAGGCTAATAAAGAGGGTGTGATCACTTCCCTATAAGCTTAAGTTGAATAAATCAATTTTGTTTGTTTGTTTTTAATTTTACTCCTAGCCCTTTCATTCAGACTCCTGATATTAGGGTCTTCATTTTTATAAACTTCAAAAAGCGTTTTTAAACCTTTAGAAATAGAAAAACATTTTCATCTTAATTATAATATACTAGAGGCCTGATGCACAAAATTCATGCAAGAGGCTTGGCCCTCACAGACTTGCCTAAGCCCTCTCAGCTGCAGCTTTGTCTGGAAGGTCATCCAGAAGGCTGTTCAGCTGTCTGGTCTAATTAGCATATTATGATTTTATTATTATAGATAGTTAAAACACAATAAATACAAATTGAATATTAGGTTACAGTACCATTTTAATAGGTTGAATGTTACTTCCATTGCTTGCTTTTCAGAGCCTCTCTGCCGGAAGTAACCAATCATTTATATCAACAAAGACATACTTACACTCTCAAAAAGAGCTTCTGCCATTAAAATATTCAAGTTTCAAAACATCCCAAAGGATGGTTTCCAACTAGGGAGAGGGAGTACACAATGCTTTCATAGATATTAAGAAAAGAGCCTAACATAGGAGTTTAGCTAAGCTTGTGTGGGTGGAAATTTCAGTCAAGAGAAAAGAAATCTCATAAGAAAGATATTAAAGAGAAAAGAACAAACTTTTTTAATGCTGCAGGAAGTAGCAGTACAGTAACTTTCCAAAACTTGACATAAACAAAAGTGTGTCACCACATTATAGGGCAAATGGTCTCTATGCCCATATCAAAAAATAAACAAGAAACCCTTTTTTAGCTTCTCCCATTGATATTAAAAGGCATTTTTAGGGGTAAAATAGTCAGGTTTATTTTTTTTTTTAATTAAGGGGTCCATGGAAAAAAAACACACAGGGCTACAGAGTTGCAAAAGGTTACATTTCCATAAGACAAAGGGGCTGGGAGCAGCAGAAGTTACATTTCCATAAGACAAGGGATCTGGGAGTGGCAGAAGGTACATTTCCATGATATGGGAGCTGGGAGTAGCAAAAGGTATACATTTACAGAATAAAGGGAAGGAAACACCTCATTCAAAGAAAGAGAAAGAAAAGCCCAGAAGGAACAGGAGGACAATAAGAGAGAAGGAGGGAACCTCAAGTACTTCATGTGAGACTTGAGCTCAGGAGTTGCTATAGTGACCAAATCAAAGGGGAATAGTGACCAATCAGAGGGGATATTGAGGCATAAAAAATTGCCAGCTTTATAAACTCTGCTAAAAGGGACTCAGTGGGACTCTTTCCCCCTCCCCACATAGGAGTCTGCTTATTTCTTAATAAATTTCCACCTTTGCTATACCATCCTCAGTTCCTGATTTCATTCTTTGACTCTGATGGACAAAGAGCCTAGGAGAAACCACCCTGCCTAAGGGAACACCATGTGTTCCAGTCAAAAAATCCTGTATCAATATGACATACGTTAGTAAAATTTAGGCCTAAAGCAATATGACTTTTCTTTTAGATATAAGTGGGAAACACTTTATAACAACATTGAGGTCATTACAATAAGAGTGACTGAAGATAATCTGGGGCAAATACGCCAGCATAGCATATTGGCTGAGAGTACAGAATCTTGGGTTGGACTGTCTGTATGTGATCTTGGTTTTTCTACATTTTGCCTCCTTAACCATGAGTAAATTGTGCAGCCTTTCAGGTATCAGCTTGCTCACCTTTAAATAACACCAAATTAATAGAATTCTCCAAAAAGAATAAAGAATTTGTATGTAAAACTCTTGGGACACTCTATGCTGCAGGACAGCTGGAGTTACGAGTTGTTTATGGGCAGCTGACAAAAAGAGACAAAAACCCTCACATCGATCTGATGCTATATTTACTTAACTTTATAGAACAACTAGAGGCCTCATGCATAAAGATTCATGCAATAATGGGCCTTCCTTCCCTGGTTGCCAGCACTGCCTTCCCTCCAGCTAGAGCCCCCTTTCTGCCTTTGCTCCAGCCCAGAGCCACCTTTCCACCTTCCCACACTGCCCAGAGGCCTGGAGTGGCTGGGGCAGAAGCATCCTGCTGCAGCTCTGCAGCCTGTGCATGCAAATTAAACCACTATCTTTGCTGGGTTAATTTGCATATTCACTCCTGATTGGCTAGTGGGCATCACAAAGGTATGGTCAATTTGCATCTTTATCTTTTATTAGTGTAGTTTCAAGGCAAGAGTTATAATAGGTATATCATCAGTGTATCACTGGCAGTCTTTGCATGTGCCCAAATACACAGATTCTTTTGCCACATCACCCATTCAAAGTATAAGCACCAGGGTGTATGTGAGTCATTTGAACATACAGAAACCACAAACACATCTGGTAGGGTGAGAAATAGAATATTGGTTACTAGCTATTAGTTATAATAAACATTAATAAGAAATATTAATCATGCTCTGTTAACTGTGATTGTATTGTTCTGCTTTTAAAAAGCACATTCTAACCTGGCTGGAGTTGTACAGAGGACCTGGGAGCTCACCTGGAAATGCAGCCCATTCTTTCCATCTGGGATCAATGAAGTCTAGTTGTCCCCTGCCCTTTGCACACCCCCAACCCACATTGCCCAAATTGCCTGTCATCTGTAACCATTATATCCATTCCTATTCCTTTTGCCTAGTTCCCCATGCCTGTAATACCCATTTTTATTTTGCACACCCATTATTATTCCTTTTGCCCATTTACCCATGTAATCTTTGTCCTTGTACCCCGTATAAGCAGCTGGATTATGGCGTTGGGGGATACAGAGCAGATTTTTGCGCATGGCATGCTGCTCTCCCATACTGTTGGCAATATTGAAATAAATGCTCATCTATGATTCAACTTTGTCTCTGCTGAATTGGCTCAAGTAGTGAAGGGCCTCCCACACCTATTGTCTGGTTTCACATCCACCTATTATTCAATAATATTTTATACTGTCCTAGTCACATAGGTCAGAGGCCTCAGGGCCAAAGTATAGCTCCCTCAACACAGGTGCAGTTCTGCACAACAAAGGAGGCAGACACATTCCCAATTTATCATTACTGTTACCAAGGAATCAATGCCACAGAACCCAAGGTCATTCTAAGTCAAGTTTGCATCACTCCAGGCTTGATGGCAACACTTTATTCTGTTAAATGTAAAAAACATTTAACCTGTAAAGAATTTTTGTGAGTTTGTTTTAGCAAAACTGTCAACAATTGTGGGCAAACAATCTTAATGAATTGAGATAATGCTCCCAAGAATGGCAGGTTTTTTTTCACTTGTTTTATAAATTACAATCAAAGGAGGAGATGTAAGTGGGTTACATGAAATCCATTGGTGGTAGATTAAGGAGGTGGGAGAAAGCAAAGTGGGGGACGGGGAGAAATCTCTGAGATTAAATAAAAAGTAAAAGATAGATATATGCTTCTTTTACATAGGTGGGTGTAGGATAATTAACAGTCAACAATAACGTGATAATAATAACAATGAAGTAATTTGTGGTCTCACCCTTGTGCATTGTTTGTGTGACCCTGAAGGTTGTACCCTGACATTCCAAAAGTAAGTTATGATAGATGTAAAAAAAAAAAACCACAAAGTTGATCTTTATCAGAGAAGATACAGCCTAGGACATGATTACCCACCAAAACTGCTTTTAGTTAAAGTTTCTTTTTTTTACATTTTTTAATTAAATTATCTGTGTATATATTTTAGCATTGTCTCCCCCTCCCATTCATACCTTCCCTCCTCAGAGTTTTACTTATATGCATGTATACAAGTCCTTCGGTTGATCTAGTATCTCCCCCAGATCTCCCTACCCTACCTGCTGTAATTTGACAATCTGCTTTAATTTGAGACCATCTTTTGTGGTTTTGAGTTTGCAAGGCCTTCATGGATGCCTTCTCTGATCTTGTCAGGTTAGTATGGGGCCCTTTATCAACCACAATTCACCGTATGTCATGTAAGAAGTGCTCTAACAATGTTGCCTGCTATTGTTCCAATTAGCAAATAGGTAATAATCTATGAGTTAGTATATATACCCTCTATCAATGAAATACTATCAATAATACATGGAAGTGGAGATTACCAGAATTTAAATTATCCATTGAGACAGCAATTACATATATGTTAAGAATACTACTAATAATTACATATATGTTGAAAGTACTAATAACATCTTTTATGCCTGATAAATTATCTGTTTCCTCCTTATTCTAGTAAAAATATTCCAATTTTTCTTCGCGAGGTCATGTCTTACCCAATCTCATGTAGTTCTGAGTGGAATGACCCATCTTTGTACCTAAGGGTAGGACTTGCATTGCAGGCTTGTGCCTGTGATTACTTCAAGACTGACATCTGACTCAAGTTAAGCCAATGAAGATCACTTTGAATTTTTATCAGAGTCATCACAAAACAGAAATGTTTACTCAGCCACTAGTTCATCTTGATAGCGCTTCTGAGCTGAGTGTCAAGACCCAGGTACCAAATGGCTAAAGCCTGCCCGAGAACAAAGGATACACAGAGGAAATGAAATGACAAAAGATGCAAAGGAGGTAAAATCTGAGATCTCTGCAATATTCAAATACATAAGTCAGTAAATTACCTTTTTTAAATTTTAATTCAGTATGAATTTGGTGTTTAAGTGGAATCTAAGATTCTTAAGACAGGATTTGAATTGGAAGGGAGATGCAAATGTTTAGATAGGATACTTAACTAGAAAGAGCAAAATCCATAACATATAGTCCAAGGAACCATGTGCCAATGTAGACCAGGTCCACACATGCATCAATGGCTGAGAAAGCCAGTCTGACAAATCAGGACTAAGGCTGAGGAAGGGGACAAGCTAACCCTTTCTTCAGAATTAAACACTTATCATATCCCCAAGCGCATATGAAGTCTATTGTGAAGCAAAGATGGACTGCCACAGGCCCCATTCCTGCAAAAGATTGGCAGAACTTTTGAGCAAATACACATTCTAGTCTATTGGCTGACATGTGGGGCTTAGCTTCTCTTGGACACTAGAAATCCAATGAGAATAAAGGAACCCTTAGTTATCCAAGAGAAAGAGGCAGAAGCAATTCAACCAGAGACCATATGGAAGATGAAATTGATATTTAAGAAAATAACTTCCTGGTTGTGCTTGAAAATTCTCCTTGGATCCAGTCTGAGCAGCCTGGATATGAAGGAGGATCATGGCCAGTATCTGGGATGAGACTAATATGGGGTAGGTTTACCGTTTAATTATTAG
Source organism: Pipistrellus kuhlii (assembly GCF_014108245.1). NCBI lineage: Eukaryota > Metazoa > Chordata > Mammalia > Chiroptera > Vespertilionidae > Pipistrellus > Pipistrellus kuhlii. The sequence goes on along the minus strand of NW_023425471.1, from coordinate 11,215,300 downwards.
AAAAATACAAATTAAATTGTTTTCCCCCAAAATACTAAGAAAAATACAAGGTCAGTACAGCTAAAAGAAAATTTTTGTGATGTCTATTATTCAAATGAGATAAATACTTTAAAAAATGGTACACAATGGGACAATGTCTCTTATTATTAGATGTAAAACTTATTAGTTGCTGTTTATAATGTGGCCTTAGATATTCATATGGAGAAGGAAATAGAAATCCCAAAAAGCAGCATCATATACACAACAAAATATTTCTCATCTTACCAGTTAATTAAAAATGTTAATTAAAAAAAATGCACTAGAGACTGGAAATCATACTTGAAGCAAACATTACAGTGTCATGTGATATATTCTAGGTAGAACTTGTCTATAAATTAGGTAAGAGGAAAAGTATATATTCAAAAATTAGGGTATAGAGAACATCATCCTAAGAATCACAGAAGATTGAAATTTGAATATTTTAATAATTTGCATTCTTAAGCCATGCTCTGTAATGATATTATAATTTCCTCACAATTTACTACACGATAATGTTAACAGCAAGCATATAATATCTGAGTGCTTACTATGAATATACTGAGTAATTTTATATATGCTTTTCTATTTATCAGAATTTCCTCCAACCCAGCACACTATGAGTTTTAATGACATCTTATTGAAAACCTAGATATCAGTAGCTTTTACACCTCCTTATTGATAAGGGACCTCTACTTTCCTGTAAAAATCTCAGTTCTATCTGAGAATCTGTACATCTTAATTTATGTGTTCCCACATGTGCCTATACTTGCTGAGTACCATTGTAACTACACACAATGCATATACATTGGAAACTGCTATTTATTTCCAGTCACTGCTGAACACCCTGTTACTCTGTGAGACATCTGTCTCTGCTAGAAATTGTCTAAGTGCCACCATGCTCCTCTTCTGTTAGGTCAGACATCTAGAATCATCATTAAGCTCTGCAAAGGAAGCACTGACACACTCCCACTGGGAAAGCAGTGCAGGTATGGCAAAGTGATATGCCAAGTGCTTCTCTTTCCTCATATCCCAGAACATCTTAGCAGGTCCCAATTTCTAATGGAAGTGCTCCTTCCAGTTTCGGTTTTTATTCCAATATTCTGTAAGACTTATAAAGGGAGGGGAAGGTACAGTGGGGGAATTATAACAGATGACAAATCTTCCAGAGGGATGTCATGTGGCCTTAGTTATTCATATGGAGAAGAAAATAGAAATCCCAAAAAGCAGCATCATATACATAACAAAATATTTCTCATCTTACCAGTTAATTAAAAATGTTAATTAAAAAAATGCACTAGAGACTGGAAATCAATTGACTATTCCTTCTAACTAGAGGCCCAGTGCATGAAATTCATGCACTGGTAGAATTCCTAGAGGCTGCCAGCTGCTGACCAGGTACTCCTTCCCTTTCCCTGGCTGCCTGCTGCTGCCACCACTGGCTGGGGCCTCCCTCCCTTTCCCCAGCTGGCCCCGCCCCCAGGTCGAACTCCAGACAAATTCCCAGTTGAGGGGACAATTTGCATACTACACTTTTATAATATAGGATAGCCAATGTTTCCTTACTGTGTTAAGTTCATCTTAACTGCTCATTCCCTCAGAATTAGCTCTCCTTAAAACCCTCTCATTCCCTAAATCAGGAAAGAAAAAAAAAAAAAAAAAGGCTGAGGTAGCAATACTTGTACCAGACAAAATAGACTTTAAAACAAAGGATAAAACAAGAGACAAAGAAGGACCCAAAACACTATATCGAAAAGACATATATGTATCCATATGTTCACTACAGCATTACTTATAATAGCCAAGATATGGAAGCAACCTAATTGTCCATAATAGATGAATGGATAAAGAAGAAATGGTACCTATATAAAATGGAATATAACTCAGCCATAAAAAATAATGAAATCTTGTCATTTGCAACAATATGGATGAACCTAGGTGGTATTATGCTAAGTGAAATGAGTCAGACAAAGACAAATGCCATATGATTTCATTTATATGTAGAACCTATAAAACAAAATAAACAAACAAGCAGAACAGAAACAGCCTCAAATCTGTGGACAGTGAGAGTATTTTGATTGCCAACCTTTGTTGCTAAGCAGGGAAAGCCATGTAATTAGCATCCCTAGTAGTTAGGGGAAGAAAATAAGCTGGGCCATACCAATTGTCCAGAAGAGCCCTGCTCTCAACAGGGCCAATCTGATCCGGAAGCATGACCAGATAAATTGAAACCGAAACCTCAGTAGTAGGAAAGACATGGTTCAAATTCTTCCCTTGGTTGTGTGCAAAGAGCCAGGACTCAAAATTGGGTCTCATTGCTCCATTTTCTATGTTCATTTGACCATATTCCCTGCTTCCCTAATTATAATGAGTTTTCTCATTTTAAAAGAGCATTCCTAACTATAACTATGCAGGCACACCAAGATAAAAATAAGTTTGTAGAAGTTAGAAAGGCTAAAGTATGTTCCATACCAAGTGTTTCAGAATGATCTAGGGAGCTTCTTATTATTTCTGAACTGGGAATCACTTCTGAACTTTTAAATCAGAATCTTTGGGTTTCTTCTCTGCTTACTTTGTCTTGTGCTTGTCCACCGTTATTGATAAAGTCCAAAAGGATTGACTGTCTGATAAAACGTTGCCTTCCTTGCTGTAATGCAAGATCCCACTCAACCAGATATTTGCATCTCTTGCTCATAACAACATGCATAGAAATAACAGATATCCATGTATCATCAATGATTTAGCAAGCCATTAGTGCAAAGCTACAATAAATATTGGGGTACTGCCAACCCTATATGTTAAATTTCTCATATTTGACACAACACTCTAGCCAGGGTATTTTCAGAAACATATGTCAGAGATGCTTTATGTTTGCATGGCACCTTTCCCACCATAAAGATATGACACAGAAACAGTATGTCATCAGCTCTGCCCTGGTCACCTTTAAAAGTCCTCATATTGAGAAAGCTCCTTAGCTCCTATTGTTATTAAATATAAAGTTAAATGCTAAAAGCAAAAGAAAGGGGCTGTTTCTCATCTTAAGAAACGTAAAGACTTAAATGATATTTTTAAATGCCTATGCTTTTTTAGTATAGGGAAGCTGGCAATGGCAAATGAGAAACATGTATCCACAAAGGAGTGCTTGCCCAAGGATCTACACCCTTAATATTTATGCACCTTATGATTTGAGAAACACATTGAGGTACTGTAGTTGCTATCAACCTTTGCAGTGTATTGGGATTATCTGGGGAGGATTAACAGGTAGTGTTGCCTGGATCCCAGTACCGGAGATTCCCGTGTAATTGGTCTGGGGTGTGGTATTGGTGCTTTCCAGTTGTTTCTAATGTGCAGCAAGGTTGAAAACCACTGCAATCAGAGAACTATTATATGATTAGTGAAAATGCTTATAAAAGAAATTCCTCTCAGAAGAAATGTGAAGAAAGTGCTAATTAGGACAGCAAAAGCAATTGGGGAGATTTTACTAGGAGAAATCATAGTAAATACAAAAACTCAGAGGCAAGCCTAAGACATCAACTCTCAAAAATAATTAGGTAAAAATAATTAGGTTTAGAATACAGAGGGCAGTGAGCATGGCAAAGTGGAAAAGAGGGACATTTATGTAAAAGAGAATGAAGATGTGGAGAACCTACCCAGCCCAAGTGACTCAGTGGTTGAGTGTTAACCTATGAACTAGGAGGCCAGGTTTGATTTCCAGTCAGGGCATATGCTTGGATTGTGAGCTCCATCCCCACTGGGGGGCATGCAGGAGGCAGTCAATCAATGATTCTCTGTCATCATTGATGTTTCTCTCTCTCTCTCTCTCTCTCTCTCTCTCTCTCTCTCTCTCTCTCTCTCTCTTTCTCTCTCTCTCCTTTCCTCATTGCAATCAATAAAAATATTTTTTTAAAGAAGTTGAGAACCTTACCACCCAGAATGAAAACACTGAATTCCATCTGAGAGCCAACATAGGTGTTTGCAAATAGCAGCGGCATGAAGAAAACCATGCTTGAAAATGAAAATAGCATAGCAAGGTGGTCCATCCAATGTATCTTTGAAAGAACCATCTCCAGGGAACTTTATTTCCTTGTGTCTCCCTAACAGGTATTTTTTAGCTACAATGATGAAGAAACTATACTCACAATAAAGAAACCGCTTGTGGGATCATGAAATGATATTAATATAATGTTTGCTAGACTAAGTTTGCATGGTCTGTAGAACTAGTCCAGACTATAATTGTTAGTCTATGGTTAAAGATTGCTGAGAATGAAGACTTAGAGTTAGTTTAAGTTGTCTTAAGTTCAGTTTACTGCTTACCCTGCAAACAAGCAGCACAAAGGATCCATGTGAGTGTTTAGCATTGCGCTGATGGCTTGCTAAATCATCTTAAACTTTTTTGATATTAGAAAGCACCAGGTTTGGCTGAAATCGGTTTGGCTCAATGGATAGAGCGACGGCTTGGGGACTGAAGCGTCCGGGTTCGATTCCGGCCAAGGGCATGTACCTTGGTTGCGGGCATATCCCTAGTAGGGGGTGTGCAGGAGGCAGCTGATTGATGACTCTCTCTCATCGATGTTTCTAACTCTCTACCTCTCTCCCTTCCTCTCTGTACAAAATCAATAAAATATATTTTAAAAAAAAGAAAGAAAGCACCAGGTTTGAAAGTCATCAGAGGAGAATATTTCATGACCTATACAGAAGCAGATTCAATGCCCCTATATCTGTCTGCATGGCTCCAGGTATCACATCCTCACTGGACACAAATTCTCCCTGGTCCTGCTGATCACTTTTGGTTCCTGCCCAGTATCAGGGTCATTATTTCAGACTTTCAGGTACTTTGACTGTCAATAATCCCTCTGCTTAATCCTGACCCTAAAACTCAGTATTTCCTATGGCTTTCACCAACACATTACGAACTTCTATAAATTCTTGCTCTGTTCTCTGGAGTAGGATAGTGATGAAATGTTGCTAGGCATTGATGATTCTAGTATTCTGATAGATAATAATGAGACAGATCAAATTAAGAGGAACCATCTCAAACTAGACATACCCATTTGGTCAGGGACATTCTATAGCAGTGCCTCCCAATGTGGAGTACATGCCCCACACGGGGGGAATTTGATTTTTAAGGAGAGGCAATTCAAAAATGAGTTATTACCAGTGAGTTTTTTGTATTTCTTTTGGTTCTAAGCGCCTCATATATAGTATATAAATATATAGTGTGATGTATTTATGCATTTCAGTTCTCTATTATATGTTTTGAAACTTTATTTGCTATTTTTTCATATAACTTCATACACTTCTATTCCTTTAACAATTTCTTAGTGATTTCTTCCTCAGTACATTAACTATCCTTTCATTCTTTTGTTTTTCTCTTTCATGGATGCCATGTTTTTAGAAGCTTATTCAGACCAAGTAAATGGCCTTTTAGGCTTCCTCCACATAAATAGAGAGTTAACTTTTTAAATAATAAGGATTCTATGCAATGGGGGAGGGGGATCAGGATTTCAGAGATGCTTAGGTGGGGCATGGCAAAAAAAAAAAAAAAAAAGGTTGGGAACCACTGTTCTAGAGGATATTTTAATCTCAATTATTAGTTTAGGTAGCAAATCCAACCCCAGGGTGTTTGGGGAACCAAAATGCAAAATGCATGGATGTTGTTGGGGATCTAAAATCATATTGTGCTCATTTGCTAATGGGCAATGGCAGTGGAGGAAACAATAATCAACCCTGGGAAATCAAGATTGACAGATCTGGGGATCATGAAATCTTATAAGTAGATAACAGATCTCTAAGTATTGGTGATCTTCAGCAAGTGCAGAATTCCACACAACTGGAGTAGAGAAGGGTGTTATTTATTTATTTATTTATTTATTTATGAAGTTAGCAAGTGGAACTCACACAGTATATGATAGGGGAACATATCTTAGAACTTACTGGAAGAAAGGATGACGAGATGGGCTGGAGCTTCAAAATCCCTCTTGCTTCTAATTAGGCTAGGCTTCACTGAGGCTGCCTATCCATTTTATCCTTGGAGCATCTTTGCTGTTATTTTCTTGTTTATATGTAGATCCAAAAACTATCTAATCAGAATGTTCTGGGTCTTTACCTGGACATCTGTGTCTTTTAAAACTGAGTGAAACAAGCCAGAGAAAGGTAAGTATTACATGATTTCACTCAAATGTGAAATCTAATGAACCAAATAAACTGATGAACAAAAACAGACCCAGAGACACAGAAACATGAACAGACTGTTGAACCTCAGAGGGAAGGCAGGGGAGGGTGGGTGGAAAGAGATCAACCAATAAGCTTGTATACCTATATGTATAACCTATGGACACAGACAATGGGTTGCCTAGGGGAGGGGGGGTGGTTGCAGGAGTGGCATGGAAGAGGTTAATGGCGGGAAAAGGAGGACCTATACAATACTATCAACAATAAAGTTAAAAAAAAAAAAACTGCACAGGCAATGCATATGAACTACCAGGATAAGAGCTACAGTCCTTGGAGTCAGAATGGGGCTGACCTGGCTGGAAAGGGGATTCAGGCAGCCAGCAGCAGTGGTGAAAGTGGCAAGTGGAAGGAGCTACTGGTCTAATTAAATCACACTTCTGGGCAAAGTTCTATGAGGAAGGTTAGCCCTCAAGAAACCTAATAGCATTTCCTTTTCTGGCCCACCTACTTTCAAGAATTATCCAGTATGAATCAAAAGAGTTCTGCATTACATTCCAAAATTATGGATGATTGGGAGCAACTGCTATTTCAGGAATGGATGTAGGTTACTTTGACACACAGAAGACTTTATGGTTAGCCTATGAACCGTTAGATATTTAGGTCTGGTAGTCAAAAGAATTTCCTAATATGAAAAATCTTTGAAACATCTAAAGAGAGTAATTTTGGTACTTTTCTATCATTCAAAAATTGATAACAAATTCACTTTTCACCTCTCAGGTATATTATTTTAGATGAGTAAATTTCAGTAGCAGTGATTCTTGTATTGGTGAGACAACCCAATACAAACAACCACAGGAAGGCTACCATCATTTCTCTAAAAGTGAGGGTAAACATAGGGCTTAATTTGTTCATGTGCAGTAAACAGTTTAGTCTTGAAAACAGAAACTAAAGTGAAGATTTCATTTCTCTCTGGTCATTTTTATCTCCTTGGTTGAAAGATATTACTGAAATAAAGGAAGTGTTAAAATCTAGCACTAGGTAATCAGAGTTGAAAGAATATAACTTTGCTTGGAAATTATTGCCTTAAATCTTCTTTGGCTCAAGACATGCTTTCTTCTTTCTGAAGTGGCTTGAGCTAGGAATCAAGCCTGAAGGGACTTAGGAGCCAAATAGTCAAAAGCAAAGATTCAGCTGGTAATTAGGTGCTTGAGATTCATATCTCTCTGCCAAGTGAAGATAAGAAAGCAAAATACATTATACTGCTTCTAAGTTTCAAAGGATTGGTCACCTAGGGACTATGTTTGTGAGATACCCAAGATCATTATCACTGTGGGAAAAAAAATGAAAACCAGCTCTGAAACAGCTTTGATTAGCAGGAGCACTCACCATGAATCTGGGACTACAGGGGACATTACATCCCTGAGACCAGGGTGGCTTCCATTGAGAGCTCAGAATTGCTAATTGGCTCACTGTTTACTGAGAAATGCACCCCCTGTTGGAATATGCATGGGGACTAGTAGATCTCTTGAATGCCTGGCCTTTTTGTAAAAAAACAAAAACAAAAACAAACAAAAAAAAGTAGTAATTCTGAGAAAGAAGATTTCAGAACTGGTGTACATATCTAAAGCTGCAATTCTTTACTGATGCCAGGGAATCTATACTGTGTATTCAACTTGAAAGTCAGTTGTATTGTACCAGCAAGTTATTCAGCTATCCTTTTAAATTATGAAAACACTCACCCTCTTTTCAAAGCTGAACAGATAGTCTTCACAAGAAATACTTCTCTGGAAATACTAAACTCAGCCTTAGAAGATTTGGTTCAGTGATTAGAACATCGACTGTACCCTGAAGGTTTGATTCCAGTCAAGGGCACATACTAGGTTGCAGGCTAGATCCCTATCCTGGTAGGGGTGTGTTCCAGAGGCAACTGATTTATGTATCTCTCTCAGATAGAGGTTTCTCTCTTTCTGTCTCTCCCCCTCCCTCCAACTCTCTCTAAAAATCAATACAAAAATACCTTTGGGTAAGGAGTAAAAAGAAAAAAAATCTCAAGGTGCAAAAATTTTGTCCTTGGAAATAATAAAAAATAAATATAAGTAAAAACCAGGTATAGCACAAGGGAGACAAGTATCATTTCAAATCTCTAGACTAACACATTCATCTCTTCTTTTTCCAGAGCACTGCTGCATAATCAAAAACATAAAATTTTCACACCAACTTTGTTTCCAGTGTATCTTGGAAAGGGAAGATGATTAATGCTGGGTCAGCCCCTGACCCAACTTGGTCAATCAGGGTTTCTCCCTTGGGAATCTGGAAGTCACTGCTGAGAGAAGGAATGGCTTAACTCACTAAAGCCAGGAATTAAGAGTTGGTGACAACAAATCACCCACCATAGGAAAAAAATTTTTTTGAAAACCTATCTCAGAAGAAAACAAAACAAGCAGACAAGCTCAGAGTGACAAACAAGGTAAAGAAGGAATTGGGAATGCCAGGGTAATTTGCTAGCAATTCATTTCCAAGTTCTGGAAAGAAAAACAATGCACCTTTAATCATGCCATTAAATACCATCTCCAACTCTTTTAAAAAAATATATTTTATTGATTTTTTTTACAGAGAGGAAGAGAGAGGGATAGAGAGTTAGAAACATCGATGAGAGAGAATCATCGATCAGCTGCCTCTTGCACACCCCCTACCAGGTATGCTGCCTCTTACACACCCCTAAGGGGGATAAGCCCACAACCAAGGTACATGCCCTTGACCGGAATCAAATCTGGGACCTTTCAGTCTGCAAGCCAATGCTCAATCCACTGAGTCAAATAGGTTTTTGCCCACCTCCAACTCTTATAAGTGTGAGGTAACTGGATTAAATTTCCTTGATTAGCAATAGAAATCCTTATCATTATAAAATGTGATGGAAAAAATACATTGTTGCTAATAACCAAAAATATAAAATCCCTGGTAATAATAAAATATTATAAATGATATGTAATTTTATATCTAAATATAAATAATTACTAAAGAATATAATAGAAGAGACACATAAGTGGAAAAAATACTTATTCCTAGCTTCTTTCCCAAACATATAAAAAATGTTCAGAGCCTAACTTAGCCATTTAACATTGGGAAGTTCTCCTGTGGAAATCATCAGAAATATTTGCAAAGATGTGACTATAAAGATAGACATCACAGCAATTTTTACAACCTAAAATTATTAAAATATACAGTAATAGTTTCAATTGTAGAGCCTAAGACCATTGGAAAACAGATATTTACATTATGATTCATAACAGTAGCAAAATTACAGTTATGAAGTAGCAATGAAAATAATTTTATGGTTGGGGGTCACCACAACATGAGGAACTGTATTAAAGGGTCGTGGCCTTAGAAAGGTTGAGAACCACTGTTCTAGAGGTTAGCCACATTCCTTGGCTTGTGGCACCCTCTATATGGAGCGGGAATAGGGTCAAGCCTCAGACTGACGTGTGGCAGGGCCACATGCAAGTCCCAGCTTGGAAGCAGAGCCCTCCTAGCACAATTAAGCTTGATCTTATAGTCCTTCCTTGTTCCTAGGTAGCCAATGGGCTTTGGGAGGTGCAGCAAGTGCTGCCAAAACAAGGCCTGAGTAACACAATTGATCTGAAACTCGCAAGAACATTGTAAACATGTTGGCCATTCCCCTTGTTTTGCTTTGTGTGTTCTGACTATAAAATAAAGCTTCAGCTTACAGGCTGTAGCACAGTTTCCTCATTCAGGCCCAATGATCCTACCCGGCCCCAAATGTAGATATTATTTTGTCTGTCTTCTTTATTCCTTCACTGCTCCTCCTTAGGTTCACCCCTGGCCATGCTGAATGTGGTTCAATCCTCCATCTTCAAAGTCAGCAATGGGAATTGAGTATTGTTCACAATACCATCCCTCTGGTTCTGACTCTTCTGTCCTTTCTTTTCCTTTTGTAAAGATACTAGAGGCCTGATGCATGGATTTGTGCACTGGTAGGGTCCCTCAGCTTGGCCTGCACCCTCTCACAATCCGGGACCCCTCAGGGGATGTTGGACTGCCAGTTTCAGCCCAATCCCTGCAGGCTAGGGTGAGGGACTCAACCAGTACACAAATCTGTGCACTGGGCCAGTTTTGGCCCAATCCCCACAGGCCAGGCCAAGGGACCCCTACTGGTGCATGGATCCATGCACCAGGCCTCTAGTATGCATATAAGATATTTGGTTAAGCTCTTCTCAGCCTCCCCTATTCCCCTTCCCTCTGAGATTCATCAGTCTGTTCCATGTTTCCATGCCTGTGCATTGAGTATCTGCCCCCTAGTGGTCAATACACATCATAGCTACTGGTTGAATGGTGGAACAGTTCCTTAGGCTTTTATATATATAGATGATCACATTGTACCACTCACAGAATCCTGAATTATTTCTTTATTTTAAAGCTAATCAGCAACTTTAATCCCATCTGTAGCCTTCATTATCCCTTGCCATGTTATGAACATCTTTGGGGGAAGGGATATTACTACACCTACCAAAAAGTGTTTGCTTTGAATACAGGTTGATGATGGAGAGAGCAGTTAATAAAAGTTATTTTAACAACTCAAGGCTAAAGATTTAACTGGCCTAGAGAAAATGTTGTCTTATTGAGATTTGCAGGGCCTAAAAGAGTAGAGGGTAAAATGATGTTTCTGAATTCAAGAATCAGAGGAACAATCCACTGCACTCCATCCCACAGATTCAAATCCTGTGCTTAGAGCAATGACTTGCATATAGTAAAGGCTCAAGACACACTTGCTATATTACTGCTGACTTAAGCAATAATTCATTACATTACTTTTCTTAGCTTTTAGAATTCAATGATTGCTTCTCAGATTTCTTTAGTACTTACTTATTTAAACCTGCTATTTCAAAACTTAAGATTATTTGTTTTGCTTATATTCTTATTTATTTTTAAATATGTTTTTATTGATTTCAGAGAAAGGAAGAGAGGGAGAGGAATAGAAACATCAATGATGAGAAAGAATCATCAATCAGCTGCCTCCTACATGCCCCCTAGGATCAAGCCCACTACCTGAGCATATGCCCTGACAGGATTCATTGAGTGGGTTGTGAAGTTACTAGAATAACAAAGAAAAAGCTTCTCTGTATATTCCACATGGGCCAATCCTCCCTCCATTATCCCGTTATATGATAGCATTAAAAAATAGGCCCTAGTTGATAGAGCATTGGCCTCTGACCTGAAAGGTCCCAAATTCAATTCCAGTCAAGGGCACATGCCCAGGTGGTGAGCTTAATCCCCAGTGTGGGGTGTGCAAAAATCGGCCAATCAATGATTTACATCATTGATGTTTCTATATCTCTCTCTCCCTCTCCCTTCCTCTCTAAAATCAATAAAAATATATTTAAAATAGTATAGCACTTCTGTTCTGTTGATTGCTGAAATGGATAGTCCTCTGCTATTTTAAAAATAGCTGAATTCAACAAATAGAGTATAAAAAACAGAGCTCAGAATCTCAGCATCTTAGAAACATTCTGTGAATATTTAAAATTAGGGGCCTATATACAATTGGTCATCTTGGAAAATTTAGAATTTGTCCTGTATTATCTCTGTATTGATTATATACAGTATGTATAATTTAATCATCATCGACAAAAAATGTTAATGGGTTGCACACTAAAGCTGTGTCAGGATTAGATATATTTATGACAAAGAAACAGCAGAATCAAACTTATAATAAAGCATAGATTTGATGGCTGCCAAAAGCCAAGGATGGTACACATGGTTTTCCCTGTCTATGAAATAAATAGTAGTGATGAAAGAAGATGTGAATATTAGTTTCAAATAAGTGTGGGTCCATTTCTGATTCTGTCAAATACAGAAATAGATGTTGAACTGGGTGTTTGGGTTAAAGGATGAATGAGTTATTCAAGCAAGGAGGGATACAATTTACAGGATAAATGAGAGCATCTGCTCGAGTCAGGAAAGAAATGGGAAAAAAATGTTAAGCAGAATATGTTGAGAGTACTAAGAGGATGTAAAAAAGAATTGGGAAAAATGTTTTAGATGATGGTAAAATATTTCTTTCTTCTCTTCCTTCTCTTTCCCTCTCTTTTCCCCATAATTATTGAGAGACAGACTTTGTGCTGATCCTTAGGCTAAGTTCTGAACAGTTAAACTGTATATGTGGAAACTTCTTAATTCAATAAATAAAATTGGTATTTAATGTTTATGTACAAATTAATCTTCAGATAATAATCATATATAATAGAAGTGAACTGGTGAAGTACCTTAAAATCTGCATTCATATAACCTCTCCTGGAGACATTTTTTTTAAGAGGCCTTTTATAAAAGCCCTACAAAATTGTTTCTGCCCTACAGGAACTTGTATCCTAATAAAGAACCTAAGCATAAAAATATACACAATATATTATCATAAATTTTGTAAAAGTATTAAGAGGTCAGCAAATAGAATTAGAAAATAAAGAAAGAGGGAGGGAAGCTTTACAGGTAGGGATTATTTCCTGGAACTTTGTTTTTGTTGGAAATAAAACTATAAGCATACTCAAGGGTTGGAATCATGGAGGGCCTCAAATCTACGCTTAAACCTAAACCTCTCCTAGAAGCAGTTGAAAGCTTCTATTAATGTTTTTTACTTGTATATGTATGTATGTATTTATTTAACCCTCAGCTGAAGATATTTTTTCCATTGATTTTTTTAGAGAGAGTGGAAGGAAGGGAGAAGAGAGAGAGAGAGAGAGAGAGAGAGAGAGAGAGAGAGGGAGAGAGAGAGAGAGGGAGAGAGAGAGAGAGAGAAACATCAATGTGAGAAAGACACATTAACTATCAATAGCTACCTACCATTTGTGCAGCAAGCAGGGCCAGGGATCAAACCTGCAACTGAGGTGCGTGCCCTTAGCCGGGAATCAAACCTGGGACCCTTCAGTCCAAGGTCCAATACTCTAACCTAGGGGTGTCGAACTCAATCAGAGAAGGGGCCAAAATCTAAAATCCAGCCTAAATCGCGGGCCGAATGGTTTACTGAACAGTCATAAACTGTCATTGTGATGGAAACGCAGCAGAGTGTAGTGATGACAGCGCGGTGCGGGCCACATTGCAAGGCCTGGCGGGACGGATTTGGCCCGCGGGCCTTGTGTTTGACACATGTGCTCTAACCACTGAGAAGACTGGCCAGGCTCATTAATGTTTTTAAAAGCAAGACAATGACTTGCTCATTGGTGCCTGGATGGTAAAATAAAACTGAAGCATTCCAAGGGCATGATCTTGCTAATAGCCAGACACTTAAATGTTTGATTTAATTCATCTATCAATTCAACAAATATTATTAAGCATTTACCAGATTCACAAGTCTTTGTTAAGTTTTGAGGATACAGCTATGAGCAAATAAGTCCTAATTGTGCCAAAATGGACCTTAGAGTCTAGCAGGAAAACAATCACTGAGTTGATACCTTCATTCACTTATTTGGTATTTACTCTGTACCAGTCATTGTTGTGTATGCTAAAAATTACAGTGAAAAAGATATAAAAAGTTATGGTGGGAGGCACAGAAATAATTAAATTTAAATTTAAAGCATGCATAGGTGCTAAGAAGAAATCAGTATTGTGATAGAAATGCCTGTGTTGACTAGGAAGGCTTGTTTCATGAACCATGAGGGACTGAGACAAAAATTTATAAGAGAATGAATCAACCATGTACAGATCAAGAAGTGCTAAGAGCAGATGTCCTGCTGAAATATCATAAGTGTGAAACATTACAGAAATGAAAATTAGGTCAGTGTGGCCGGAATGTAAAAACAAAGGGGAGAGTAGTAGGAAATAATTTTGGAGGAACAGAGACAAGATCACAGAGAGGGTAAAGGTTTTGGAATATATTCTAACAATATATTATCTCTATTGGTATAATATATACAATATATGGAACTTTTAGGAAATTTTATTCTGAATTGTAACATAATCTTATTTGTATTTGGAAAAAGATTGATTTGGGTGCTATGTAGTTAATGGATATTACCATAGGCAAGAATGAAACAATCAGGATAGTTACTACAATATTCCAGGTTACAGATTATAATATACTAGAGGCCCAGTGCACAAAATTCATGCATGAGGGGAGGTGTGTCCCTCAGCCCAGCCTGCACCCTCTCTAATCTGGGACCCTCTCGAGGGCAGTCAGACATCCCTCTCACAATTCTGGACTGCTGGCTCCAAACTGCTCACCTGCCTGCCTTCCTGATTGCCCCTAATAGATTCTACCTGCCAGCCTGATCACCCCCTAATCACTTCCCTGCCAGCCTGATTGATGCCTAACTGCTCCTCTTCCTGCCTGTTTGCCCCTTACTACCCTCCGCTGCAGGCCTTGTCTCCCCCTACTGCTCTCCCCTGCTGGCCTAATCACCCACAACTGCCCTCTCTTGCAGACTTGATCTTCCCTACTGGCCATCTGTGGTGGCCATCTTGTGTCCATATGGGGGCAGTCATCTTTGAGCACATGGGGGCAGCCATTTTGTGTGTTGGAGTGACAGTCAATTTACATATTATTCTTTAATTAGATTGAAGGATTAAATAGGATAGAGGCCTGATGCACAGATGGGAGCTGGTTGGTTTGCCCTGAAGGGTGTCCCACATCAGGGTGGGGGTTCCCTTGAGGCATGAGGCAGCATGGGCAAGGGGCTGTGGTGGTTCGCAGGCTGGCCACACCCCCTCTGCAACCCAAGTGGAGGCCCTGTTATCTGGGATTTATTTATCTTCTATAATTGAAACTTAGTAGCCTTAAACAGAGGCCAAATAAGGCCAGGGCTGCGGAAACTTGGCTTCCTCAATCACTGGGGGCAACTCAAGCCTCCTTCTCTCTCCAGCTTCGTGGCCATTTTCATTGGGATTTATTTATCATCTATAATTGAAACTTTGCAACCTTAAGCAGAGGCCAAGGAGGCCAGGGTAGGCAGGAAGCTTGGCTTCCTCCATTGCCAGGGAAACCCAAGCCTCCTGCTCTCTCCGTGGCCATAGCCATCTTGGTTGGGTTAATTTGCATATTTGCTCCTGATTGGCTGGTGGGTGTGGCTTGTAGGTGTAGCAGAGGTAAGGTCAGTTTGCATATTACTCTTTTATTAGATAGGATTGCAACAAAAAGTATAGAGATAATTAAACAAATTTGGTACATATTTTGGAGGTGGACTGAATAGAACTTTCTAATGTGAGGGAATGAGAAGCATGAAAAATTTCAAGATGTTGTCATTTGAGCAAGTGGGTGGATATTTGTGCCTCTGGGGGAATGATAGAGGGAGACTGAGCATACAGAAGATTGGTCCTGAGGTATGTTCCAATATTCAATAATATGTTAAAAATAAGAGTGTTTGAAAATTAAAAAAAAATAAAACCTTAAAAGTATTATAGTAAATATTAAGTAGGTAGTTTGATATAAATTTTTTTTTGTTTAGAGATAAGTCAGGGATGTAAACATATATTTGGGTTAAATGGTATAGAAAGTCTTACAACTGAGTCAAATAATCTAAGAATGTAGATAAGGATGGGAAGGAAGCTCAAGAACAATTCAAGGAAGAACCAAGCCAAAATTTAAAGGTTGAGCAAAAGAGTCAAAGAAGCTGCCTTTTAGGGGGGAGGAAAGTATTTTGGAAGCCAAAAGAAAAAAAGTATTTCAGAAATGGAAGATATATTCAGAAGGCATGTTGCTAAGTGAGGACCAGCAACATGGAGATTGTTGTTGACTTTGATAACAGTTTCAGAGAAGTAAGAGAGAAAAGATTTAAGGAATGAATTTGGAAAAGAATGGAAGGTGAGGAGGTAGTGACAGTGACTATAGATAACTGTTTAGTTAAATTTTTATATACAGTGAAAAATGAGATGGTAATGGAGGGGGTTGATAGGGTGAGGGTATTTTAAATATGGGAGACACCAGAGCACAGTAGTATGTTAATAGAATTATCTTTTAGGGAAAGAATAACAGGATTCAGGAGAAAAAAAGACTCATTGCAAGAAGAAAACCTTTTAACCCAGCCAGTGAATCAGTGGTTGAGTGTTGAACTATTGGCTCTCTCTGAAATCAATAAAAACACATTGTATCCTTTACAATTTATTTATCTATTTACTGATAGGCATTGGGCTGTTTCTCATTTTGGCAATTTTGAATAAAGCTGCAGCAAATATTCTAGCATATGTTTTTATGCCGTTTTCTTTTGAAAAGGTATATAGGGTTTTTGCTGTTAAAAATGGCATCATTTGTAACATTTCATTTTCCAGTTTTGCTGATATATGGAAATAAAATTATTATGTATTGACCTTGCTTACAGTGACCTTGCCAATACCCTTATTTGTTTAATTATTTTCCATTGATTATTTTAGTTTTCTAAATAGATAATGATACCATATGAGAATGACAGTTTTATTTCTTTAAAATTCATATACTTTTGTTAATTTTTCTTGTATTTTTGCATGTTGGGGTCTCACATTCACTGAGGAATAGAGTAATTATAGAATACATCCTATTCCTTATCACAGGAGAAAAGCTTTCAGCCTTTTGCTATTAAGTACAAATGTTCTTGATTGTTTCGTTTTGCTTTTGTAGAAAATATTGATCAGATTAAGAAAGTTATTTCAAATTTCTAGATCCTAAGACGGATTTTCGTTATCTGAACATTGTATTTTATCAAATCCTTTTCCTATACCTACTGAAATGGTCATGTAATTTTCTTTCATTGTGTTAGTGTGCAAATGGCACTGATAGGTTTTCAAATATCCTTATAAAGCTACATGACTATGATACATTTTACTGTATATACATAAATCTATAGGCTAGATTTGATATGCTAATTTTAATTTAGGATTTTTGTATATATCTTTATGAGATTTCTTTGTAATATTTTTATCATAAGATCTTCATTAGATTTTTCAACTCAGTTTACATTAAATTTCCCAAACAAATTGGAAAGTCTTTTCTCATTTTTTGTTCACTGTAAGAATTTATATAAACTTGATGTCATTTTTTTCTTAAATGTTTACATAAATGTATCTGTGCTTAGAGTTGTCTTTCTTAAAAGCCTTTAAAACATGTTTAATTTATTTAATAAAATAGGGATATTCAGAAATTCTATTTTTTTTTTTTTTGGTTCAATTTTGGTGATGGTCTTTTTAAACAAACTTTTCTTCAGTGAATATTGGGGGAAAATATAAAACTGTCATACTCCAGGTAAAAAGAAAACTTATTTCCATTCAACAATGAAAAAGAATTAATTTTTGCTTTATCTTGTATACTCAAAAAATTGCAACTACACCAAAACAAGAAAAGGCTATTTTTTTTATTCTTATATATGAACTCCATCACTTTTTAAAAACTTTGCAATAATACACATTCTAAATATTCAAATGGAACTTCTATCAATGTCTCCCAAGTTAATGTATTCTTGGTATGTTTAATATTTAGATATTACATAATTTATTTAATTTAATTAAAATTATGTTGTATTACTTTTAAAAATATATATTTTATTAATTTTTTACAGAGAGGAAGAGAGATGGAGAGAGGGATAGAGAGTTAGAAACATAGATGGGAGAGAAACCTCAATCAGCTGCTTCTTACACACCTCCCACTGGGGATGTGCCCACAACCAAGGTACATGCCCTTGATCAGAATGGAACCTGGGACCTTTCAGTCCGCAGGCCAATGCTCTATCCACTGAGCAAAGCCGGTTTTGGCTCTTCCATTACTTTTTTTTTTTTTTACCTATATTTTCTTTATATTCTGTTTGATCAGATTGGATTTTAAATGGGCGTGCATATGAATCAATTAATTGACTTGAAAGAGGGATATATTTAGAATTTCAACTTATAAGCTTAATATCAAGTTGTTTTATATAATCTACATGTAATAATAACTATAAAGATGTATTTTTTAAACAGGTATCTCTTGCCTGGCCACCCATCCCACTTCCTTGTATAGTCCTTCTTGGGAAATCTGTTAGCAATTTGGCATTTCATATAAATAAGTACATATGTAATTTTTAATGTAATGCAAACTATTTACATAGTCTTATAAATGCATGAATATTTTTATAATTTAAAATATATAAATAAAAGTATACATTTGTATAAAAAAATAAACTTTTCTGCTGAAACCGGTTTGGCTCAATGGATAGAGCGTCTGCCTGTGGACTGAAAGGTCCCAGGTTTGATTCTGTTCAAGGGCATGTACCTTGGTTGTGGGCACACCCCCAGTAGGGTGTGTGCAAGAGGCAGCTGATCGATGATTCTCTCTCATCGATGTTTCTAACTCTCTATACCTCTCTCTTCCTCTTTGTAAAAAATCAATAAAAATAAATAAATAAATAAGCTTTTCATTTTATCTAAGCTTTTAATTCATCATTCCAAAATCAGTCATAATCCTCTTACTCTCTTTTAAATGTGTAATCTTCAATAATTTCTCTTTTTTCATGATGTATATATTTCACTTTTGACTTAATCAGTCTTGTCAGTAGATTGTCAGTATTTTTAATCTTTTCAGAGGACCATCTTTTGGCTTGATAGTCTCCATAATTTTCCAATTTTAATAATTTTCTTCAATTTTACTAATTTTTACTATTGCCTTTATAATTTCTTTTTTTGCTGTATTTGTGTATAACAAATATGCTATTCTTTTTCTTTTTTAAAAATAGATTTTTATTGATTTCAGAGAGGAAGGGAAAGGGAGAGAGAGAAATAAAAACATCAATCATGAAAGAGAATCATTGATCATTGGCTGCCTCTTGCATGCCCCTTACTGGGGATTGAGCCTGCAACCTGGTCATGTGCCCTGACTGGGAATCAAATTATGACCTCTTGATTCATGGGTTAATGCTCAACCACTATGCAACCTCACCCCATCCAGGCTATGCTATTTTTTTTCTTATGTCTTGACACAGTTCTTTTCTCAGGCAGAATCCAGTCAGGAAAATACCGATCATATAAATCATTGAAAAAAGATGGAATTTAATACGAAGAATTGCTTACTTCCCATCCTTAGCCCAGAAAACCAATGATGCTTTCCAACACTACAATTTAGACTTGTTATTTCTAGAATTCCACATAAATTAAAAATAGACTTTCTGAATATCCCTATGTTATTAAATAAATTCCACATAAAATTGTCTATTGCATGCTTTTTTCTGCCTGGCTTTTTTCGTTCAGTGTAATGTTTTTCAGAATCACTTATGTTATTATGTGTTATCAATAGTTCTTCTTGCTAAGTAATTTTCTAGGTTGTGTGTGTGTGTGTGTGTGTGTGTGTGTGCGTGCGTGTGTATCACAATTTGTTTATTTATTCACCTACTGATAGATATTTTGGTTATTTACAGGTTTTGACTATTAGGAATAAATACTTTTTAAAAAGCAGTATATAAATCTTTATGTAGACATTTTCATGTAAATAACTATATGTAGAGTTTCTGGGTCATATGTAAATTTTATTGAGATTTTAAGTACAATGCTTAAGAATGTTTACTTAGTGGTAACTGCTTTTATATTCTATTAATTATACATTAGTGCTTAGCTCTATTTTTTTCATTTTTACTTTAATGCATAAGTAGGTTTGTGAGTTATTAGTAGATGCTACTTTAAAAACTAGGCCTAAATTCATGGTCAATAACATTTATTGAATGCTAATATAGTGTTAAGAATTATAATTACTTTATATTATTTCATTTAATTTTTATGATAACCTAAAAGAGTCTGTATATTAGTCTAATTTTTCAGATGATGTGTATACTTTGAAAAAATGATAATTAAGTGTTTTAAAATCCTCACCCAAAGATATGTTTCCATTGATTTTAGAGAGATAAAGGGTGATGGAAAGGGAGAGAAAGAGAGAGACATCATTCAGTTGCCTCCCCTGTGTACCCCAACCTGGGATGGAATCTGCAACCTGGGTATGTGCCCTGACCAAGAATCATACTTGTAACCTTTTGGTATATGGGACAACACTCCAACCAACTGAGCCACCCTGACAAGGCTAGACAAAAGCATTTTAATTAATTTACCAAAAGACAAAAGCTAGTAATCTGCAGAGCTCAGATGTGAATTGAACCAGTACACTTCCCAAGTCTATGTTCTAAACTCTACTGTCCTAAATAGAGAATAAAAGGGTAAATATACTGAATAGTTGAGACAAAGAAAAAAATGCATTTGTGGGCACATAAACAGCTGTTTCCATTTACAAAAAATAGATTTATTTTCAAGGTGCAATTTTGGTCAATATAACCAATTGTAAATTAAATATACAAGTAAAGGGTAGAAAACAAAGTTAGGTATGTTTTAAAACTGGGATTAATTTGTATCTGTTGTTAAAACCTGATAGATTCCAAGCCTAGTAAAGCTTTTTATCTCATAATTCAAAACTCAAATTATCTATTTAAAATATATTTAGCCTAGCCAGCATGACTCAGTAGTTGAGTGTCAACACATAAACCAAGAGATCATAGTTTGATTCCCGGTCAGGGCACATACCCAGGTTGCAGGGTCAATCCCCAATGTGGGTAGTGCAGGAAAAGCAGCTGAACAATGATTTTCTCTCAGCATTGATGTATGTATCTCTTTCTTTCTCCCTCCCTCTCTCTCTCTCTCTCTCTCTCTCTCTCTCTCTCTCTCTCTCTCTCTCTCTCTCTCCCTCTGAAATCAATAAAAGTATATTTTAAAAATAAATAAATATGGGGTAGGCAAAAGTGGATTTACAGGTGTTTGAATAAAAAAATATATAATCCTATCTAATAAGAGAGTGATATGCAAATTGACCATCACTCCAACACACAAGATCGCACCCTCATGTGATCAAAGATGGTCACCCCCATGTGAACACAAGATGACCACCACAAGATGGCCAGCAGAGGAGAGCAGTTGGGGGTGACCAGGCCTGCAGGGGAGAGCAGTTGGGGGGACCAGGTCTGCAGGGGAGGGAAGTAGGGGGGAACCAGGCTGGCAAGGGGGGGGCAGTTGGGGTTACTGGGCCATCAAGGGAAGGCAGTTAGAGACAATCAGACTGGCAGGGGAGCAGTTAGGTGTCAATCAGGTTGGCAGGGAAGTAGACACCCTTTGAGCCCTGGTGCCTCCCCAGGTGTGGCCAGCCAAGAAGGCACCATGGGAGGTTGGCTCCAGGGCATGTCTAGCCCGTCTTTCCCAGTCCTGCCCTGCTGGCCACCTTCTAATTAATTTCCTTTCAGTGTGCATGAATCCATGCACCAGGCCTCTAGTACAATAATAAATAAGAATATAAGAATAACTTTCATTTTGTGTACTCACAAAACCCACCACTCTGTATAGACCAAATATTTTATCCATCCATATATTATGTTGGTATTAATTAGAATGTCCTTAATAAACACTAGCAGCACTGATTTGATTAAACAACAAAAAAAGACACATGGCATATTGCTGAGTTTTCTTCCCCTTTTTTGCAGTTGTGGTTTGTCTAAGCTTCTGTCCAAATGTGTCATGGCTGTATAGAGTAAATGCCTGAACAGTTGTCATGTCTGCACCTACTTCTCAGCTGTTGGCACCAAGGAATGAATGACAAGTCTATAATGTTATTGTATTGATCACAATGAGAGGAAAAGTTCATGTTTTTCACAGAAAAAGTAAGTTGGTTAACATGGATTTTGTGACTACATGAATACTCTTGACTTTTTAAGGAAAGTATTTACAAATTTGCTAATTAGCTACCTAGCAGAAGCTTATACACATATTGGTAACGCTTTATCTTCTAAACTACAGCAACTACATTATAATCTCTATGTAAACAAAAAGTATGTTACTTGGGTATAATGCTTTCCAGGTTAACTATCACAATTCCTATTGATATAGAAGACTGCTGATGATATCATTAAATCAAAATTTCCAGGGGGGGAATGGTAGCTTTATTAGAAAAGTCCAAACCAGTTGGATTCACCAATGAGAGACTTATCAGACAAATTTTGATAGAGGAAACATTCCACTTCTTATATGCCACCTGAAAATGGCTGATTGTAGAGAGAAGAAGGAGAGTGGGTGTGCTTTGTAAGATAGTAAGACAGAGATCTGAATAATTTAACAAACAAAAATCAAATCTCAGAGACTTGGTTCTTGGGATACAAAATAATGATATATGCCCAGGTGGCATGGCTCAGTGGTTGAGCGTCAACCTATGAACCAGGAGGTCACAGTTAGATTCCTGGTCAGGGCACATGCCCAGGTTGTGGGCTTGATCCCCAATAGGGGGTCCAGGAGGCAGGTGATCAATGATTCTCTCTCATCATTAATGTTTCTATTTCTCTCCCTCTCCCTTCCTCTCTGAAATCAATAAAAAATATTTTAAAAACAAAATAATTATATACTAGTACTTCTATTTTATATTTATCTAAGGACAAAATTCCCTAATATTGGCCATCTCTGATGTCATAAAACACATAGAGAAAAATCCTGAAAACAATAGCTAATTTGGTGAAAACAAAAAACAAAATAAACAAACAGAAAAAAAAACAGCTTCGGTTTTAGAACTGATATTTAGTTATTACAAACTGCAAAAATTCTCAGAAATATTAACTGCCTTAAAAACATTCTTTCTTTCAGACTGATTATAAAAATACAAATTTACCACTCACAGCAACCCTGATTTCAGGTTTCAGGAAACCCAGGCAAAAGTTATCTGGGATGCCATTTACGGAGTGTCATGAAAATGAAATGTAGCTAATGAGCCCTTCACAATGGTTTGCATCATGCTCATTTCTGACTCTGCCTTTATGACAGCTACTGTTCAGAAAAAGTCCATCCATTCCATGTAAATCTGGCTGCTCCCCGCTCCAGTACCACTGTTAGAAAACTCAATTTAAATCAAACCTAGTCACTTCTGCCAGGCACGGTGCACTTCCCAATACTCCTCAACCACCTGTCCATTCCAGCAAGACTTTGTTTCTTGCTTCTCTCAGCCTTCCTCCAATTCAACTGCACTCTAATTGGCTGGCTGGGGATTCCACTGTCACTCAAGCTAAACCCCAGGCTCATTGAAGAAATTGGAAGCTGAGTTTGCAGTTTGAGTTTGGTTCCAAGGGTACACATTTCCTGGCCTTTTTAAACCCCTATAAGTAGCCAGATAGAAGGGAGGACAATGCATGAAATTATACCTTAAAATACAGCAGATATTTTTTCAGACATTTAATTGTTTAGTTCCATGCAGGTGGTCCAGAAGGGAATTAAGGAACGTCTTCACATTTCGTCATGAAAAAGCAGGCCAGGACATCATCTGGAAGCCCTTTTCAATAACCATTAAGTTACACTTTTGAAAATGATCTCTTGTGGCCTAAAGATTATGGGTTTGGGGAGGGAATTGAGCAAAATTTTCCATGGGTACCTATCCAGACAATTCAAGATTTTGTTTTCTGCTTCTAGATTAGGGATGCTAGCATCAAATTATTTCATTTTCTTTAAATTTGCAGAATATAAAATATTCCTAGAATATAAAATATTCCTAGATTATACCAGAAGCTATATACAATAAGAAACTTACTTTTCAGATTATGCTGTGCAAATAAAAGCTATGTATTATTAGCTCTGTGTCACCTAATTTTAATTTCACTGACAGTAAATAAGATGCAATCTCAGGCTGTGTGATGAGTGTGGGAGGGTTACAAAGTCTGACACAAAGTCATTGCCCTCAAGCAATTTCCACCTTATGAAGGTAACATTTAGATAGAAAATACAGTGATATGTATAAAGTAAGTACCAAATTTGTACCACAGACAGTTGATGAAGCAATTCAGAGGAGGGAATAGATGACTGAGACAGGAATTTGTCCCCTAATAATAATTCTTCACTAGCCATTCTCCTTTCTGCCTCTTTGGTCAAAGGTAGAACAGAAGAAGAAAAATATATACCCAATAATTGCTCAACTTCACCCTTAAATGACCCAAAACCATTATTTACAGTAGAACCTTGATATATAATAGCAGATTAATCCAGGTAAGAAGGCGTCTGTTAAAGCCAAAAGTCTGTTGTATAATAAAGTAGGTTTTCCAAATACCTATGTTAAAAAATTGGCAAATTAGTTTACCTGCTTTTACTTAAGCAGACACATTTCTGTAATTAAAGTTAAGTATCCATGAAACATTTAATTTCACAAAATAAATGTTACATGCAGTACATTAATTTTAAATGTATACTGAACAGGTCTGGTAAATGTATGCATTCACCATCATTGCCAGTAAACAAATGCACAAGGTTGGGATAGGGCTTAGCTCATGTGGGAACATCAACTGGCATGAATTAAAACTGTTACAGAGGGAAGGTAGGGGAGGATGGGGGTAAGGGGGAAAGATCAACCAAAGAACTTGTGTGCATGCATATAAGCCTAACCAATGGATACAGACAACCAATGGGGGGCTGGGGGGTCATGGGGGAATAAGGACACATATGCAATACCTTAATTAAAAAAAACTAAAAAACTGACTAAGAAGAAAAAAAACTGCTGCAGAAAGTCAAGACACACGACAAAAGCACCAATTATCTCACACAATGCGGTGTGGTCACTGCTAATCAGTCACCGAACATTGTTCACATGAGGTGACTCTTGGACTTAAATATGCAGATTATAGTTGTAGATATGTAATATGTATTTATGTTGGCAAAATTCCTACAGTGTTTTTTTTCCAACATAGGGCTTATTTCCTAAAATTTGTTAAAAGTAACAGTGAAATGGAGGACCTATGAAATACTTTTTTGTAAATTTCTGCCCTATTATTGATATGCTCTATTTGGTTAGACATTGAACTCATGTTCTCTTTTATTTTTTAAAAATATATTTTTATTGATTTTAGAGAGGAAGGGATAGGGAGAGAGATAAAAACATCAATGATGAAAGAAAATCATTGATTGGGCTGCCTCTGACACGCCTCACACTGGGGATCAAGCCTGCAACCAGGGCACGTGCCATTGACCAAAATTGAACCCGAGACCCTTTTGTCCACAGGCCAACACTCTATCCACTGGTCCAAACCAGCCAGGGCTATTTAATACTTCAACAATAAAGATTAACAGGGAAAATAACGGAATTATTTAAAAAAAACTATTTTTTAATTCTTTTCTTTATTGATTACAGTGTTACATATGTGTCCTTATTCCCTATTATCCCCCATCCTCCCACTCATGCCCTCACCCCCTTTTTTCTGTGTCCATTGGTTAGGCTTATATGAATGCACACCAATCCTTTGGTTAATCTTTCCCCCTTAGCCACACCCTCCCCTACTTTTCCTCTGAGGTTTGACTGTTTGATCAATGCTTCTTTGTCTCTGAGTCTGTTTTTGTTCATCAGTTTATGTTGTTCATAATATCCACAAATGAGTGAGAGCATGTGATATCTATCTTTCTCTGACTGGCTTATTTCACTTAGCATAATGCTCTCCAGTTCCATCCATGCTATTGCAAATGTTAAGAATTCCTTCTTTTTAACTACAGCATAGTATTCCATTGTGTATATGTACCAGTTTTTTAGTCCACTCATCTGCTGATGGGCACCTAGGCTTTTTCCAAATCTTAGCTATGGCAAATTGTGTTGCTATGAACATAGGGGTGCATATGTCCTTTCTGATTGGTGTTTCTAGTTTCTTGGAATATATTCCTAGAAGTGGGATCACTGGGTCAAATGGGAGTTCCATTTTTAGTTTTTTGAGGAAACTCCATACTGTTCTCCACAGTGGCTGCAGCAGTCTGCATTCTCACCAGTAGTGCACAAGGGTTCCTTTTTCTCTTCATCCTCACCAGCACTTGACATCTGTTGATTTGTAGATGATAGCCATTTTGACAGGTGTGAAATGTTACCGTATTGTCATTTAGATTTGCATATCTCAGATTATTAGTGACTTTAAGCATGTTTTCATGTGTCTCTTGGCCTTCCTTCTGTTTTCTCTCAAAAAGATTCTATTTAGGTCCATTGCCCATTTTTTGATTGGGTTGTTTGTATTCCTTTTATTAAATTGTATGAATTCCCTGTAAATGTTGGAGATTAAACCCTTATTGGTTATTACATTGGCAAATATGTTCTCCCATGAACTGGGATTTCTTGTAGTTTTGTTGATGGTTTCTTTTGCTGTGAAAAAGCTTTATATTTTGATGTAGTACCATTTGTTTATTTTCTCTTTAGTTTCCATGGCCCTAGGAGCTATATCAGTGAAAAAATTGCTGACATATGTCTGAGAGTTTGCTGCCTATGTATTCCTCTAGTATTTTTATGGTTTCACATCTTATGTTTAAGTCCTTTATCCATTTCAAGTTTATTTTTGTGTATGGTGTAAGTTGGTGGTCTAGTTTCATTTTTTTTGCATGTATCTGTCCAATTTTCCCAGCACCATTTATTGAAGAGACTATCTTGACTCCATTGTATGTTCATGCCTCCTTTGTCAAATATTAATTGAGCTTAGCGGTTTGGGTCAATTTCTAGGTTCTACAAACAAATCTTGATTAAAAGCATTTTTAAGTTAACAAGGTATTGATTTTCACATATGTCATATGGACCATATTGAATCACCGTCCAAACACCTCCTCAAGGGGCACATTCAAAGGGCACCTTCCATGGGCACCAGAGCCCCATTAAGTAAGTCCTGCTCCATGGGGTTGGCCCATGCACAACTGATCCTCCACAGTGGTCATAGCCAGTCCTTTCAAGCCAAGTGTCCTCGGGGTAAATCCCTCACTGATATGCCAACAGCAATTAAGACTCAACTACAATAGGAGGGTGCACACAGCCCACAGAATAAAGGGTTCACACCTGGAGTGTCCAAACACGGGTGACTTGGGATGCCATGCCATTGCATCTTACAGGAGACCTAGAACAGAAGTCCACTCTATCAAGCCTGGGAGACTTAGCATCTCTACCTAATATATAGAAACAAACATGGGGGGGTGCCAAAATGAAGAGATAAACATGCACAAAATCAAAGAACAGAAACAGACTCATAAATACAGAGAACATTTTTGTGGTTGCCAGATGGGAGAGGGTTGGGTGGATGGGTAAAAGAGGTGAAGGCATTAAGAAGTACAAATTGGTAGTTACAGAATAGTCAGGGGGATATAAAGTACAGCACAGGAATATAGTCAGTGATATTGTAATAACTATGTATGATGGCATATCGGTACTATATTGATTGGGGTGATCACTTAGTTGGTTATATAATGTCTAATCACTGGATTATATACTTGAAACTAATATAATACTGTATGTTTACTGTAATTAAAAAATAAAAAACATTATTTAAAGTTAAAAAATAAAACTGTTATATCACTTTCATAAAAGAAGGGCTACAGCAAAATATGTTAATATCCCATTCTAGGAAAGAGATTGGGCAATAAATAACATGTCCTACCACATAAGATCTTGTGGCAGACTCCATGTTGTCTTTCCAGTTGAATCCATAAGCAGTGTTACCTGGCATGGCCTGTTTTTCAACTTTTTCAGTGAGTAGGAGATTCCACTATAGTAGGATTTTCAAGCTGTTATTTCCTGGGTGACCAGGCACTTTATAAAATATCCTTTTCTGATTTATGTTCCTAATTAAAAGGATGTCCATCCTTTATCTTTACTATACAGGTTCTTCTAATAAGCTGATGAATATTTTCTCGATAATATGCTAATGACTGCTCATTAATGTGTTGCCGATACTAATAATTAGTATTAAAAAGCCTCCAGTGACTACATTAAAAGACTCTGAATATACAACCATGTGAAAATCTTAGGTTGAATTGAAGACTGGGAGGAGGGGAGGTTTGGGCCATAAGAAAATTTTCAGAATCCTTCCATTCATACAATGAGGAACATGCTTATGGCTCAGTTTAAATTCAAGTGTTTTCTTCCAACAAAATGATCAATTAAAGCCCTAGCTTGTTTGGCTCAGTGAATAGAGTGTTGGCCTGCACCTGAAAGGTCCTGGGTTTAATTCCGGTCAAGGTCACATGCCTGGGTTGCAGGCTTGATTCCCAGTAGGGGGTGTACAGAAGGCAGCTGCTGATCAGTGATTCTCATCATGGATATTTCTTTCTCTCTCTCCCTCTGCCTTCCTCTCTGAAATCAATAAAAATATATTTAAGACAAAATAAAAATAATCAATAAAGTGTGTCTACTAAGGACCTAAATACAAAAGACTGAGTGATTATATGTGTAGAATTTCTTATATATGAATGCATGT
The DNA here is from genome assembly GCF_014108245.1 of Pipistrellus kuhlii. NCBI lineage: Eukaryota > Metazoa > Chordata > Mammalia > Chiroptera > Vespertilionidae > Pipistrellus > Pipistrellus kuhlii. Next base: position 11,186,918 of record NW_023425471.1, on the reverse strand, counting down.
GGATATTTCAATTCAGACAAAATGTTCATCTGAATCCTATTACTGAAAGCTCCCACTTAGTTCCTACAGTTTTGGGTTGTTTTTTGTTGCTCTTGTTCTTCAGTAAATAAAATAAATGACAGTGTTAGCAAGATACCATAATGCAACATTTTCTCTTTAAGCAATTTTGCCATCACCAAATCACTAGTTTGTTTCTTCCCTCACCCCTTTCTGGAACCTCTTTCACATCTAGAGTACTTAATCAGTGCTTGAAACTAAACATAAATTGGGCTTTGCTTCAGTTTTCTAACTTGGAATAAGTTATTTCACATGATATCCAAAGTACTATACTTGAAGACATTGTGAAGAAAAGATCAGGAAACATGGAAGACAAACCATAGCGGATTTAAAGGAAAAGTAACTATCACTGAGAGAGATCCTTGAACATCTTAACAGTTAACGAATATGATTTTTTTTTTCAATTCAGAGTAACACTGGTCATCTGAATCTGATACCAATAGCACTTGGTTTAAACAGAAATATTTTGAGTAATTCAAAAACAATTCAGCTACCTCAATATGTTGTGCAAGAAGCAGAAGAGGTGGTATAATACACCAATAGTTACACATTAACCATACACATTTGAATTTCATGATGATATGATGGTTCCAGCAATAGAGAAGAACTGAAATACAAGATATTTGAACTGGATTCTTCCCTCTGTTATTGTTTTCCAATATTATTTACATTATACCGAATTGTTCTTATTCCAGTCCCATTAATGCTCCCCCTTCAACTTTGATGTATAAAAGCATCACAGACTTCAAAAGACCAAAATGTAACTGTTGAATCCTACTGCTTCCACCTACAACAGCAAAACCTGCTCCAGATTAATCATACTTAATTTGGCCACCTCTCATGATGTATCTAGAACTGGCATTTCCTGGGACACAAAATTTTCATTGCTAAAACTGAGAAAGTCTCAGGCATACCAGGACATGTAGGTCACTCACTCTAAGTCATCATCCATGTAATCATAGAAATGAACAGCTAGCAGACAATCTTGATCCCTCCTTTCCTTTAATTCTACAGATCTAAACTACTGTGTTTCCCTGAAAATAAGACATCCCCTGAAAATAAGACCTAGCACAACTTTGGGAGAAAAAAATTAATATAAGACACTGTCTTATTTCCAGGGAAACAGGGTAGCAAAAAATCTAGCCCTGGCCAGTGTTGCTCAGTGGTTAAGGCTGTTCCCTGCACCAAAAGGTCACCAGCTCGATTCCTGGTGAGGGCACATCTTAGGTTATGGGTTCAATCCCAGGTTGGGGTGCATGAAGGAGGAAGCTGATAGATGCTTTTCTCTCTTTCTCTCTCTCTCTCCCTCCTCCCTCCCTCTCTCTTCTTCCTTCTTCCTTCTTCTCTAAAACCAATACAAACATATTAAATAAGTAAATAAATAAGTAAATAAATAAATAAACAATCTTGCAGTAAATCTTGAACTCTCATGAAAACATCCCCTGGACTCACTACTTCTAAACTCTCACCTGTAGCCATTAGCAGACCAAAGCAGCATCACCCATAAAACAGTGTACTGCAATGGCTACTGAAGTGTTACCTTTCCAGTATTGCCCATTTACAAAACTTCCAACCCTGAATACGAGGATATGCATGCTCTTATTTCCATCTTTCTCCAATCTCATCTACTACTCATTAACCTGCCACTAAGATTCCTTGTAACATGCTAAGCTCATTCCACTCAGGAGGCCTGTGCACCAGTGTTTCCATTGCTTGCAATGATTTTTCCCTACTTTTGCTGCAACTGATTATAATGTTTGCCATATATTCTAAGCTTATATATATATATATCACATCCACAAAGAGCTTCCCTGACCACCCAATCCACAATTACATTCAATGCCTTTCAATCACATCACCACGATTTAATTATCTAGATAACAAGTAATACTATCTGATACTTTCTTGTTTATACTTGTTTATTTTATATTTGAAAGTTAAATTTTAAAAATTGTACACACAATAACACAACCATTTAAAATATATGCAAAGATAAATTCAAGGGAATACTGAAAACTAATACTAATATGTGTCTTTGGGTGGTAAAAATCATGGGTTATTTGGATAGTTTACAATTTTTTTCTTTATCTGTTGGTCTCACCCTCTAGATTCTGATATCCACTGAGGAACAGAGAGCAAGGTCTATATATTTGAGGTTATATTCTTAGCATCTAGCAGGGGTCCTCAAACTTTTTAAAGTGGGTGCCAGATCACGGTCCCTCAGAGAGCTGGAGGGCCGGACTATATGAACTACTAATTCCTACTGTAACACCTCGGCTGTGCTCACTGCCCAAAAAACCTGGCGGGCCCGATCAGACTCCTCTGCGGGCCGCATGTGGCCTGCGGGCCGTAGTTTGAAGACGCCTGATACAGAATATATAACTAAACAAACTTGCTCTAACTTTAAAGGTTTACATTCATACTGATGCTACACTGCCCTCTCACCATAATGAAAAAATATTTTCACACTTCGGATTCCTATCTACTCATGTTTTCTAGCATACTTTTTAATCAAAGTAAGAATATAAATATATGTCAATAAATTGTCTGAGCAAGTTATTTATAACTGCCCAATCTATCAAATCACTCCCGACTTAAATTAGAACAATCATGCACAGCAAACTGCCTTGGGTTGTTTGGATTTTTTATAATCTGTTGCATTATCTACATAAAAACATCCTAACTGGATTGATTATGAGTTTCAAAATCTGCCTTCTTCAAGATTTGAGAGTGTCTTATTATGACCACTGAATTAAATAACTTGAAATGACATTCACAAATTATTTCTGAAAAGTGGCTTAATACAAAAAAGGATATTATGTAGGTGTCAGGCTTCAGAATAGCTTTTGATGATGCACTAGTACTTGGGGCTTAGTGAAATAATTAGAATTACAAGGGTCTTAACTTAAGAATTATGCATAGCTCTCCTCAGAGTTAAAGGTATAAGAAAATGGAGGACCTTTCAAGTCATAAAGCACCTCGATACACAACAGGTAACTGTCAGTACTGTTCTTAGGATGGGTTCTGGTTGTTAATGGAAAAATCTAAATGAAATAAAAGACACTACATTTGTTTGCACGGAGTTTGATCTGTTGAAGAGTAAAAACAGAATCAGATCATTTCAAGGAGTCTATTAACACATAAAATAAAAACAAAAATCAATTTATTTACTGCCACCCAAAATTCCTCTAAAAAGACCAAAGCCTTTAATTCCATATTAGTAGGTGAAGCTCTCTGCTCTTAAAAATTGTTATAAGTTGATATAGATTCACACTAAGATTAAAATAACTGATATTATGGTCTTCCCTGTGAGCAGATTACCTTTAAAAATCTATTGGGTCCCTCCTTAGATTTTCTTTTTTTTTAAAAATGTCCATTGAAAACAATTTACAAAAAAAAAAAAAAAAAAAAAAAAGGAAAGAAACTGATTTCTAACCCTATCACTGAATTTAAAATGTTAAGTCTTGGTATATAGACTTCTGAAATCAATATGTCTGCCTTTCTGCCTCTGAATTTGTTTCTCTCTTCACTAAGCATTCATAAAAACTAACACAAAAACTCATGAAAATCTAGTAATATGGACAGATATAAATTGATCATGACAATATTGCCAGTCCTGTGATTGTTATAGAAATACTTTACCTTATAGGAAATGCTGTAAAATATTTAGCAATTCTAATTATATCACCCTAATTTATTCTGAGGCCATGAATATAAAACAGAGAAAGATAACTAACTCATGAATCTCAGAGGAAAGGCAGGAAGGCTGAAAGAGATTAACAATGAACTTATATGCATATATGTATTACCTATGGACACAAACAATAGTGTGGGGCTGGAACCAGGTGATGGGGGTGGGGGGTGGGGGGATGGGGCAAAAAGAGAAACATCTGTAATACTCTCATCAATAAATATTTAAATATTAAAAAGACAATACAAAACATTTTATCATTTAGTATCAAAGAATACTGAGGAAAACACTAAATTTTTTCTATGCACCAACAAGCTTATAAAAAAAATAGCTTATAACAGAATAAAAACTAAGGCCTCTAAAATCATCCATTCTTTGCAACTTTAATTACTGTACTAAAATGGCTCTGATTTAATATTGATGTTAACTAGTTTTCAATGGCATTTTTCTAACAATAGCAATTTTAATTTCCACAAACATAAGACGGGTGAATATTTTGCCTGAGAAGTCACTCAAGATCTGATAAAACTCCTCTGTTTGCCATATTCTTGTTTAGAACTTTGAATGAGAGTACATATGAGCTATAAATACCATTTCTTTATCTCTGTGTGAGGTTTAATCTTCCTTGCAAAATAGGAATTGTGTTTATCCCTGAAGGTAATCAATTTTATCATTTTAGAACAACTATAATGAACATAGGGGAAAGCTGAAACATATCTCTAGGTCTATGCTTGAAGACATTGATAAAATATTGAGGCAATGAACACCTCAATGATTAAGATATCAGACAGAAGAAAACCCACAGTAGCAAGCTTGAGATCTCATTCTGGATTTCCTAAGAAGCCAAGTAGAAAACAGTGACTGAGAGGATGAGATGAGCAGTATGTCTAGTGGTTTACATGCTAAAGGGACAAAAACTGAGGATGTGGTCCACAAAGGATGAGGGGCCCTGGTAAACACTCAAGATGTTCAGTAGTGATGGCCTAAGAGTGAAATAGAAATAAATTACCTTGTGCAAATACTGGAGCCCTGTTATTAATCATCTCAATTCAAGATTAAGTTTATGTGCCCGAACATCTCCTCTGCCAGAACCTAAAGCAAGTTCCCTCAGGAGGATATCATCTAGGTATTAACATAATTTCTACAATGTTTTCTATGTAAGGTCCAGCAGCCAATAAAAATAAGCAAGCGTATGAAGAGAAGACAAAATGAACAAAAAGCAGGAGGGCAAATTAAAACAGAAGCAGAACTCAGAATATCCAGATATTGGTATTTTGAGAAGCAGACTTTAAAATGACTGTAATTAATATGTTTAAGAATCTAGTTTACAGTATAGAGAATCTTTGCAGAAAACAGTAAACTTAAAAAAAAATACACAGATCCCTGGATGGAATGGCTCATTGTTTGGATGTCATCTCATACACCGGAAGGTGGTGGTGTTCATATCCTGGTCAGGGGCACATGCCTGGGTTGCAGGCTTGATCCCCAGTAGGGGCATGCAAGAGGCAGCCTGCTGATGTATTGTTCTCCTATTGATGTTTCTCTCTCTCTCTCTCTCTCTCTCTCTCTCTCTCTCTCTCTCTCTCTCTCTCTCTCTCCCCTCTCCCTCTCTCTCTAAAAATCAATTAAAATATTTTTTAAAAGGTCTGATTTCAAAATATGTTCCTGAAACCTCACCTATAATGGTCCCAATAGGGATGACATTTTAAAAAATCCTCACCCAAGGACATCAAAGACATGCTTGGAGAGGAGAGGAGAGGAGAGGAGAGGAGAGGAGAGGAGAGGAGAGGAGAGGGGAGGAGAGGGGAGGAGAGGGGAGGAGAGGGGAGGAGAGGGGAGGAGAGGGGAGGAGAGTGGAGGGGAAGGGAGGGGAGGGGAGGGGAGGGGAGGGGAGGGGAGGGGAGGGGAGGGGAGGATAATGTATAGATTAATATGATAATTTTGGCACTTGTCATGGTTGGTAAATGAAGGATATATCATAGCCAGCACCTCTACCCAAACCTCTATTCATCCAAAGCTTCTCAAGGCCATCTGTAGATTTTATATGCCTGGTTAAGACTTATTGATTATTTTATCCAGCTTTAAACAATCTAACCCTTTGAAAATGAAAGTGACCTAATAAGAGTGCTGAAAAGAAGCATTAGAGGAAGATATTACAAACAGTTCAAGCACAAGAGAAAAGCTAGAAGATGGCAGAGTTGACTTCTCTAGCAAGGATTTCTCAGCTAAGATAGGAAGTAAAACATTAACCTAATTATTTCAGCACAATGCTTAAGAAAATATAAATCATGAAGAAGACTATTAAAATAATGAATTTATCATGTGACTTATACATGATCTTTTGTTGTAAAAGCTTAATATACATTGAGTGGCCAGATTATTAGGATCTCTGAATGCCCAATAATCTGGCTGCTCAGTGTATATCCTATATTATCAAAAGTAATATGAAAAAAATGTCCTCTCAACCAGGAGTTCGACCAGCAGGCAGGCCAGCCAACCGCCCATGTCCTCTCCCCCTGGCCAAACTGGCCAGACCCTCCCACCTATGCACAAATTCATGCACCTGGCCTCTAATATATATATACTGAGTGGCCAGGCTATTATGCTTTCAGAGATAATAATAAACTGGTCACTCAGTATATATTCACATACCATATAATTTAGCATTTAAAGTACACAATTCAAATTTTTAAAAAATGTATTCACAGTTGTATAATCATCAACATAATGTTTTGAACATCTCATCACTTTAAAGATAAATTCCATTCTTTAGTTATCACTTCAAAATTTCATATAAATGGAATCTTATATTCATAATTGGTTAAAGCGGACATTAACCTGAATGTATAAGTTGCCTTGAGATATTAACCAATAACTATTGTATTAGAAGCCACATAAAATTATGACATTAAAAAACTAAGCATCTAGAATATCAAAACAAACATCTATCATTAAAAAGATAAAGCTTCAATACATTAATAACAAAATTATGTAATGTTAAATTGATAATTATTTTCTTTTCCACTTATAATTTGGTATTTTTTAAAATATGCATATTTAATTACATTTCTATGTGTATATAAAATGTAAATAAATAGGTATACATATGTTGAGGTGCTCTAAAATGTTTTGCTAACATGAGGGTCTGAAATAAAAAGTTGAGAGACATAATCTACATATGTTTTATTTGTATTTGGGAGCAGATATATAAAGTGAATTTCAAACTGGGATTTCTCTCTTTTTTTAATTACATTAATTTTTACAAAGAGAAGTTTGGCTGTATTGATTAGTAGGTTTCTAAAGTTCTAAGATCACTATAGAAGCAAAATCTATATAAATATAACTAGCTTATTAAATGGATATATGCCTCAATAGTGCTTTGATAAAAATAATCTAGTTAATTGATTTTTCATTTATTCAACAATGTTTCCTGAGTGTTTATCATATGTCAGAAATCTTTGGACTCCACATCATCTCTGTCCTCCTGGAGTTTATGTTCTAGTGGAAGTAACAGAAAAATACATATGTAATGTGTCAAATGTGATAAATGCTAGGGAGACATAGAAATTAGGATGAGGTGGCTAGAGAATGGTAGCGAAAGAGACTGCTTCCTCATATAAGATGATTTAAAAAATCCTCAATAATGAGGTGAGAATTGAGTATGAGTATGGTAGAACATCAAGTAGATATCTGGGTATTCAAGAAATAGTGAACAACAGGTACCGAACCTCTATAACTTATGTGCCAATAAGAGCAAGCATGCCAGATGGGGAGAGAGTGGAAGGAGCAAGGTTGGTAGGAGTAAGAAATAACAGAAGATTCGAAAATGTGCACCACTTACGCCACTGTAGGAGATTTGCATTTACCTCAGAGTGAAATGGAAAAGCTATTTGAGGGTGAAAATAAAATGAGTGACAAGTACAGCATAGGAAATAGAGTCAATAATATTGTAAGAAGTGTGAATGGTGCCAGTGGATACTGGAACTATCAGGGGGAACTCTTGTAAAGTATGTGTTTGCCTAACCGCTATGTCAAACACCTGAAACTAATACAAAATAATATTGAATATGAACTATAATTCAACACAACATTTTTAAAAAGTGACTGACATAACTCCAAAGTACTGACATACTTTAAAGATATTACTCTGTTTTTGAGTCATATGTGGACAGGGAGCCTAGCAGTTTAACCATTTTAGAACATGTAATAATCTACAAGAGTGGTTTGGCTTAGTAGATAGAATATCCGCCCACGGACTGTAGGATCCTGGGTTCAATTCTGGTCAAGGGCATGTACTTCCATTGTAGGCTTGATCCTGGCCCTGGGCAGGGTGTATGCAGGAGGCAACCAATTGAGATGTCTCTCATATTGATGTTTCTTTCTCTGTGACTCTCCACCTTCCTGCTACTCTCTCTAAAAAAAAAAAAAAAAAAAAAAAAAAAAAAAAAAAAATCAATGGAAAAATATCCTTGGGTAAAGATTTAAAAAAATAAAATTGTTGAATTATTGATATATTTGAAGTCAGAACCAGCAGTACTTACTGAGGACTTGGAAGAGGGGAAATTAAAAAAAAATAGTTCTAAGGTTTGGGATAAAAGCAACTAAAATTGAGATTGAGAAGAGCATATTTTGGGGGAGAGGGGAAATTGTCAGAAAGGATGGAGGAACTGTGGTTTGAAACAAGGAGTGTGTCCATCTCTAGGACCATAGTGTGAACGAAGAGTTTGGGAAATCACAGAGCTGGTAAGAAGGATGCTGCAGAGGAAGCAGTGTTCTCACTGGAAGTCAGGTTGTGACAGAGGAAGAAGATGAAGGGAAACTTTTTAAGTGAGATTTAGGACTTAGAAAGTAATGAGATATGGAAGTTTGCTGATACAAAAATAACATGAGCTCCAGAGACCAGTGGAAAGGCTCAAGTGAGGTGGGCATTGATTGGGCCATGCAGGGGTCCTCAAACTTTTTAAAGTGGGGGCCAGATCACGGTCCCTCAGAGAGCTGGAGGGCCGGACTATATGAACTACTAATTCCTACTGTAACACCTCGGCTGTGCTCACTGCCCAAAAAACCTGGCGGGCCGGATCAGACTCCTCTGTGGGCCGCATGTGGCCCGCGGGCCGTAGTTTGAAGACGCCTGGATCAGCAGATGTACAGTCTTGTGAGGAAGAGTGTCATGGTAATGAAGGCTATAACCTTGCTTCTTGGGTCACTGAATATAATGAAAATGAAAGACATCATAGCAATTTCTAATGACTGAATGTTTTGGTCACTGGTATTATGATTATGTCATTTGATTAAAATATTACATCATGATTTTTTTTAAATATACATCAATTTCCAAAAAACTATTGAGGTTGAACCATGTAAGAAGTCCAGTCCTAGAGATGGGAATACCAAACTGTAGATCCTCACCTTCAAGGAAATCTTAATGTAGGTGGGGATTTAAGCCCAATACATGAAAACTTCTATAAATACACTACTTTATTAAAATAATAATGTATTAAATGCTATATTTTAAGTACCAAATGTGTGGAATATTTTATTACTTTTTAAAATGCATTTTTATTGATTTCAGAGGGGAAGGAAGGGGGGGGGGGAGAGAGAAACATCAATGGTGAGAGAGAATCATTGATTGGCTGAGTCCTGTACACCCCTTACTGGGAATAGAGTCCGCAACCCTGGCATATGCCCTTGACCAAAACCAAGCCTGGGATCCTACAGTACACAGGCTGATGCTCTATCCATAGGACCAAACCAGGTAGGGCAATGTGTGGAATATTTTAAAAGCTACAAGTTCACTGGAGAGTTATAACTGTGGTCTAGGGTTGCCTCAGGAGGTACCTGGAAAATAAGGAGTAAGTGGTAGAAAGGGGGAGGAGGAATTCCAGGCAGAGAGAAAGGTAAACAATTAAGAAACTTTTCATTATTTCTAGGTAGATTTTTCTTCCTTCTCTCTAAAGCACAAATTCTACAAAAATACTAAAATATTTAATTAGCATGATTATTCATTGTTGGATGATTTTATTCCTTTTCAAATATATTAACCATCTCGTCTCTACTGATATAGCAATACATTTTTATTTTTAATTATGCTGCTGACATTAAAAACAACGACAAGCAGAAAGCAAAGAGAGCAGATGTGTATTCCACGGGATTTAAAAATTAATCTATCCTCCATTGCACCCACTTAGTTTCAGGCAGGAAGAAACACTTGCTAATGAGTCAGATGATTACCAGCATCGAGTTTATTTAGAGGAATCCCATGTGTGAGGGTGAGCTTGGAGTGAGTACACCCAGAAACGGAAATGTGAACGCAACCCTTTCTACATTATTAAAACAAAGACAGGCTGGCACTGCCTTGCACAACTAAACTCCATCTCTTGTTATTGTTCTATGGTGCAGCTTCAATGTATATGCTCTCCTCACGGGGACTCATAGGTGTTGTTCGTATTCCCACACAGCAGAGGTATATACTATAAAAAGCTGGAACTGAAATAATGCCACAGACTCGGAAAATCTATGACAAGAATTCTACTGCCATCAAGAGCATCTTTCTTTCATAGCAGGTCAAATGCATCTCTAATTCAATTTGTGCAATGCTAAATCTTTGTCAGAGAAATAGCCATACCAGCTCCCTAAAGTACTATAAAATACTCTCTCTTCATCAAGTTGCAATTTATTTCCCAATAACAATTTGATTTGTGACATACACGGAACAGTTCACTATGGTGATTGACGCTGTTCATCATTAATTTTCTGTAACTGTTAGGAGGATACATACATACTATTCATCTGCCTCAAAAATAAAGAAAACCTTTGTTCTTTTATTTTCAAATTGTAGTATTTTCTGGGTTATTTTGTTTCAGGGAAACATTTACGACAGGTTTAATGAATCTTTGCAAATATATTGATAGGTTGTGGGGTTGTTTTTTTTTACTCTGAATTTTCTAACTACATCTTCAATGCTGCTTTAATTTCTGTCTTTTCTCCAAATGGCTGTCTTGTCCCTCATTAAGAAGCCTGCTGATTTCAAAAATTATTTGACATACCTGATCATCTGAAAGGGATTTCAGAATTCCATTTCTCTCAGCATTTAATCATAGGCAATACTCACTATTACACAGTTACAGTGAAAAAAATCATTGACCTTCCCAGAGTGAATCAAATGTAGCCCCAAATAAAAGCTTTACTTGGGCACTGAATCCTTAAAGATTAGAACATCCCAGAACTCATAGCACAATTTCTCCATGGGTTTTACTGCTAGGTGATCTAAACTTCAAGTTCATAGCTGTGGAAAGAATTAACTAATTGCCTGTCACATATTGGGTGCACAGTAACAGCCAATTTGAGCTCTAAAATCGCCAAAATGATTTAAACCTATCATATGGTTACAAGAGACAAGGAAACAGAAAGATTTAGGATTAGGTAATATCCAGTATCTGGGAAAATGCACAGCATGGAGCCGAGGGGATATCAGGTTGATGATGGCAGCCTATAGGAGCTGGAGTTACATCCTTATCTGCAGTCACTGGCAGGACACTTTTGTCTTCATGGGTTTGGGATTGAGGTGGTAGGCTTGGTGGGGATGGAATGCAGGTACGCGATCAGGTGTCCTTAGGACAGCTTCAGTTCCATATACGGTCTGACTCCTGGTGTCCAGAGAGGTTTTTTTCTGGTCTTTTGTTCTCCTGCGGCAGGAAGCTCACAAATGGCTGTTAAGGGTTGGATTGCCCTATAGTCCTAACAAATATTATGGGACAAAGTCTCAAGCTTTGCTAATTTTAAAAATACTTTTAAGCAGAGGAAACTCAGGATAGAGAAATTAGAGATATAGGAGAGAGGCCAGCAGATATGAGAGGGGAATGGAGTTGATTCCTGAGGAGAAGGAATGGACTGAACTCTAATAGGTAGTGTGATTTCTCTTGACCTCCAAGGAAGAACAAAGAAAATCTCCCATTAATGCAGATTTTAAAAGTGTCAGAGAGACACAACATAGCAGCATCTGGCCGTCTGCTAGAAGTCACATTCTGTTAAGTGGGGCTTATATAACAAATCCATAACTTCAATGCTGATAATTCCATTATTCTGCCAATTGGAGAGAGAGCATGCCAAAGTGCTCAATTCCATCCACTGGAAAACTGACAATGAATAGAAGTGATAAAACCATGTGAGAAATTGATTGTATAGAATGAGAATTTCCAACTGAAATTAAGGGGAGGTATTGAGCCTAAAATGGGCTATAAACCACAAGATGACAATTTCTAGAAACTTTAGAGTAAAAGTCACTGTGACACATCAGCTGAGATTACAAACATGAAGTGCATACCAAAGGATAAAAGATCTCTGGGAAAGTAAAAGCTCTAAATGTGTTCAATTTATAAGTATTGGAAGCAAGAAAAAGGACTCAATGAATCCAGAACAGAACATGGTATCTAGAAGTGGGTGATTTTATCTAAGAATACAGAACTTTTCAACTATTTTGATTGCATCTTTACTATCAAGGACCATGATCTTCAAACTAAAACAAATAAATTGAACATGGTCCAAAGATATTTGAAACCCATGAAAGGTAATAAGAGAGAATAAGTTCAACTCTCAAAGGATACATAAACAATTCCCAGAGTACAGAAAGAACTAGCAATCCCAGCAAATGCAACTTGTGAGACTTTTTAATATAGAAATACAAGAAAGGTGTCAGGAAACATGACCAAAACTCACCATAATTTTCAGTAAAAAAGAGAGATCATAGAATCTAGGAATCATAATGGCAGAATAGGAACCATACTGCCAAAGGCAAAATGGTAGATCACATCATAATTTAGATAATTTGTAGATATGAGAGATCAAAGAAAGAAAAATTGATCATACACAGCTCCTGGGGATATCCACAAAGGCTCTTTGTAAGAGATGACTTTTGAAGTTTAAGGACATTTTAACATATGGAGAGGAGGGAATGGGGCAGGGTCAAAGGGTAGGGCATGTCACCATAGCAATAGTACTGGAGGGGGGAAAAGCAAGACTGTACTTGTCATGTTTGGGAAAAATAAATGGCATAAATATGGTGTAATACAAAGTAAATATGGAGCTACAAAGTAATGAGTATATTATACTTTTGATGCTAACCATAGTGTTAGTAAATAGATTAGCTTGAATGCCAAGCAAAAATAAATATTTCACACTGACCTTTGTTTTAAAGATGGTATTACGTGTTCACCACCACAAGTCAAGTCTCCCTCCATCACCATTTATCCCCCTATACCTTCTTCTACCTCTTTCCACCTCCCTTTCCCTGGGGTAATTACCATACTGTTATCTCTGTGTCTGTGAGAGTGTTTTGTGTTGTTGTTTTTTTTAATCCCTTCACCTTTTTCACTCAACCTGGCAACATTCCTCCCCTCTGACAGTTGTCAGTCTGTTCTCTATTTATGAGTCTGTTTCCATTTTGTTGGTTAGCTTATTAAGTCCTTTTTGGAATAGTGTCTATTCTTTGTCCAATTTTTTTTTTTTAAAGCACAAGGGTAATTTACTTTTTTTTTTCTTTAAATATATTTTATTGATTTTACCCAGAGAGGAATTGAGAGGGAGAGAGAGTTAGAAACGTCGATGAGAGAGAAACATCGACCAGCTGCCTCTTCACACCCCCAACTGGGGATGTGCCCCGCAACCAAGGTACATGCCCTTGACTGGAATCGAACCTGGGACCTTTCAGTCCACAGGCCGATGCTCTACCACTGAGCCAAACCGGTCCCGGCTCTTTGTCCAATTTTTAATTGGATTGCTTGGTGTGTTTTTTTGGTGTTCAGTTGTATAAATTCTTTATAAGTTTTGGAAATTAACCCCTTACAAAATGTATTGTTGGCTAATATGTCCTCCCATTCAGTGGGTGGTCTTTCAATTTTGTTGATGGTTTCCTTTGCTGTGCAAAACATTTTAGTTTAATGTAGTCCCAGGTGTTTATTTTTTTCTCGTGTTTCCCTTGCCTAAGGTGATATATCAGGGGAAAAAATGCTATAAGAAATGTCTGAGAATTTACTGCCTCTGTTTTCTACTATGATTTTATGGTTTTGTGACTTACATTTAAGTCTTTTATCCATTTTGAGTTTATCCTTTTATATGGTGTAAGTTGATGGTCTAGTTTCATTTTTGGCATGTAGCTGTCCAATTTTCCCCACCATCATCTATTGAATAGACTGTCTTGGCCCTATTGTATGATTTTGCCTCCTTTGACAAATATTAATTGACCATAAAGGTATAGGTTTACTTTTGGGCTCTCTGCTCTGTTCCATTGATCTATATGCCTGTTTTTAATACCAGTACTATGCTGTTTGACTACTATGGCCTTGCAGAATAGTTTGATATCAGGTAGCATGGTTCCTCTTGATTCTTCTGAAGATTGCTGTGGCTATTCTGGGTCTTTTGTGGTTCCATATAAATATTTAGAATATTTGTTCTAGTTCTGTGAAATATGTCATTGGTGTCTTGATAGGGGTTGCATGGAATCTATAGATTGCTTTAAACTATATAATATTATTAACTAATGTTATCCCAATAAATTAAATAAAAATGAAGGTTAAAATAATAATAAAGACAGTATTGGTAATTTTTTTTAAATCTGTCTCAATCTACTTTAAACTCACAACATATCCAAATGGGGAAGAAGCTATATTACTACCAAGACGTTTTTTTATAATTTCTGACACTTTATAAATAATTTAATTTAAAGAAAGGCTCACACAAACTTACTTTTACTCCAGCCAATCAGGTCAACACCCCAATACTTCCTGAATGTTTTCAGTACTCATTCCTTAATATGTACCAGGTTTTCTATGATATACCCCTTCATAGTGTATAAATTCTATTATAATATGGGTTTGCTCTATTTAAAAAGATGTCAGCCTACCTGGCCGGTGTTGTTCAGTGGTTTAGCATCAACCTATGAACCAGGAGGTCACAGTTTGATTCCCAGTCAGGACACAGGTCTGGGTTGTGGGCTCAATCTCCTGTATGGGATGTACAGGAGGCAGCGGATCAATGATTCTTTCTCATCATTCATGTTTCTATCTCTCTCCCTCTCCCTTCCTTGCTGAAATCAATAAAATATATTTTAAAAAGATATCAGCCTGGCAGGTGACTTATGAAAAATATGATGGGAGGGTAGGCTGAAGGGGGTCAATGGGGGGGGAAGGGAGACATATGTGATACTTTCAATAATAATGAGTTATTTAAAAATAAAAAGTATATTATGGGAATCTATAGTATTTGAAATTCTCATAACCTAATTATGAATTTTTGATGGTCTGCATTTTGTTGTTTTAAATAAAACATTTAGTTAAACCTCAGTGTTCAAAAGACTGCCACCCATCAATAGTAATTCTCTTATTGTCAGATTCCCAGTCAGGGCACATGCCTGGGTTATGGGCTTGATACCCAGTGTGGGGCATTCAGGAGGCAGCTGATCAATGATACTTTTCATGATTGATGTTTCTATACCTCTTCCCCTCACCATTCCTCTCTGAAATCAATAAAAAAATATTTTAAATAAATAAAAATTAAAATGCATGGTGCATAGTAGGTATGCAATAAGTAAAAACTCTAATTTATTATAACATTTGTATCTCTATTAGTAAGGATAGTTCTTAAACCACATTTGTCACAGACATATTGTCCAAATAATGACAAAATATTTGAAGTTTTTGGAAAACATACTACATGTACACTTCTGGTTTCTTAATACCATTTTTTATGCAATCCTGATTTTTCTCAAACGAAGAACATTAATTATTTCACAAGGGCTTCTGTTCTATCTTCAGTACAACAAGTAACTCAGGTTCCCCATTGCAGGGAATTGTTCACCTAATCAAGCATTGGCATTGAAAATGTATTTCTGTCCTAACCCAAGCAATAAACAGCTGACACAAAGAGGTTCAATATTTGTGCACCAAGTGTTATACAGATGATTTGTGATGGCATAAAAGTGTAGCTTTCATCTTTCTGAAAGCATTTCCTTGGCTTTCTGCTGAAAGAGGGGAAAAATCTGCCATCACTCCTTTCTATTTAGACACCTGAATTTCATTGAGAAAGAGACTGGGTGACAGAGTGACATGAGCACATGCTGCTTAATGCCTTTGCTGAGGAGGGGTGTACCAAGATATTATAGCTGAGATAGGGGAGAATGTGAGCAACAAGGAGTGAATTCATGCGTTTCCTATGTGCGTATCCTCTTAACCAAAATTATTCTCTTTACTTATAAAATGATACATTGTTTTCTTATGCATATTTCACATAGCCATATTTTAATCTCCAATTAGCCAAAGTCTCCCTGGTTTTCCCTAATACCCAGCCAGCTGGCTTCTGAGCATAACATGAGGCCTGATGCCAAATCCTGGAGTATCTGGCACCTATAGGTATAATGACCTGCCCGTGGCCGCAGGTCACCTACATCCACCAGGCAGGAGTGACAATTTGATTTTTATATCTCTTGTCATTACAGTGAAGCTGGCACACAGCACTCATGACATCCATTTCCTATCATTGGAGAGGGAATTAGTGACCTTTCCTTACCATGTCAGTTTATTTTCCAGTGAAAACAGGTTTTCTGAAGCAACCAATAAACTTAAGGCACCTGTATGGGACAAACTTCTTATAAATAGGGACCTAATTTCTTCTCAAGCTGTTGAATCAGTGCTGCCTTAGGCAAGAGGAAACTTGGAATGCAAGCCATCTGACAGGAAAGACTCAGGGCACGACCCTCAAGTACAGAGAGCTCATTTTATACAACAGATTTCTCTCATATCTTAGGTCCACAGAACTGCTACAGATATCCCTGGTTAATACATAGCTCCTCAACACTTAAATGTTCTCCAGCTTTCTTTATATATGTTATTAAGAAATGTTACTCCAATTAATTTAATTTTTAAAATATATTTTTTATTGACTTCAGAGAGGAAAGGAGAGGGAGAGAGAGATTGAAACATCAATGATGAGAGAGACTCATTAATCAGCTGCCTCCTGCATGCCCCTCACTGGGGATCGAGCCTGCAACCCAGGCATGTGCCCTGGCTGGGAATCGAACCATGACTTCCAGGTTCATAGATCAATGCTCAACTACCGAGTTACCCCAGCAGTGCAATAAATATAAATTAAAAAGAAAAGGGAAATACCTATCCCAATGAAACGCTCCTAGCAGTCCACAGTACGGAAAAAGTGCACAGCAAAGTGCAGTCATCTGTCAAAACAACCAATGTTGTGCTACTTTTAGCATCTTTGGGAGCCAGTAGCTAGAATGGCAGTCCCACAATCCCACATGCATACCCACACAGTTAAGATCAAGAAGCTTTTTCTTCTAGGCTGATCATTTAACATTTCAAAAGTCTTTTGAAGACTATCAAGTGAGTTGAATAAGTCACATTTCATTAATGTCCTTTATCTCCTACAACTCTAAACACAGACACTGAAAAAAAATCAAACCCAAAGGCTTTTAGCACCAAAGTAATGTAGTTTATTTGAGAGATTGTACTCTTCTCTGAAAATGAAAATGAAACATAGATCTTAACTGGTAAGGAATACAATAACTAAGATCTCTGTTTATTTGCTATTTTCACAGGGGAATATATTTCAATTTATTTATTCAAATCTAAGGCAAAAAAATTTAAAGTTTTTTTTTATTTTGTTTTGTTTTTGTTTGTTTTTTGTGTGTGTTTTTTTGTTTTTCAATGGCTATTTAATTAATTTCTGTTTTTAGGAATAAAGGACTTTAATATCATAATAGAATCTACATAATTATTCTGCTTCCCCCAATAGGACTTAAAGCAAATTCATTTTTAAAAGGGCATCAGTGATAGCATTAAGAGAGTCATCCTATGCTAAACACATTGAAATACAACTCCAGTATGTAGGCAGGCAAATGTCTATTCTCTCCATTTTGACTGGTGTGAGGTGTATGCAATTTGTGTATCTGGTTCTCATATATTGTGTAACCTAACTCCCTGGAGATAACTTTAACAGACAAAGCTCTGCCCTGAAAGAAGTGACCCAGTACTTTGGGAATAGGCATCAGGCCAGACTGACAGATGGATATCAGTTTGACAAGAACTATGCTAGGCTACATTAGGTTAGAGTATTCACCAGCCAAATTCTCCTTTGAAACCACTCAAAAGGAAGCTAGTGAACAAGTGTACATTTAGGTATAAAGAGATTGTCCAATTAGGCTATTTCAGTGTTATCTTAAAAATATGACAGAAGTAATATAATTGCCTTTGTTTGTTGATTTACTTGTTTCTTATACTTTGAACTTATGCAGTTATCCATCCATAAGAGTAAATGGTTTTTATAATCCTGAAATTCATGGAAGGCATTCAGAAACTATCCAAAAGGCTTCTGTCCTCCTGTGCAAGCCAAAGCAGAAAAACAATTGCTCAGAATTATTTTTTTTCTAGATGCTGAAGCTTACTAAGGAATTGCTAAATGTATTTTTATAGCATCCTGTACTTGATTGAATCTGCTATACGAACGAAATGAAGATGAAATAGCACCTTCTTTGATTATTACTAAATAGTTCACAAATTAACACTAAACTGCAAACGAGGAGATAATATATATATATATATATATATATATATATATATATATATACACACACACACACACACACACACACACACACACACACACACACATATATATATATATATATATATATATATATATATATATATATATATATATATTTTTAGAAAACCAGATGCTTTCTGTTTAAAAATACATTTGATAAGAGGGTAGAATAGTCAATGTACAATGCATGCCATCTGCTGACTAATACAGAGTATTTGCAAAAGTAAATACTTTCAATAACTGTTTGGCAAATGATTATCTCACCTCTTACAACTACATTTGAACCACAAATTGAATCTTGCCAATATTTTAAACTTTATGAGCCACAATTTAACACCTAATCTAATTAGGAAAGCATAAAAGGTAACTGCTCTGAGCTTAAATACCATGGTAAGTTTTCAAATGACTCTTAGACATGCCATAAATAAGGAATAAATCTGAAAGTTTCTCCCTTCATCCATGTCAATTAAATGAATAAAATATATTTCTCAAAACCCCCTAGAGAGAGCCATGAATCTTCAATCTTTCCATTTCTGATGTCTGCTCTCTGCTACTTTAAAAATCAGTTTGAATTAGATGTAAACAACATAATTGAATAAATGTAACTTGTTATGTCTTTGGTTAGTTACAGTAACACAGATGACTTTTAGATATTGTATATATCAGTAGAAACAATTCAAAACAATGATCAAGATTGCATATCTCTGTTTTGTTAACTTAATAAACTATTACAGCTGGAATGTGCTAAAATGTAATCCATTTAACAGTGAAAATCATATTTGCAGGTAGTAATTTTGTGGACATAATCATTTCTATCATTATAGATAAATAGAATAGCAGAATATTAATTTCATTTTTTCTAACCTAAAATTTCACTTGTAATGATAGCCTCTAATTACTATCACAGATATTTCAAACTTTTATTTTCTAAGTTCAAATATAATTTTAATGTCATGGAACATTAATCACCAACTTCATTGATCACTACATACATTAATAGATTATAATAAAATTGCCTTTGTTCAGGTAATTTTTTTCATTGACATTATAAATATTCCCTTTTTAAGATGCATCAGAAAAGCAAGTATAAAACAAATAAAAATAAAGGTAACTTGAGTCTTGAAATAAGAGAATCTCACTTTGCACACCATTAAACACCTTTTCACTGAGTGCACTATTCAGTTTTCAAAATGCATAATAGTGATTGGAAATTATAGAGGAAATTTTCAGAGAACAAAATCTAGCTCCAAAATCTGCACATATCATGCCTCAATGTCATCCCAGTAATTCAATTTAAAAAATGAAAAGTCCTGCTTGGTGTGGCTCAGGTGGATGGGAGAAACAAGGATCGCCCCATGCACCAATGGGTCGTGGGTTTGATATCCAGTCAGGACACATACACAGGTTGCAGGTTCAATCCCTGATCAGGGCATATGCATCCAATCTATGTTTCTCTCTCACATCGATGTTTCGTTCTCCCATCAATGTTTCATTCTCTCTCTATTTCTCCTTTACATTCTGCAAAATCAATTTTAAGAAAAAAAAAAAGGGGGAAAAAGGAAAATCTGCATATAAACTCCATTCAAACACCTCACAGATATTCAACCTACGCATGTATAAGAAAGAATCCAGGAGAAACAGATGGAAGGTTAAAATAATTGAACAGAGACTTCAACTGCTTCCCATTCCAGGGAAAACAGAGTTTGATTCTACAAAGGTAACTGCCTGCAGCAACAGAATCTAGAGTCTCTTACAACATACAACCTAAAATACCTACTAAAAATCAAAAGTATTATGAAATATTATGAAACAGTGAAATGTGATTTATGTTCAAGAAGACAAGCAGTTAATAGAAAGCAACCCTGAAATGACCCATATAATAAAATTAGCAAGCAAAGCACAACTACCGTGTTTCCCCGAAAATAAGACATCCTCCGAAAATAAGACCTAGCACATGGAAAGATAAGACATCCCCTGAAAATAAGACCTAGCGCAACTTTGGGAGAAAAAAATAAATATAAAACACTGTCTTATTTTCGGGGAAACGGGGTATTAGAAATATCTTCAAATACTTAAACAAAAACTCTAATCATAATGAGTAGACTGATGGGAAGTATCAGGAGATAAATAGAAATGTGTTCATTTGCTTGATTGCTTGCTTCCCTGCTTGCTTTTTTTAAAAGACCAAAAAATGTAGAGAAGAAAAAAAAAAAGCAAAAACAGTACCTGAAATGAAAAATTTCAGTGGATGGGCTTAATAGGAGATTGGGATAGAAAGTTTTCAATGTACCTGTAGTTAGATCAATAGTAATTACTGAGTCAGGAGAACAGGAAGAAAACATATTAAAAAACCAAAATAGAGACTCAGTGACCAGAACAATATTAAGTGGTCTAAAATATACGTGATTATAGTGTCTTAGAAAAGAATAGAGTAAGAAAACGAGGCAGGAAAAAATCTGCCAAAATGGCCAATATTTTTTACAAAGTTGGTAAGAAACATTCGGTTACAGACTCAAGAGGCCAAGAAAATTGAAAGTGGAATAATGTAAAGAAAAACAAGCTTAGATACAGTATAGCCAAGCTGCTGAAAGACAAACATAAAGAGCAAGTCTGAAAGCAGACAAAAAAATAACATATTATATACAGGGAAGCAATAAATATAAATAACGACTAAGTTCTCATCAACAGAGGTTAGATGTGGTATTTAAATTGCTGAAAGAAAATAAAAACAACTTTTAACCCAGAATTCTATATCCAGCGAAAATATCCTTCAAAAAATGAAGTTTTGTTTGTGTTTTTTTAAATTTTTGCAGTAATTTGACATCAAGTACATCAATGTGAGTAAAAGATCATTGGCCTTATATATAGAAAGAAAACTGAATGTTATAAGCTAACAAAGTAGAATTCTGTTTAACAGAGCATTTTAATGTTTTAGAGAGTGAGCACAGAAGAGGGAGAAAGAAACATCTATCAGTTGCCTCCCCTATGCACCCTAAAGGGGATTAAGCCTGCAACTGGGGCATGTGTCCTGACTGGGAATCGAACAGGCACATAAAGATGCTCAACCAACCAGACCACACCAGTGAGGGCAAGAATTTTTCATAATTTTCTTATTTAGCACAAAACTAAACCTCACAGGACCTACTTCTAGATTTTTTTTTTCCTTCAAACAACCAGAGTTAGATCAAATATGTGCTGTTTCATTGTTTTAACATGAATAAACGTTTTTAAAAAATGAAACTACAACGAAGGCATTCTTAATGCACAGACCTGGAATAGGGGGAAAAAAAGTGCTGAAAGTATTTCTTCATCATAAAGGGAAAATATATCATAAAAGCCCAGATGCTAAAGATAAAATGAAGAGCATCACAGAAGGTGCTCTGGGCAAATATAAAGGACTAATTTTTGGTACCGTATATTTTATTTTAGTAAATGTTTACATTTAATAGACCTATAACTGTTTAAATCAAATATAAAATTAATTGTGTGTTCCATATAAGTGTCATAGACATCCATAAGATAATGAAAACAAAATAGCAGTAGGTATAAATAAATTTATGAAGATGTAATGTTCTTATACATTTTGTGAAATAGTAAAATATTATTTGAATTTTGACTGTGATAACTGAAATCTAGGTACAGAAATCTGAAGATCAATCACTAAAATAGCAAAAGAGATATAATTAGAATGTCAATACTGGAAACAAAATGGAATCTTTTGAAATAGGTCATCTATGCTATGAAGGCAAGAAATTGGGAAAATGAAAACAAGCATGAAAAAAATCATATAGCATTAGAACATTGGTCTTAAGAAAGTGTGGCTATATTATCGTAAGATAAGGTAGACTTTAAGTCAAAGAGTAGTACTATAAATAAAAATAAAACTTGCATACTCATAAAGTAATAGGTAATCAAAAAGACATAATGTCATATGTGTATGCATCTAGCAAGTTTCAAAATACAAGAAGCAAAAATGCACAGAAGTAAAACTCAAACTAGGCATTTATAATTATAGATGAAGATTTTAACACTCATTACTCAGCAATTAATGGAACAAGTAGAAAAAATAATTGAAAAATATACGGAATATTTGTATAACAAAATCAATCAACTTGATGTAAGCGGATACATAGAATATTATACCCACAAACTGAAGAATATATATTCTTTCAAGAACACATGGGACAGTGTATCAAACAGATCAACCTCTCAAAAGACTGAAATCTTAGGAAGTATGTACTCTGACCACGACAGATTACAATTAAAAATCAATAAAAATAATGTCTATGAAAGTCCCAAATATTTGGAATTAAGAACCTACTTCTAAATACCCATAAGTCAAAGAACTTCAACATCAATTTCTTCATGGAAATTTATATTAAAAACAAAGCATAATACTATTTTACAAACACTAGAATGGCTGAAAACAAAAATTTAACAACACCAAATATTCAGAAAGTAAGTGGAGCAAATGGAACTCTAATTCACTGCTGGTGAGAAGATAAAATGGGGCAACCACATCGTAGAATATTTTAGCGATTTCTTAGAAAGGTAAACTTATTCCTACTCTATGACTGGGCATGTCTACTAGATATTTATCCAAGATAAAAGAAACATATATTGAGCAAAACTGGTACTAGAATTCTATGGCATCTTATACATAATAGCTAAAAATTGGATACCCAAATGAACACCAACAAGAAAAATAAATTATGGTGTATCCACTATCCATGCACTGGAACTACACACTTAAAAAATGAAGGCACTAGTGATACAATTACGATAATGAATGTTGAGAACAGTATGTTGAGTGAAAGAAGTCAGACACAACAGAACATATTCCAAATGATTCTATTTCTATGATGTACAAGGAACAAGTAAAATTAATTTATGGTGATAGAATGCAAAAAGAGGTTGCTAATGAGGTTTGGCTCTAAGCGAGCATGAGTAAACCTTCTGGGACAATGGAAGTGTCATATTTCTTGAATAGGATAATCATTACAGAATTGTAGACATTCATCAAAATGTACTAAACTGTATCCTTCATAACTGAGCATGTCATTGTATGTCAGTGTTGCCTAAAAACTGTAAACAATATTGAACTCTAGTTAGTAGGTTTTCTTTTTGTAGTGGCATGGGTTAGCAATTCTAAAACTAATTATGTATCATACATGTGAACAAATAAATATATTAAAGATAAATACCACATGATCTCACTCATTTATGGAATATAATGAACAACATAAACTGATGAACAAAAATAGATCCAGAGACAGAGAAACATCGATCAGACCATTAAACCTCAGAGGGAAGGTTGGGGAGGGTGGGGGTAAGGGGAAGAGATCAACCAAAGGACTTGTATGCATGCATATAAGCCTAACCAATGGACACAGACAACAGGGGGGTGAGGGCATGAGTGGGGGGGATGAGGGATAATAGGAGGATAAGGACACATATGTAATATCTTAACCAATAAAGAAATATATAAAATATATGAGTAAGGGCTCTTTAAAAAAAAAAAGGTAATATGCGAAGTTGTGTTTTTTTTTTTCATAGTTTGAGAAGAGAGTTACAAAAATAGAAAAAGAACACTAGACTAAACCCTTTAGTGTGAGAATTGGACTTATCAGGTAAATTAAGGTGTGTCGTTGTTCCTAATTCAGTCACTGAAAGAGGCAATAACTCCCCAGCAATATGAAGTACATAACACTTAGATATTGGTTTCCCTTACCATTCTCCACTAAAAGAAAACATGACTCTAGAAAAATGAGCCAGAAAAAGTGCTGAAAGAATTATGAGAACACAAAAGCCAGCTAGAAGGGACTCACACAAGCCAAATCTGGAACATTTTGAGCATGAAAATAAGTGATATATTATGACCCCTTCAAAAAAATAAGAATCTGTATTTCCAAATTAATACAAAGAAATAAATAAAGAAGGAAAAGTTATTCTTTATAGAAGAATACCAACCAATTGATGTAAAAAGAATGATGTAGTCAGAATGTCATCAGCGGAAGATAAAATTAATGGATGAAGGAAGATGTGATGAGAGAGGGTATTTGTGAATTACAAAGAAAATATAATTACTTTACATTTGTGAATTCTGACAGACCAGCATTTTAACCAGGTTCAGAAAACATATGCATACACACACTTGCAGAGAGACAGAATGATAAAGTATAAAGGGCAAAAGAATATGTAAATAGTTGATGAATTTGATAAAAGACTTATGAGAAAATCTCTACTATTTTTGTAGCCTTTATCTTTGAATTAATATTAAAAGTTAAGAAATAAAATGACAGCTGAAACCGGTTTGGCTCAGTGGATAGAGCATTGGCCTGCGGACTGAAAGGTCCCAGGTTTGATTCTGGGCAAGGGCACGTACCTTGGTTGTGGGCACATCCCCAGTGGCGGGGGGGGGGGGGGGGGTTGCAAGAAGCAGCTGGTCAATGTATCTCTCTCATCAACGTTTCTAACTCTCTATCCCTCTCAATTCCTCTCTGTGTAAAAATCAATAAAATATATTTTTTAAAAAGAAATAAAATGACAACAAGGTTCTGGTTCCATTATGTCAGTTTAATCCTATTGCAGCCCATCTTTCTACTGGTTACAAAGAGATTTCTAGACACACACACACATACACACACACACACACACACACACACACACACACACGCACACAGAGCTACCTAAGGGCTCCAAAAAGCAAATAAGAGCAAAAAGACTATGGAGGGAAAATGAACATGTAACAAAGCAACCTGTTAAGAGTGACCTGTCCTTGGTTTGTTTCATGAGTATCTTTAGAATCTTGCTTTATTTTCACATAAACAATACTGGAACTCATGCACAATTGTTATGGCTATAGTTTATTTTAAAAAAAGAAAAAGTGAATTGCATGCAGTGGGATTAAATTCAAAGAATGTCTGGGGAACAGATGTACATCTCTTATCATTAAAAAATAATTTAAAGGTTATGGCTTGTATATATCACATTTTATTAGTCTTATTTTAGCAACTTATTCAATTAACCAAAAACTTTTGGCTGTAATCATCTGATATAAGAGTTTCTTTTCTTTAACACATCCAGCAGCAGAGATGATTAAAAAACTTGGTATTCAGTTGCTATAAGAATATGCTTATTTGCAAAATTTCATGAAGATTATGCTGAAACAGTGTGCTGCACTTTCCAACTTTAAGTAAAGAACTTGCCTAAGTATTTTATTGCGTGTCAAAATCTTTTAGATTAAAATAAAATTAAAAATGTAATAGTCCATAAGATTTAAAATGTTAAGAAGACAAAGTAAAAGCCAGCCCTTTTGGTTTTGCGTGTCTACTCTTTGTAATACTTAGAGGACTGATGAGTTACTATTGTATCAAAACAATAGGAAATCCCAGTATATAATTTTCAGTAAAAGCATAGGAAAAACATAAGTTTAAAATGAAATATAAAGACTTAAATTTCATTATAGGTATTATCATTATTATTGTTTAATTTTTACCAAGCATCATAATCATAATTTCCATGTAACTACAGCATTAAAATGAATCTTACCTACTGAGGGGAGACTTTAAAAATGTGTTGTTTAAAAATGTGGCAGCATACAAAGGTGTAGGGTTTGAATAAGTAAATTACCTTGATTTCCTATATACTAATAGAGAACAAACATTAAAATCATTGAAAGAATTGATCACCCATCATAACTAAAAATCCAGCATTGACATAGGACGGAAAGACCAAGAATTGAGTGAATGATGTGATGGACAAAATGGAAGATAGGTTAGAGCAAGTTAAATTCTAAAATGATATTTAAAAATACCTGGGCAGTCAAACTGATGATCATTATAAAAGTTAACAAGAGGAACTAGTCTATATTTGAATATTCTCTAATACTTAAAAATTGCATGATGTTTAAATATTGTATTAGCGTCGAAGGCTATATGAGACTAACATATTTTTCTATTGTTTCTGATCCTTGATGTATTTAAAAACACTCCCGTTTTTCTAGTGAATCTAATTAACTTAATTTGTAAAGCTAAAGATCGTGGGTCTTTTGTTTTTAAAATCTAATTTGTACACAACTCAAAGACACTCTTCTTTCTCAAATCATTATAAACTTAGAATATGCTTTCAAGGAAGAAAATAATCAGTCATGAGTTGTTTCAAATTCTTTTTTCTTCGTTCCTTTTTGTAGCATCTCCAAAATCCTCTGAGATTCAATACCTTTTGTTTTGCATTTGAAAACCTCTGTAGCCCAAGCCTCAGCCTCTGTAACTTTTATTTCTTGGTATCCCTCATTTATTCTGCTTTCCTTGGTGTCTTTCAGATGCTGGTGCTTCATGTCTTCAAAATGGAACCAGATTTTTAAACCTAGCTCATCCCTCCAGAGCTTCCTTCAACAAAGACTTATAGAGCCACCTGGGATCAATATAGAAGGCATTCTAATAAAACAGAATAGGCTCAGGACTTTTCACTAGGTTGCTTAAGGAAGGGATCACTGTGGGAAAAATGGAGTTTGAGTTCTGTTAAAAAAAAAAAAAAAAAAAAAAAAAAAAAAAAAAAGGTGGAAAATTGAGCCCCTGAGTCAAGGAAATAGAAAGTGTTCAAAAAAGGCAACATATAAAATGGATTTGAGCAAAGCACACATAAATTAGATTTGAATATAAAAAGATGGCAGAAAATTTCTTTTAAAATGTCTATGAAATACTGAAATAAGGATTGAAAACACAACATTCAGTAAAAACATTTACTTGGTTCAGATGAGAAATATCCTTATATATTAGTAAGTTTTTTTGTTTGTCTTTATTGATTTCAGAAAGGGAGACAGAGAGAGAAACATCAATGATGAGAAAGAATCATTGATCAGCTGTCTCCTGCATGCCCCACACTGGGGATTGAGCCTGCAACCCGGGTGTGTGCCCTGACCAGGAATGGAACCGTGACCTCCTGGTTCATAGGTCCATGCTCAACCACTGAGCCACACCCAGCCAGGCTATTGGTATAAAGTATTTCCACATGAGTTACATTCTTTTTTTAATGTGCCCCAGGCATGAAACAGCTGGCTACCATCACAGGCATCAAGCTAGGATGAACTAAGGACTGTTAGTCTGCTTTGCCCCAGACAGATATAAGAGCAACACCACCATCAGGTGTCTCATTGACCACTGCCAGGAGGCATGAGTTATATTTTTAATATAAAATAGGTTAGTGCTATTAGGCACAAAGAATACCAAAACAAAACCATTTCACAATTATGAGTCTTTTATGTAATCTAATCCATGGATGTGTTTTATGGTCTACCAGATTTAAAAAAAAAAAATCCTTGAACTAATCCTTAAATTGAAAGATGACAATAAAATTATATTCTAGTGATTATTTTCTTTGTACATAAACTTTAGGGTTTTAAAAAATTTCAATATGTATAGCATATTATTTTTACTCCCAGACCTCATTCAAAAAATGATCCATTTGTTTACAAATATCTTCTGTAACTCCTAAAATAAATATCTCTTCATCTTAACAGTAGCCATCCACTTGCTAAAATAAATACTTTCCTAAACAAAATAAATTATACAACCATTATAAAAAGTATCTTCTTTGTTATAAAAAAAAAAAGATAACATCAAGCTACCAATCTGTTAGGGCAGTGCATCATCATAGTGATAAATTACCATCCTTAGTAAATTCAATGAACACCATTTAAAAGGAGGACTAAAGCCAAATAGAAATTGCTAATAGCTATAAAGCAAGGAGTTAGCAATGTCCTTTGTAATGGAATATGTGCCTGTAAGTGCAAATATGAAGTGCATTGTTTCCCTCCACACAAGTATTTCATAATATTTAAGAATATAAAAATCTCCTGTTAATCAAGAGACTTTCCTTTTTAAAATGTGTTATTGATGTATATTATAATACATAAAAGGACGTATTTTGCAAGTTTTCATCTCAATAAATATTCCCTAAGTTACAACTATAGGACAAACAACAGATTAAGAAACAGAGCATTACATTCATCCCAGAAGCTCCTTACTCCCCTGACCATCATTTCACTTCCCAGAGTAACTATTATCCTTCCTATAAAAGAATAGATATGCTTTTCCCAGATGCCACACTTGATGTCATAAAATCATATATTTGGGTTCTTTCATTACTGGCTTCTTCCAATATTGTTTGTGGAATTCATCAACATGGCTGCATGTAGTTGTAGATTGTTCATTTTCACTGCTGTATAGTGTTCTGTCATGAAAAATATACATGCATGCATTCCTCATTTAGGGAAAATTGAGTGGTTTCAGTTAGGCTATTATAAATAGTGGTGCTAGGAACATTGTCATGCATATCTTTGGGTGAATATATAAGTCTATAACTAGGAATGGAATTGCTAGGTCATATATGTTTATTGATTGGTAATACATCTTCAAAATTGAAAAATTGGGGGAAAGCAAAGTACTAAAAAAGTCATTTAAAAGCCAACTTAAAAAAAAAAGAACTTAGAGGGACATAACTCTAACCTATTTCTTACCAAATTTAGCAATCTGCTATGTTTTATCTAAATCATTTCTGTGCTATGTGGAATTAATAAAGGCACAACAGCCATTAAAAGTGACAGGAGTGAAATCATACCATGTGTTGAGTGAAAATGTTAATTTGCATTTCAAAAATACCTCATCACCAATGTACAGGCAATATTTCTAACCATACTATATAATAAAAGGCTAATATGAAAACTGTCCCCTCCACCAGGAGTTTTACCAGAGTTCAACTGAGAGTTAGACCAGGGGCAGGGCCAGCCGGCCAATGCACCTGATTGCCCTGCTCCATTCCAATTGGGGTCAGGGCTGGCTGACCAATCACCCATGGACCTTTCCCCCAGTTGGCCCTGCCTGATCAGGGAGGGCTGGCCGGACCCCATCCATGCACAAAGTCGTGCACCAAGCTTCTAGTATCATAATAATTGAACTGAGAAGCATATTCTGAAAGATAAGAAGGCTATTGATATCTTCATTATAGATAGCCAACAGCTCAAGAAATGAGTTTACTGACATTTTAAAATGCTTTCCGTGATATCATAATTTGAATTGCACTCAACAGTGATAACTGGCAGCTACAGCAAAGTTTTACCATTTCATAGGTCTTTACCATGCAAGTATCTGAATGAAAGCACACCTGATTCAAATTCTAGTACATATCACCAGAAAAAATAAACGTAAATTCATCATATTTTATTTTCTCAGTTTGCATCCATTTTAAAAGTTGTTGTTTTTAATATATATATATTTAAATCAACATAGTTGGCACTATCTCATCATAGAAAAAAAAAAATATCCATTTTAACAACGAAAAGCTTAAGAAGCAAACCAAAAGAAAAACACCATCAAAACAATTCCACTTCTCCGATAGGCAATTAAATATTTTAAAATATTCCTACCATTTTAAATGTAGAATGGCCTCATCATTGTTCCACTATTTAAATTTTGAGTAAACAGTAGTTCTTCTTTGACCCTCACAAGTTCTCTTACTCCCCTCTACTTCTCTCCTACTCTACACTGAAATTTCCTGAAGCTTTAGAAATATTAAAAGAAAATAAAAGATATCTTACTTTTTAATCTCAGATCAGATCAAACTGCAGATATTTTGAAGCATATCTGTGTTTTAGAGAAATTGTTATTATGTACAGATGGTTAATGCCACAAAAATTCCCTTAGAAGTGTTTCAGTGTCTAAGATTCCCTGTGTCTCTTTCTCCTGAGGTTACATACATACACATACTAATCTTAAATTAAAAAGTACATTTTCCCCAAATAAATAAATAAATAAATATAAAAGAATAAAAAGTGCATTAAATAAAAGTGCATTAAATAAAAAGAGAAATTGTTATTATATACAGATGGTTAATGCCACAAAAATTCCCTTAGAAGTGTTTCAGTGTCTAAGATTCCCTGTGTCTCTTTCTCCTGAGGTTACATACACATACTAATCTTAAATTAAAAAGTACATTTCCCCCAAATAAATAAATAAATAAATATAAAAGAATAAAAAATGCATTTTCCTTTATCCTCAAATGTATTGAGTGCTTATGTATGCTACATCCTAACCAAAGTGCTTTCTATTTATAATCTCACTTAATCCTCTCCTCCCAAAAGGAAGAAAACCTATAACATAAATGGTATTATTATGGTGGTCGATATTCTTGTTTAATAAAGAAAGAAAAAAGATACAGTGAGGTTATATAACTTTCCTAAGGATATACTATCAAATGCAGAGACCAGGATTTGATCCCACACAGAGTGGCAACATTTACCTGCTGTCTCCCACATTTGTATATATGTCTAGAGATCCAAAATACTTCTAATTTATTCACTGTTCCCACACAGGACTCTTAAGAACAATAAGAAATATCTTCCACACTTAAAACCCAAAATAATTACTTTTAAGGAGCTACAATTTCCCCAGTGACTGGTTTGTCAAAAAAACTAAGATGGCCCATTGATCCCAGTGAACATCTTATAACAGATGGCTCTTTTAGGTGGATTAAAAAGGGAGATGCAATTTAGGCATCCAAAGTCCAAGAAAAAGATCAGCAACTTGGAGATGTGCAGTAGTTATAGGATAAGAACAAAATTGTCCAAGACTCAGGTACAAGAAAGATAGCAAATGGAGCAGGGGGAGCAAATAAGGTAAAGAATATCAGTACTTACAGCTCAGAACAGATGTTTGGTAACTTACTACGGCACACCTTCATTTCCTACTCAACTCCAAGAACAGATGCTGAATAAGCCTGCCTTAACCATGTTATAATCATATAACATGAGATAATCACATAACTGTGGGCAAAAAGCCAACCCTATTTAAGGAGTTTTCCTCAGGACAGGCAAGCATGGGAACCCTGGAAAATAGTTGTTTCATGCTGCTCACAGGAGGAGAACCTGAGTCAGATTAGAGTTTGGAACAAATATCTCTGGAAAGTGCTGGAGGAGAATCATGAGGTTCCACTAAGCATCACTCAAAAATTCCAGGATTCTTATCCCCCAAAAGACCCCAGTCAACTTTCCCACTAAGATGGGAAAGCTTTCTTCCACTTTCTTTGCTCAAGACTTCCCTAGACTCATTATCAATTGATCTATAAACTGAATTTTCAGATTAAACATCTTGCCTTTATACACCTGGATCCCTCACTATATTTGCAGTATAGTAATAATTTGCATATTTTAAATACCTTTAGTTCTTTTATGTAAAATGATATTTCCCATATGTAAAATAATGTAAAATCTGCTTTTCTTATGTGAAAGGGAAATTGTAACTGTCAAAAATTTAAAGTCTATGATCACAATACACATAGAAAGCATTTTATCGCTTTCTAAAACTAACAGAATACATTTAAAGTTTCCCATGTGAAACATATCAATTTACCTTTAATAATGTAATTGAAAATTTTATCTCCTATTTGTCCCTTCCTTCTTAGTTTTGATTTCTTTTTATCTTTTAGCCCTTTAACTTTATTTTGCATTTGAAAAAGATTTACTTCACTTGTATTATCCTATCTTCTTTAGCTCTTCAGCTTATTTATCTATCTCTGGAGTGACTTTGAATGCACTCAATATCTTTATAGAAAAATACTGGTACAATTCAATTCAAGAGTTTATTTTATTTAGCTTGTTTTATTCCTAATCTATTAATAATTGCCTCATAAGCTCATAAAACTGAAAGACTGAATAGCACATTCTTATTTATTTTATCCATAGAGAAATAAATCTACTTATAAGATTTAATCCTAGAATCCTATAAGAAACTGGTCCAAATGTTATTGACTTCCAACTGAGAAGTCAATTCTTTCAATATAAGAAGATAATGGACCATCTTTCATGAGAAAAATCTTTTTTGCTTTTAAATTTTAGAGTTATTATCAATAAATGTCAATTTAAATCTCACTTAATGTCAGATTCAACAGATCAAACAGGAAGTTATTCATATCAGATTCATGTTATATAAGCTTTAGACAATATAAGAGTGTGCATGTGTGCACTTTGGATATTATTCACAAGAGAAATACAATTATTATAAGAAGATCCTTTATTTTCTGGTGGATAAATGGATCAATGGATGAATGGCATTGAGAAAGACCATAAATTACTTTAATACAAAAGTCAGTACAGCAAAAAAGTTGGCTAGATTTACATGAAGGTAGATATGCAGCATGTTCCATTTTAATCACAATCTTTATTGACTAATGCAGTAAATGCTCACTTTTGTGAGGTTAGAATAAAGCAGACTAATTGCCAGGGACCAAGCTTAACAAACAGTAACTCTACATAACAATTATTGGTAATTAACATAGATTCTGGAGATAATTTTAAAAAGGATTTTTACCTGGAGAATATTATGCTAAGCGAAATAAGCCAGTCAGAGAAAGATAAGTATCATATGATCTCACTCATATGTAGAATCTAATAAACAAAATAAACTGATGAACAAAATATAGCAGAGATAGAGAAATATGGAACAGACTAATGAATTTCAAAGGGGAGGTGGGGATGGAGCTTGGGGGAAATGGGTAACCAGGAAATTTATATGCATATATGGACTCAGACAATAAAGTGGTGAAGGCCTGGTAAGGGTGGGTGCCAGGTGGAGAGGGTCAATGGGAAAAACAAACAAATGAGACATCTGTAATACTTTCAACAATAAGATAATTTAAAAAAAAGAATTATTTAAGAACTGCCAAAGTAAATTTGAAATTATGGAAATGAATCAAAATAAGTATGAAATTTGGGAGATGAGAAATCAAAGAAGACCCTAAAATAAAATGCTGGAGTTCTATACTTTAAGGAATGAAGAATGATAAGGAGGAGACACTAGGAAAACGTGTAAATCAATCCCCCATGAAATCATGGTTGGCCCCTGAGAAAGAGGACAAAATCTTTATGAAGATATTTAAATCAGAGATATCCATTTTCTTGAATTGGTTTGAAAGCAATTATATCTAGAGCCAAGAAGACTGACTGGAAAATATTTAATATTTAAAATATTTTATTTTCATGTGCTTATCTTGCCTTTATTTTTCTTATTGAGTTATAATTGACATATATACTGAATGGCCATATTATTATGATCTCTGAACGCAATATATATTGGAGGCCTGGTGCATGAATTCATGCATGGGTGAGGTGTGGCCAGCCTGGCCAGGAGGAGGGGACATGGGCAGTTGGCAGGTCCACCTGCTGGTCGAGGGAACAATTTTTATATTAGCATATAGGATATACACTGAGTGGTCAGATTATTATGCATTCAGAAAGCATAATAATCTGGACACTCAGTGTAATAATATATTAGTTCTATGTGTACAACATAATGATTTGATATTTGCATGCATTGTGAAACAATTATCACAATAGGTCTAGTTAACATCTGTCACTATACAGTTATTATTTTTGTTCGGATAAGAATTTTCAAATATGCAATACAATACTAACTATGGTCACCATGCTGTACATTACATCCCTTAACTTATTTATTTTATAACTAAGTTTGTTACAATATTTAAACTATAAAAGCCTAAGTCACAATTCAGGTAGAAAATTCATTATACATAATTTTTATTTTTTCAACAAGAATTTCCTAATTGTTGGAGAGCAAATGTGTTCAGAAGATAATCTAAAAGGGAGGTGGCTCATGAAGTAAGGAATTTCCTTTTCTTCATGAATGTAGTAGTAAATAAGTTAATATGGGTTTAAGTTTAGGTCATGCAAATAGAGTTAATTCTATAGCCTTTTTATTCCAAAGATGGCATTACTGGCACACCATCTTTAGGCACACGCATCTATAAGACACGAATCACACACATCTCAAGACATGCACACTTATATACGATTGCACATTATACCAAAACCCCTAGCAACCCAGTCTGTCTCTACTCTCTTGTACACAGCCCCCCTAATACCACACTGCTCTAAAGGGAGTACCCACATGCAGTCAGAAGCAATGAGAGAGTTGGATTAATTTTTTCATAAGAGCATTAAACATACCCCTGTCATCATGAGAAATTCTTAATACAAAATTTAGTAAAACATTGAAAGACATTGAATTAAAGCCTCTAAAATAAGACTGGCTAAAGATTTTACTCATGATCAAAGAGGTATTTATTTCCAAGATGCCTACATAACCCTAATAGTTTAATCTCTCAAAAATAACATATAAAAATAGTAAAACAATATAATCCCCAGCTATGTGTATGATTGTGTACCTTACGCATGTATACCTTAGAAAGTGGATATGAGACAAAGTGTACTTTAAGATTGTAATCTTATTCACATAAGTTTTCAACTGCAAGTTATTTTCCACATATATTTGAATTATTCATTGGGAGTTCTTATAAAAAGGATTGTGTAATCAAAAGGAATTCCTGCTATTTATATTAAAATGCTTGTTATGCTTCTCTATGAGTTTTCCAGAAGCACCTTTAATTTGTTTCCTGGTAAATGTCTGTAAGAAGGTAACAAACTATCACCATTGTACAAATATTTGTTTCATGAATGTGAAGAAAACATAATGAGAGAGTAGGAAAATAAACAGAATAAATAAGATTGCATGAAACTCTGACATGTATTGCTACTAAAGACAAAATGTGTATTCAATGATTCCATAATTACCATGATTAAAAATGTAATATACACAGAAAGCTGTCTTTATCCCCTCCCTCTTTTGGGGGGGTGGGGTGGTCCCACTAAACTCCCTTTCATTAGACTTGAATGTCAGGACTCCTATCCCAACCCTTTTGTATAATAAAAGTTGGTAATCACAGCACAAGGTAGCTTTATCCAAATTAATCAACCTCAAAAATCAATACAACCTCCTCCAAATCCTAACATTTTATACTCTTAATGTAAGTAAATCACCCAACATATTCTTGGCTATGTCCTTTGAAAACTTGCATCTAGATTACCAGAACTACTGGAATGTGCCCTCTATCCAACATACTTTGTATCTGGTGTCTCAGTCAGATCTAATACTCTTTCTCACACACACACACACACATATATATATATATATATATATATATATATATATATATATATATATATATATATACATATACACACTGAGTGGCCAGATTATTATGATCTCTGAATGCATAATAATCTGACCACTCAGTGTATATCCTATATAATAAAAGGCTAATATGCAAATTGTTCCCTCGACCAGGAGTTCGACCAGCAGGCAGGCTGACCAACTACCCATGTCCCCTCCCCCTGGCCAGGCTGGCTGGACCCCACCCATGCATAAATTCATGCACCAGGCCTCTCTCTCTCTCTCTCTCTCTCTATATATATATATATATACAATATATATACACACACATCATTGTAGAGTAACACTACATAGAAAAACAATTCTCTTTTTGTCAATAACTAGGAAATATTTATCTATCCACATACTTGAAAAGTTCTTCATTCTTTCCTAAAGATCTGAACTTACATCTGTTATCATTTCCATCTGCCTGAAGATATTGTATTTTTCCATTCTATAATTATTATTTTTATATTTTGTACTTCCCTGCTGATATTTCTTATCTTTACATTTGTTATTAACATATTTGTCTTTACATTCTTGAGCATAGTTATAGTAGTTGCTTTTAAATCCTTGCCTGATACTCCCAATAACTGAGTTGTCTCAGTATTCAGGCTCTGATAATTGTCTTTTACATAGAAAGCTTTACAAACCTATTACAAAAACTCCAGGATAAATAACTAAGATAAAAGTATTTACTTTTTCAATAAAAAATTTAGGGATTTTAAAAAATCATTATCTTTCTTATTTTTTGTTGGTTATGCATATACCTTGTTCTAAATTTCAACTTTGAAAGAGAGTATATTTCCCACTTGGAAGGAGCACTGTTAAAGTGGTATGAGCTACTTCATTTCTAACAATATATTTTTATTGATTTCAGGGCAAAAAGGAGAGGGAGAGAAAGATAGAAACATCAATAATGAGAGAGAATCATTGATCCATTTCCTCCTGCACGCCCCACACTGGGGATCAAGCCCACAACCTGGGCATGTGCCCTGACTAGGAATCAAACCATGACCTCATGGTTCATAGACTGATGCTCAACCATTGGACCACACCAGCTTTTTTAATGAACTATTGGTAGAATTAATATCAGAGAAGCCCAATATTACCAATCTATATAATAAAAGCCCAGTGACTGTTACTGCAGAATGAGAATGACTGGTCATTATGATGCACACTGACCACCAGGGGGCAGATGTTCAATGCAGGAGTTTCCCCCTGGTGGTCAGTGTACTGCCAAAGCTGGAGCATTGCTCAGCCAGAAGCCCGGCTCACAGCTGGTGAGCACAGCAGTGGTGGCAGGAGCCTCTCCTGCCTCTGAGGCAGCACTAAGGGGCTGTGAGCCAGGTGGTAAGGAGTGAGCAGGTGGGCAGTTAGGAGCGAGGGGTCCCGGATTGCGAGAGGTATGTCCAACTGCTGTCAGACTTCTCCGGAGGGGTTCTGGATTGCGAGAGGGCTCAGGGTGGGTTGAGGGACACCCCATCCCTGGGCACGAATTTCATGCATCAGGCCTCTAATAATTATATAAAACAGAATGTCACAGTGTCCACCCTCAAGAAACACACACATCTACTTGCCACAGTACATTTCACCCAAACTCCTAGCAATTCTAGTGGTAAGTCTCCCAGCACAATGGTGGCTGGCTCAGGTCATTGTAATAAACATATCAACATTTCTACCACACATAGTAGAGTTCCACACACTCAATATTCTAATTTATGCCACAGTCTTCAGAGTAGATATTCCCTAGGCTTTGTTTCAATCTAGGTGGATTTCTCCCAATAAATCTGAAAAAGTACCTAGTTTACTTAACCAAGTAAATAGTCCCTATTCCCTTCACCTTGCCCTCAAATCTCTCACTTCCCTCTTGCATTCCACAGTTCAGAGGTGATTTGAAAGCAGTTATAGTCTGCCACCAAATAATTTCTAGTTGTCTAAATGGTATTTATAACAATAATAATAGCTAATGTTTATTAATAATTTCTATCTACCAAACAGTTTGCTAAGTGTTTCACACATTTTAATAACCGTATTTGAAGAGGAAACAGAGGATCAGAAAGATTAAATACAGTAAGTCCTCACTTAACATTGTTGATATTTTCTTGGAAACTGTGACTTTAAGTGAAACAACATATAATAAAAGCAATTTTACCATATGCTAATTGATAGAAATAAGAGTAATAACCATGATGGGTCTAGGTACGTGGTTGGCAAACTGCGACTCGCAAGCCACATGCGGCTTTTTGGCCCCTTGAGTGTGGCTCTTCCACAAAATACCACGGCCTGGATGAGTCTATTTTAAAGAAGTGGCATTAGAAGAAGTTTAAGTTTAAAAAATTTGGCTCTCAAAAGAAATTTCAATCATTGTACTGTTGATATTTGGCTCTGTTGACTAATGAGTTTGCTGACCACTGGACTAGGTGAATATTGGAAATATCAGGGGACCACTTTGTAAAGGATGTGATTGTATAACCACTAAGCTTTACACCTGAAACTAACAAAATAATCTGGAATATAAACTGTAATTTTTAAAAAGTGACTAAAATTTTCAAAAAGAGTTAAGGTATATTTGTGATCACAGAAACATCACCAAAGTTCTAAATAAAGACCAAAACAATTCTAATATATACAATGGAATACTACTCAGCTATAAGAGAAAAAAAATGAAATACTGCCATTTAGACAACATGAATGAATCTTGAGATTATCATGCTAAGCAAAATGTCAGACCGAAAAAGTTAAGAATCATATGACTTCACTTATATATGGAATATAAAACTGAAAGCAACAAATGAACAAACAATAAAAACAAATACAAACTTATAAATACAGAAAACAGTATGGTGGTTACCACAGGGAATGGGGTGGGGGTAGGTAAGAGTAAAGGAGGTCAAATATATGATAAAGGAAGGAGACTTGACTTTGGGTAGTGGGCACACAGTGCAATATATAAATGATGTATCATAGAATTGTATATTTGAAATCTATATGATATAATTAATCAGTGAGCTACATATACATTTAAGGAAGATGAATAAAAACAAATTAATAATCCTTTTCCATCCGGCCTATTCCAGTTTAGGGTCACTAGTGGCCAGAGCCTATCCTGGCAGCTCAGGACAGGATGTCTTTCCATCGCAGGGTGTGCTCACACCCACACCCACACCCACACTCACTCAGCCTGGGACAATATAGAGACGCCAATTCACCAAACATGCACATCTTTGGGATGTGGGAGGAAACTGGACAAAACCCACACAGACATTGGGAGAACATGCAAATGCCACACAGACAGTGGCCCCAACTGGGAAGATTTTTATTTCCTCGTTAGCCTTATGACAACATAATGTTAAGTTAAATGACTTTATTCGAGGAACTGCTGTAATTTATTCAAAATCACACAGATAAAAAGACAGAGCTGGATTTGGAACACTCTGGAAGTCCTACTCAAGAGAATAAGCACTTAACCACTCTTATATTGTTCTCAAAATACAACTACAGATATACTGGTTGTGAGTCTTTCTGATGGCCTAAATATGGCTAAACAAAATATACTGGGGTGACTCAGAAAACTATAGAATCACAGAATACCATAGGACCTGATTAATCACTATAGACTTCA
This sequence comes from Pipistrellus kuhlii, assembly GCF_014108245.1. NCBI lineage: Eukaryota > Metazoa > Chordata > Mammalia > Chiroptera > Vespertilionidae > Pipistrellus > Pipistrellus kuhlii. The sequence goes on along the minus strand of NW_023425471.1, from coordinate 11,147,878 downwards.
GTGATTAAGTAAGGGGTCTTTAATTAAGCTTCCATAAGATGGCATGAATGACACCTTGAACAACATGTAAAAGAAGTAAAAATTCATGTAAGAACCTGTATATGGCCAGCATGAGTGACATTGGCAACAACATGTCCAGCATGTGACTAATCAGTCATGTGATGATAGCACTTTAGTTCCAGTCTCAACTGTGAGTTTAATATATGTCTGTGTGAAGTCAGGCCAAGAAATAATCTTAGGCCAATCTAGACATTCAGATCACTGATATATCTCTTATGTCTAAGTATTTAGATTATTATTGATACAAGTTCCAGATTCACTTGCCTAACTTTAATCTTTGTGAAATCTGTAGAATATCTTGGCTAATTTCAGAAAAATGCAAAAGATTCCATTTTTATGTATTACATGAAAATCCCTTTTTATTTTACTTAGAAAAATATATTAGTGGATCGTTCTCCCTGCCAACTTTCCCTTCTTTCTTTTCTTCCCCCACAGGTGTGCATCTCCTAAACACTAAGGAACCCCATGAGACTGGCAACCAGGGGAGCAAAGGATTACTGTTGGACTCAAAAGTAAAATAAAATCCCTTTACTTGTCACAAAAGATTTCCCATTCACCCTGGGCTGATCCTCTGAACCTGTCTCCAAGGCTCCCTATTCTCTGACTTTCCAAGGAGCCAAAGCAACCCCACTTAGGCTCACTTCTGTTGCTTCTCCCTAAGCCCTTCCTTGTTTCATCATCCCCAACTTTAATAAAATGTTCTCTCAAAACTACATGGACTCATATTCTGCAATCTTTCCTACACAAAGTCAAGAACCCACAATACAGGCCATCAAAAGCAGGCCCACTTTGGGTCTGGTTCCTGTCCGGTAACACTATCACTACAGATATTGGTTTCTGATAGTTCATTTGGGAAGAAGGAAAAGTATACCTAACATGGTCTTTCATTTCAATAGGAACTGTGAGACCCTGAAAGATCAGCATTGATAGGCTCTCCTTTGCCTTTGTTATGTGTAACACAGAGAATGGGCAAAAGTAAGTTGAGAGTTGTTTGTATGGGAAATGATATAATGAATAAATAATAATATAAGAATAAACTCTGGTAACCTACTTCTCCCAGAGGTCCTGGATTGCCAGAGAGTACAGGCCAGGCCGAGGGACCCCACTGGTGCACAACCGGGGCCAGGGAGGGGTCACGGGAGGGCTCCAGGGCATGTCTGGCCAATCTCGCCCAGTCTCTATAGGCTTGACACCAGCAGCAAGCTAACCTACCAGTAGGAGTGTCTGCCCCCTGGTGGTCAGTGTGCATCATAACGATTGGTTGAATGGTCGAATGAACAGTTGGACACTTAGCATATTAGGTTTTTATTATATAAAATAACATAATAACATATAATATGTTATATGTAATGACTGTTCCCAAGTGGCCTTACTCTACAGGGACTATAGGGCAGTAACAACAATATATACATACTAGTGGCCTGGTGCATGAAATTCGTACACATTAAAAGGGGATTAATTAGAGGAAATGATTTAATATTGCTATTTTCCCTTTCCCTATAATAGAAGTGTCAGAGATGAAAGAAAATTAATAAAATGTATATGAAAACCTTCTTCCTGTGAGAGTCTGGGGCACACCACAGAAACCAGAGTCAAGTCCCTGCCCATCCACATGCACCTCAAAATCTCATGAGACTAAGACCTGGCTGGCCCCCACCCCCATTGGGCTAGATCCAGACCTGGCCAGTCCCATCCTTGTCAAGCCCTACTGGGCAAGGGACATAGCCTCAGATCCCCTGGCCTGGCGCCAGGACAGGGGGTGTAGCCTGAGGTCCCCCAGCCAAGACCAGGGTGGGGGGCATGTCTTGAGGTTCCCCATTAAGCCCTGCCAGGTGGGGGGACATGGCCTGAGATCCCCTGTCAAGCCCTACCAGGTGGAGGGGTGCAGCCTCAGGTCCCCTGACCCAGCACTGAGAGGGGGGCACACTGCCTCAGGCTCCCCGTCAAGCCCCACTGGGCAGGGGATGTGGCCTGAGCTCCCTTGACCCAGCACTGGAGGTGCACCTTGAGGTCCCCCGTCAAGCCCCATTGGGTGGGGAGCACAGCCTGAGGTCCCCTGTCAAACCGCACCAGGCAGGGGGCCACAGCCTCAGGTCCCCTGGCCTAGTGCTAGGGTGGAGGGTGTGGCCTGAGGTCCCCTGTGAAGCCCTACCTGGTGAGGTTCGTGGTCTGAAGTCCCTCAGCCTGGTGCTGGGGTTGGGGGTTGTGGTCTGAGGTCCTCTGGCCTGTGCTAGTGCAGGGGGTGCAGCCTGAGATCCCCTGTCAAGCCCTGCTGGGTAGGGATATGGCCTAAGGTCCCCTGTCAAGCCCTATGGGGGTGGGGGAGGGTGTAGCCTCAGATCCTTGCTGATTGCTCCTTAAGGCTCCTTATGGGAACTTGGCTTCAGCTGTGGGTAGAGCCAACTTTGTGAAGGAGTGATGGTCAATTTGCATACTGCCTATTTATTAGATAGGATATAATAATAGGCAATATGCAAATTGACCATCACTCCGTCACAAATATGGTGGCACCACAAGATGGCGGTGCCTAGTCCTGTCAACCTTGCCAAAGTCCCCAGACCAAGAGGGGTGGCTGCTGAGAGGGGGCTGCATGAACGGCCTGGTGGAATGCTTGCTTTGTTAGTGTGACAACAAGGCAAGCATTCCACCCAGCATGGGGGGTGCTTGCATCATCACCCCAGTAAGCATTCTGCGCCCAGCCGTGGATGGGCCTCTGAGCAGTGGGTGCAGAGCAGCAAGGCCCCACAGAGAGCTACTAGTGCATAAATTTGTGTGTAGGGCTACTACTACCATATATATATATATATATATATATATATATATATATATATATTCCCCCTTATTAGAGCACTACTAATAGAGAATTAGATATGCTTTGCGAGTTTTCTAGAAGATGTTGGAATATGGAAGAAATAGGTCAAGAAATCATTTCCCATCTCTAAAACTACACCTGAACACATGAAGCTATTCTTAGTCATCAGTCTGGCCATCACCACAATGCCATGGTAGCAATCATATGTTCCTGGTCAAAGTAGATTCAATTTTGCACCTATGAAACATTTTCATTCATAGCACAAAAAAAATATCACCTCATACAGGTAAATTTTGAATTCTATACAGCAGCATACATAGTACATTGGAAAACTTCCTTACAGTTGAGCAACTAAAAGCTCTAAAAACTTTCCTACTTCACACCTCACAGAATATAAATGGATCATAGATGTCATTGAGAAAAGTCCATTTTATTTTTCTACAGGTTCACCACTGTATATTTGTTAAAAGTCTATCACTAAGTCTAGAGGTTTGTTTCTATTCAACTCATTTTCCAAATGTTCCAAAAAGGAACTTTACTCAGGCTTTCAGTATTGCTAAATTGTAATCACTTGATCTTCTACCAGGTTCTGAGAAGACACAAAGTAAATAATGCTTTACTGAACAATAAGGGGAAAGTTAATGAAAAGGTGAGGGAGGGGAAGGGCAAAGAGCAAGACCCCACAGAAAAAAAAGAGTTGCACTTCTTTCATTTAGTCCCGATATATCATGAAAACTAATGATACAACTCCCATGAGCTGCATGTAAATCAGAGCATTAATCTCTAGCAAAATGGTTTATGTTATAGGAACCCACAAACAGATTTCCTTTCAACTGCAGTAAATCACACATGGTGGGTAGTTTCCGTTTGACTGATGAGTACACATGTCATTGGCAGGAGGGCAGTGACATATGGAAGAGCAATAAATATTTTTTCTGACAATTCAGCAGCCCTGTTCCATGACACTAAAGGAAGATAGAAGACCTCAGGAGAAAATGCAAGCCCGTCTCTATTAGCTGTCGTGCCACTGCCGAGGCAGCAGTTCCAAGGTGATTTGGTGTTCTGAGGTGTAGCTTGCACATTTAGTCTTAATAAATGAATGGCCTGAAAGCAGAGATTCAATAGTCCTCTCAGAACAGTGTTTGCATTTTCCTTCTAATGATGGCATTCTCTCAATATCTTAGCTTTCCTTTAATGACAGTGCTTTGGGCATCTTTGGATTCTGTGACCCAGTGCCAAACCAAATCTTGTTAAAGCTTTTGACCTTTGTCCTCCTGTGAGGTGCACTCTGTTCTCTCCATCTGTATAATTTCCCACTTCAAGAGGGAAGAAAATCGGGGGCAAATGTATAAGAATGTATGTTATAAATCACATCCAAGTGATGTTTAGGTATTTGATTCTAGAATATCTGGGTACCCACCAAGCCTGGGTATTAATGACTACTATGATTCCTTCTGATAGGCAAAATTCAGTAAGTACTAAATGTAAACATGAGCCCTGGCTAGTTTGAGTCAGTAGATAGAGCTTCAGCCCGCGGACAGAAAGGTCCTGGGTTTGATTCTGATTGGGGGCACGTGCCCCGGTTGTGCATTCCATCCTCAGTATGGGATGTGCAGGAGGCAGCCAATCAATGATTCTCATCATCGATGTTTCTCTCTCTCTCTCTCTCTCTCTCTCTCTCTCTCTCTCTCTCTCTCTCTCTCTCTCTCTGTCCCTCTCTGAAATCAATAAAAATACAAAAAAATAGAATAAAATGTAAACATGAGTTGTTATCAGCTTGACTTATGGAGCTTCTAATTCCTTTTGAACACCTACTGTCATGTACCAGAAGACACCCTGAATCTCAAGGGTTGAGTAGACCAGCATGTGATTCAAAATGGATCTCAGCCACTATGGTGCCAGGCTCACAGTATAGTAGGGTATAAAAATTCATATGGTTCAACCACATCTTGTGGGCCTGGATCGGAAAGATGGAGTTCTGGGTCTGCCTCAAAAAACAGCTCCAACCACAGAGCTGGTCATTTTCAGAGTTGCCAAGAAATCACACATACAGATATGTGTGACAAGTCAGCAATAGGAGGCAAGCAAATTATCCATTTTGAGAACCAAAAAAATAAGTTTGGCAGATATGAGTGCCATATTATGGTAAGTGATGTAAGGCTTTTGGTCATGTTTCTAGTCGCTGTGCTTGGTTGCTGAAAACCTTTATTCCAGTCTCCTGATTTCACTGAAGAGAAATACACAAATCTGGCTTGGCCTCACATTCATTCAAAATCTGATACTAAGCCTGGCCGGTGTGGTTCAGTGGCTAAGCATCAACCTGTGAACTAGGAGGTCACAGTTAGATGCCTGGTCAGGCACATGCCCAGATTGCTGGATTGATACCCAGTGTGGGTGGGGCATGCAGGAGGCAGCCAATCAATGATTCTCTCTCATTGATGTTTCTCTCTCTCTCTCTTCCTTACCCTCTGAAATCAATAATATATATATATATATATATATATATATATATATATAAAATTTTGATACTTAAATGTAGTACTGTCCAATATTAAAAGAAGTCAAGAAATTGAAATTAACATTTTCTTCTACCACTAAGTATTAATTAATACTTAAATGTAGTACTGTCCAATATTAAAAGAAGTCAAGAAATTGAAATTAACATTTTCTTCTACCACTAATTAGCTCTCTGACCTTGGGTAAAAACTAACCGCTTATAAGTGCTTGTTTATAGCATGACTTGGTTGTGCAAAATTAAACTGACGATGGATCTAGCTCTTAAATTCTGACTTTCTAATTCTACTAGTTATTGAACAGATACATTTACAACCACAACTTTCAATTTAGCTGCTTGTTATCATCACAATTTATAATTCATGAAGCATTCATAATTATAAATTATTTGCAGCCTCAATTTTACAAAAGATATTTCAAGACTGAAATTTGATATGAACCACAAGTGTATCTCTCTGCAATATACCTAATATGTAAATAGTTAAAGAAGAAGAAAATTTAAAAAATATACCTAATAAATAAAAGTTATCAAGCTTGACAAGATAGGTAAACCTAAAGATATTACTCAAGTTAATGTGCTTCATTCATACATTGATCCATTCATTCAATAGCCATTTTTTTTAACAAATAGCATGAGCCAGATGTATGAAATGGCTAAAGATAGAGCAGTGAATAAGAATGGCATGGGCCTTATCTTCATAGCCCTCATTTTTGGAGGAAATTGAAATCAAGTAGAGAACATTAATATTATCATTTATAAATGTATTATGTAGAATAGTCTTTTCTTTATGAAACCTTCAATCTAGTGGAAGAAGATGTTAAACAAATAATTACATGAATATTTTCACTCATCTCAGGTGTTACAAAGAATAATTGCGAATAGCAGGGAGAAAATAATACAGTGGAAATAAACCCACTCTGGGGATCAAAGAAAGCTTTCTTTCTTTGTTTTATTTTTTCATTTTTTTTAATTTTAAAATTACAGATGACGTTCAATATTATATTAGTGTCAGGTATACAGCACAGTGGTTAGACATGTATGTAACTTACAAAATGACCCCTTGATAAGTTCTGTACCCAGCTGGTACCATACATAGTTAATACACTATTACTGACTACTAGTATAGTCCCTATGCTGGACTTTACGTCCCCAAAGGATGCTTTTCCGAAGAAGTGACTTTATCCTATAAGATGAAAGAAGAAAAGTTGTTCCTTTTGAAAAAAATCTTCATTGTTGTCTGGACCGGTTTGGCTCAATGGATAGAGCGTCGGCTTGGGGACTGAAGGGTCCCTGGTTCGATTCCGGTCAGGGGCATGTGCCTTGGTTGCGGGCATATCCCCGGTGGGGGGTGTGCAGGAGGCAGCTAATCGATGACTCTCTCTCATCGATGTTTCTAACTCTCTATTTCTCTCCCTTCCTCTCTGTACAAAATCAATAAAATATATATTTAAAAAAAAATCTTCATTGTTGAAAGTATTACATATGACCCTTTTCCCCCCATTGACCTCTCCCAGTCTGCCCCCACCCCCTACCCCAGGCCTTCACCTCCCCATTGTCTGTGTCCATGGGTTATGCATCTATGCATACAAGTTCATTGGTTAATCTCTTCCCACCCACTCACCCTCCCCTACATTCTCTCTGAGGTTTGACAGTCTGTGAGAGGCCTTTAAAGTGAGAAAGGGGAGTGAGATGGAGAGGAGTGTTTTGGGTGGGAAGATGTGCAAAAGCCTGAGGCATAAAGGATTGTGGAACATTAGAAGAACTCAAAGTATGTTTGCTAGAATGTAAATGAGGGGTAGAATAGCACACAGACTTCTCCTACAACTTCTCAAAGTAATATTTTCTTGGAAAAACATTATTTTTAAAATATGACTTGGTTATTATGATACTGAGAGGGAAGTCACATTACTTGAATGTTCTAGGGCTGTTCCAAACATTACATTTACAGTTCACATGGTAAAGAGCAAAGAAAAATAGCCAAGGTTCCTAGCCCAGATTCTGACTCCCATGCTTCATTTTTCCTCCTGCTGAGGTTTAATCAGGCCAACTGAAAACAATAAGGAATTCAACTTATTGCTTATTATTCATCTTGGATAATAATTAATTATTCATAGACATAAGGGAAAGAAACATAAGGGAAAGAAAAGATTCTTTAGACCCTCTATCATGAACATATATACTCTTTATATAAATAAACTATTTGTAGGACTTACCCTAAATTTTACTAAGATATTCCAAGGTTTACGCTTTTAGACAGTATACTAGCAAATCTGGATTCATTGATGAGCACTGGTATAAGAAACAAATCAGTGCACCATCAGAGTACTATTTCCTAGGAAGTCTTGAAATCTTAAATCATTCTATTTCCTAGAAGTCTTGAAATCTTAACTACCATGACGTGAGTACACCCATTGCTCACATGAAGTGCAAGCTCTAAACAGACAGCCACAAATTGGTGAGGATACAGTGTTCCTTAGCATATATTTATTATTTCTTAAACATTTCTTTCTGAGTTTTTTAAACTTCCCATTTCAATTCCATTAAGTTTACCTATATCTCCATTTCTTTGCTCTCATAGCTTTGTTTTATTTTTCTGATTGATCCAATTGTCAAACATTGGTAAATGTATAAAGTAAATAAGTTTCTTAATTCATTTTCATGTACCATAATGTCACACTGTAAAAATGATGGTTTCAAATTCTAATTCTGCCTCTAACACTATTTTCATTCTTCATATATTTCTCAGAATCTGGGGCAGCAAATTCAAACTTCAAACAAATAACAGTTAAACTCAATCTAATACATATTTTAAATTCAGCCTGTAAACTTTTGGAATATGTTTTTTTCTGCTTTTCATTCTCCTTATCTCAGAGAGATTAGATAAAAAAAAAATCTAACTTAGATACCTTATATAACAAAATATTAAACCAAGACACCAATGCACAATAAATGTCAAATTCCCAAGTGAGGTATCATGCAGAAACTGTAAGTGAAAGAGAAGTACTTTTCAATTCTTGGAATCATATAAGGGACTTAAAAAATTTCTGATGCCTAGGTTCCATAGCAAGGATTCTTGATACATTCAATTGGGAAGTGAGAATTTTTTTAAAAGCTACCTATGAGGTTCTAATGTTCACATTTACTATTTTAGTTAATGGTAATGATTTGGAGAACATTAATAGGTCAAACTTTCCAGATCATTAAACACTATAGTTGTTCAATAAATATTTGTTGAATTAAATCAATAACATCATGCTTCAAATCATTGTCTAGTGAAATACTGAAACAGAATTATATTTAAATTATTGAAATAGGGGTTTAAATACCCTTCAGATGATACTGCTTACATACTTTACTAGATATGAAATAAGCTGTCTTTAGGAGTCTTTTCCTATAGGTATTCCAAAACTATAGCTAATTCTGTTATTTCTTGAATCATAAAACTGTAGGTTTAGAAATGTCTAGATTATCTATAATTTGATTATATTTATGATTTTTTATTGAAGTATAAAAACAGTACTTCTGAAGTAAATGTTGCCTGAAGTTCCATTTCCAAAATAGATCCTACATATTAAATTTGTAGGTGTTGTGTTACAGAGAAGGGGTATTTTTCTGATAGGGATCAAAAAACAACAGTGACTGGTCAGAATCGGGAAAGAATTTGAGATTGCTAGGAATCCTTACGACCTGAGTGGTTCTAGTAAAATGAGTTAAGTCCATTTCCCTTCAAGCCTTCTACAACTTACTGTGCACCTCCCTCAAGTGTGCGTCTGTGCGTGTGTGTTTGTGTGTGGGTTTTAGTGTCACCTTTCTCATTTTGGCACAACCAGACTTCTTACTTAAAGCCTTTTGTGCTTCTTTTCTACTTAATACCAGTCAATTCTGTTTGTTTCTTATATATCAAACAACTTGAAAACTTTACCCCTGAGAGACACTGTATAGTAATAAGGTTAAGGGCAGACAGAGCAGTAGCATATTAACAAGGAAGCTATAATATATGTGTGTATATACATTTTTCTTAAATATATTTATTATTTATTTCAAAGAAGAAGGGAGAGGAAGAGATAGATAGAAACATCAATGATGAGAGAGAATAATTGATTGGCTGCCTCCTGCATACCTCACACTGGGGATTGAGCCTGCAACCAAGACATCTGTCCTGACTCTAGGATTTGAGCAGTGACCTCTCAGTTCATAGGTCAACACTAAACCACTGAGCCACGCTGATTAGGCATATATATATATATATATATCTTTATAACTGCCATGTAGCAGCTTTACTAGACAGATTTTGTATAGTTGTACTTTTTCACAGCCAATAGCAATATTAGTTCTTTTAATGGTCCTTCTCTTTGCAATATTGCAGATAAATCACTAGGCTCTCAATTCTCAGACAGCATAGGGCTTGTGAGTCTTATATTCTATTTGAAAGAACAGTTAGCTGATTTATGCCATCATTAATTCATTCTTACCTCTCAATGAGGGAACCAAGTACTTTTCTTAGATGTTTGATGTTTGGCAAGACTGCATGCATTACCCGAGCTGGTTTTTCTCATTGGATAGAGCATCAGCTTATGGACAGAGTCAGGGATTTGATTCTGGTCAAGGGCACATGCCCCATTGCAGGCTCGATCCCCAGCAGGGGGCATGCAGGAGACAGTTACTCAATGATTATCTCTCAACATTGATGTTTCTATCTCTCAATCCCTCTCTCTTCCCCTCTAAAATCAATAAAAATATATATTTTTAAAAAGACTGCACACATTACTTAATGACACTGGTGGAAAAACCAAAAAAAGACCTCAGTATCTACTTCAGTTGAGATATAAGTAGTATTATTCATATTAAGAAACTCCTAAAACTGCATCTCACAAAATATTATGTTTCCACTGAAGTGATAACAAAATACTCTAGGAAAAAAAAACTTAAGTATAAGGAAGAGAAAACACTACATTGTAAATTGCTCAGTGCAAATATCTCCATAACATTTGTTAATATTTATTTAATATCTCTATTTTCTGCATCCACTTCACCATAGCTCTGCTTTTTCAAAAATAACGGACTAGGGCAAAAGATATGGCTAGCTAAAAAGATGTTGTTTTTTCCACCCAGAGTCCTCCTAGGATCCAGGAGTGGTAACATGTTCCTAGAATCTGGCAGAGCTAATAAGACTATGTGGAAAGGGTTGAAGAGGTGAAAGAGAATGAGCTTATCGATTCCACAGTTTCCATCGTGATTTGCCTGATAAATTTGGTCAGGCAAAGTTGCAGAAACTCCTGAAGCTAAGCTCAATAATGACTACAGGGATATCTTAGTTAAGTAAAAGTGTAGTCAACCAATAGGAGAATAGACTCTATAAGAAGAAAGCAATTACTCTAAAATTAAAGAGTTCTAAAACCAAATGCTAATTCTAGCACTTTAGTAATAATTTAACTCCTCTGAGCCTTGGATTATCATTAGCAAAATAGAGAGGAGTTACTAAGGAGACTGAGAGATATTTAATCAGGCTAGACCAATCATGTCAAACAAAGAGTTACAAGACATTTACTATATTTCAGGTATGGCATAAGGTCTGAGAAGATGAAGTTAAAAGGAAGACCCTGTATTTAAAAAAATGCAGACTTATAGAAGCCCTAGCTGGTTTGGTTCAGTGGACAGAGTGCTGGCCTGTGGATTGAAAGGTCCCAGGTTCGATCCAGTGGGAGGAGAGAGGAAGGAAGTCTAGAATCAAGGAATTCCTCACAAGGAATATAACCTTGGGCTGAGACTTTAATGATTCAAATATGCACTTATTAGAAATAGTAACATAAGGGTGACAGAAAGAATAATGGCGTAATGGCATGAAGAGATAAGAGTACTCCTAGGCAGGAGGTTTGTAGCAAGAGGATACTAACAAGCAATTATAGAAAATTAAGTTAGCCAGGTAGGCAGACAGAGAATGAAAAGACAGGTTTGTCATGCTAAGAAATTTTGTTGTTTTTTCCTCCTAAAGGTGATGAGAAGCCAATGACATATTTTGAACAAAAAGTGGATGTTGTGTTTGTTCTAGAAAGATCATGATCCCGATATTTTGGAGAATAGGCTGAAGAAGGGTAAAATTAAGAGAGAACATCAAAGAGAGATCTTACAATGGGCAGGATCTAGTGAGAGTTGTGGCAGTAGGGGTGGAGACAAAGTTAATAGATCAAGAATTTACTTGCAGAGCAAAGAGAATAAATACATGTTCAAACTGGGTATGAGATATGGGGAGATCTAGAAGGAGTTATGGGTTTGGGACCTGGACAACTGAAAAATGGTAGTTGTTATTCACCCATATAAGAAATTTCAAAAGAAGCATATAGAATAGTACAACAATGATAACACTCCAGAGCATGAGGTATTCATGATACATTCATTTGGAAACATAAAGCATCTGGAAAGAAGTCTGACACAAAAAGATGATCAAGAAATTATAGTTCTATCCTAGCTGGTTTGGCTCAGTGAATAGAGCATGTGCCTATGGAGTAAAAGGTCCCGGGTTCAATTCCAGTCAAGGGCACATTCCTGGATTGGGGGGGGGGGGGGGGCGTGCAAAAGGCAGTCAATCAATGATTCTTTCTCATCATAGATGTTTCTATCTCTCTCTCCTTCTCCTTTCCTCTCTGAAATCAATAAAATATATTTTTAAAAAGAAATTATAGTTCCTCTTCCTTTTGTACCAAGAATTGTCATTCAGTTATTGCATACATATAATTAAAACTTTTAAGCAGCATTTGGTCTCTTTTTAGCTTAATAACAGACTCTTTTCTATGGGCTTTGAACATGAACTTCCCTTCAATTAGACAATTCTGCATGCCCAATCCACCTGGATCTTTTCATCCTCTCATTCTTGGTTAGAATAACTCCTAAGGTAGGCCTTTGATAGCCAGGGTAAGAAACAGTCCTCCCAACTTGGTATACATCATATATTCCTATTAATAACCTTCATTTAAAATTTTGTCAATTTTCAGTCTAGCCAGCATAGCTCAGTGTTTGAGAGTCGATCTTTAAACAAGGTCATGATTCAATTCCCTGTCAGGGCATATGCCTGGGTTTAGGGCTCGATTCCTAGTAATGGGTGTGAATGAGGCAACCAATCCATGATTCTTTCTCATCACTGATATTTCTATATCTCTCTCCCTTTCCCTTTCTCTCTGAAATAAATAAATAAATATTTTTTTAAAATAAAATAAAAATGTATCAGTTTACAAATAAGTAACTCACAGCAGTTTATTTGCCTTTCCCATTATATTATATTTTAAGGTCTATATTAAATAAGCGAATAACTGAAAAAATGAATGAAATCAGTAGGCTGTGTTTAACTTTGAAATGAACTATACAATTTTTGAATATAAAAATTCCTTAGCCTACTCATGTTGTAGGCCTACCTCACAGATGGTGAGGTTTGGTTCCAGACCACTGCAATAAAGTGAATATTGCAATAAAGTGAGTCACACAAATTTTTCTGTTTTACACTATACTGTAGTCTACAAAGTGTGCAATAGCATTATGTCTGAAATAGCAATGTATGTAAATTAATTTTAAAATATTACTAAAAATGTTAACCATCTCCTGAGCATGTTGGAACAGTGATGACAAAGCATAGTTGTTAAGAAAACAAAAACAAAAACAAAAAAACACCTTAATTTGTAAAGAAAAAAAAATACAGTATACGCTTCCAGAATCTGCATTGCTTTATATTTTTGCATGTATTTCACTTCTTCACATCTCAGAATAAGACAGGGAAGAAATAAAAAGTTCATAAAATGCAAAACTATGAAATGGTCTCTTTCATAAATAATAATGAATGGCTGTGATTTGTATACCACACCATGACAAATGTGTTGATGATTAGAACTGTAACAAAAATTATGAGCCAGCAAGGAAATATCTCCACAATACCATCAGCCAGCTTAATGTGTCTGGAACAATGCAAGTCAAGGAAATCCTACTTGAGCATCTATTATAGGCAAACCAGTGTGCCATCCTTGGCAGGTGATAAAACATGATTAAAAGCATGTACCTTCCTTAAATGAATTTACAATTTAGTAATGAGGATAAGAAAATTACAAATAAATAAGCTTCATGGCAGAATGAGAAACAAGCTATGACACATGGTGAAACAGCAATGTCAGAAGCCATAAAAGTCCTTTCCTAAGTCAGCAATATGTTTTTTTAAAATATGGTGGCATCGTTTCTAATTTAAGCAAAGACAAGGTAACAAACCACAGAGTAGCAGAGTAATTCTTGTCTTGGGAATCCTTGGAAATATACAACACAGAGTAGAATGCAATCACAGAATCAAAAACCACAAAATTGGTTTATGGCTTTCAGTGCATATTTGAAATCTATATTTTCTTCATCTTTTTTTTTTTCATCCTCACCCAAGGATATTTTTACGATTGATTTTTAGAGAGAGTGGAGAGAGAGAGAGAGAGAGAGAGAGAGAGAGAGAGAGAGAGAGAGAGTTGCCTCCTGCATGGGCCCCATCCTGGACTGGGGATCCAACATGCAACCCAGGTAATTGCCCTTGACCTAAAATCAAACCTGAGACACTTCTATGCACAGAGCCTTCAATGCACAGGCTGACTGGCCAGGTGATGCCCTCTACTCGGGATCAAGCCTGCAACCCTGACATGTGTCCTGGCCAGGAATTGAGCCATGACCTCAAGATTCAATGGGTGGATACTCAGTCCCCGAGAGGCACCGGCCAGGCAAATTTTGTGACTATTTAAAATATATATTTCAGAGAGAGAGGGAGAGATAGAAACATCAATGATGAGAGAATCATTGATCAGCTGCCACCTGCATGCCCTCCCCCCGCCCCCACCCTGGGAACAAGCCTGCAACTTGGGCATGTTCCCATGACCAGCATTGAATCCAGGACCTTTCAGTACATAGGCTGACACTCTATTCACTCACCAAAGCCAAGTAGGGCAGAACATCTTTTTAAAGAAATCTAAAGTATACCTAGGTGAGGCTAAGTTACTGCATATACCACTATGCTCTGGGGTTTTTTTCTATGTCTATTTGAACTCTCAAATACACGGGGGAAAAGGCATAAAATCTGCAACCTGAGAAATTACATTTGAGATTTTAATACTCCATAAACATTTTACTGCTTACCTTATGTAAGAAACAAATCAATGGCCAATTTGTTTCCCTTAATGAAGCAATAAGAAAGGGGTGTTTTGTCAAAGTAAATAGAATATGAAGACATTGAATGATGATAAATTAAATAAGATTGCAATGATATAATCATCTTTATCACTAATTTCAAAATTCAATTGTTAGATCTCTCCTTCCTTGAATTTTCTCCATGGTGATTTGCAATTCATCAGAAAACATTTAAAAATCTAAGATAGAAAATGTATAGTATATTTTTAAAATCGTATCTCTTCTACAACCTAGTTATTCTCAGGCCGAGATTTATAATACCTATAACTCCCATGGCAATTACTTTTATATTAACTTCAGTGTCTGCATTCTTCCACATCTATTAATTTGTAGGGTAAGCTTTTAATGAAGTCACTTGATCAAAATTAGATTGTTTGACTCAGTAGAAATTCTATCAATATTCTGTAGGATAGAAATAACAAGTTTGACTGCTATCTTTATGTGAACCAAATAAATTATGTATCAAGCAGAAAAAAATAGATTATTTTATTTTCATCATATTAACTACACACACACACACACACACACACACATAATATTTCCTTATTTCTATGAATTCACTAATCCATATGTATAAAAACCTAAGCAACTGTTAAGACCAAACAACTGAAATGACCAATCGCTATGATGCGCACTGACCACAGGGGGGCAGACACTGAAAGTAGGAGCTGCCTCCGGTGGTCAGTGCGCTCCCACAGTCAACTTCCCACAGACAGCCAACCTCCCGCAGCCCCTCCCCCTGGCTGGCCAACCTCCCAAGGCCCCTTCCCCTCTTCCCTCCCATGCACGAATTCGTGCACCAGGCCTCTAGTATTTTATATAAACTGGAAGCACTTACTGGTGTCAATGTCTCCATTCTGCCAATAGACAGTAGCAATACATTGTATTTAGAACTCCACTCACCATTTTCTTACACTTTCATTAGCGCATATAGTTCTCAAAAGTCCTATATTACTGATGAAAGATATAATCATTGCAAATTAAATAAAATTGCCTATTTGTAAAATATACATCATAAAGAAATAATTTACCTAATAAAACTGAATGTTGTATATAAATAAATTAAGATAATGAACCAGATTAAAGATAAAGGAATTCTGAGGACATACTGACTTTTAAATGATTCTGCTCTTTAGTATCACTCTTTTCCCCCTTGATTCATTTTATATCATTAAATATTTATTTAGCTCTGCCCAGTATTGCTCAGTTGGTTGGAGCCTTGCCTTATACACCAAAAGATCTTGGGTCAATTCCTGGTCAGGGCACATACCAAGTTGCCAGATGGTTCAAAGAGGTCTCTCTCTCCCTATCCTTTCATCTCTCCTTAAAATAATAATAATATATATGTGGGGATATATATATATATATATATATAATTTTTTTTCAAATAACATTAATTTATATTGTAAAGTAAATGACTTGGAAAATATCATGCCTAAAATTATAACTGTTGGAGCTTTCAACACACTGAAATTTACCAATTCTATATTCTACTCAAGATTATTCAGCACCTCTGACTTGTTAGACCTTAAAGGACATTATTTTCTTAATTTTGAGAAATTATCAATCTTTTCAATATTTAAAGTCATTTTACTTCCATTTCCAAAATAGCCTAATACTCATCTTAACACAAAGTGAAAATCTTAGGTTTCTCTTTTCTTTTTCCAAAAATAAAGAGGGAACATCAAAGATCTTCCTTTTATTAAACACAATTTAAGGTGAAACAGAATTAAAGGTGAGGCCTATTCCTCTTACCTTGGACAAGTTCTATATAGAAACGTACACCCTCTGCTCCCCAAATTTGTGCCTGTTCAAAGATAAAATTTTATACTCCAACTACAGTAGAAAATATCTTCAATTTTTAAAAATGGCTGTATGCTTGAAAAGGGCTGACCTTCACTAAGGCAATAATTATGTTTGCTTCTTATTCACTACTGACAAAGGCTCCATGATGCCCATTCACTTACATCTTCCCTATACATACAGTGATCCTACAATCAACAACAACAACAAAAATAATAATGGCCTATTAAGAAAAGTAAGCAGAAGATATGAACAGGCAGTTCATAGAAAAAGAAATTCAAATGGTTACTAAACATATAAAGATGCTAATCCTGCCCTAACCAGTTTGGCTCAGTGGATAAAGGCTTGATTCCAGTCAAGGGCATGCACCTTGGTTGCTCAGGGCACTGGTCAGACCTCTTACAAATTGATGTGTTTCTCTCACATTGATGTTTTTCTGTCTTTTCCTCTCTTTTCCACTCTCTCTAAAAGTCAATGGAAAAATATATTTGCTTGAGGATAAAAAAAAATGCTTATGTTATCTACCTTGACAGTGTAAAAGTGATATTATAACTAGAAAAAAGTGAAAGGTGCAAGAGGGATATTAAGCTGGAGGGAACTAGAGGGTCTAAGTTCCCTGTTTTATGTGGTAGGGAATAAAAAGTACTTTCTAAAGCTGAAAAAGAAACATGTGCTTATGTAGATTATTAAAGTAGTAGAGACAATTAAAATATTATTAACTAACCCAAATATAGAAGAGGAGGGAGAGAAATATATGGCATAAAGAAGCATGTCCTCCTCTGTCATAACTTAGAAATTTCATAAGTTGCTTAACAATTATAAATCACAAAAAAAGAGATAAGCAACTGTATTCTTTAGAGTTAGTAAGGAATATCTTAAAGTACAAAAAAAAAAAACAACCAGTCATTACCTCTGGTTTGAGACCACACAGATGGACCTTGAGGCCATTATGCTATGTGAAATAAGTCAGACAGAGAAAGATGAATACTGTGTGATCTCACTTATATATGGAATCTAAAAAATCCAAATTCAATCATTACATTGTACACTTGAATCTAATATAATGCTACCTCATTTATACCTCAAATTTTTAAAAGCCAAACTCATAGAAACAAAAAATACAATGATGGTTGGGGCAGGGGACAGGGGTTGGAAAATGGGAAAATATTAGTCAAAGGTTACAAATTTATAGTTATGAGATGAGTAATTTTTGAGGAGCTAATATACAGCAGGGTTATTATAATTCAAGTACTATATTATGTTCTTGAAAGTTGATAAGACTAAATCTTTAATATGTTTGCCATAAAAAATGAAAAGGTAATTATGTGATGTGGTAGAGATGTTAGTTAATACTATGGTGGTAGTCATTTTGCGATATATAAGTATATCAAAGTAACATGATGCACATCTTGAACTTATTCAATGTCATATGTCAATTATATCTCAATAAAGTTTGGGGGTAAAGTCCTTACCTCTGAGGAATGAAGATTAGCAAGTACCATTTTTCTTTACCTCTTTTTGTCCTACTGAATTTAAATAAAATTTAATTGAATGATTGATTTTGTTTAATCTTATTTTTAATCATTTTTCTATACGTCCAGGTATTCTCTCGATATCTATTAATAAGGAGATACTTGGAATGAAAAAGAAGTTAATTATAGTTTATTCTGTAGATTAAGAAAATTTTAATTTTTCTTTGTATTCTGGATGAAATTTCATTTCTTTTTGTAATTTTACTTTGATTTTGAGCATGTATAATTATTTAAAAATTAATGTCATTAAAATAAGACAGTTAAAATTTGATTTTGAATAATTATCTTCATGCTGAAAATTTATTTGAATGAGGTTTTAATTTCTTTTTACTCTTCTACATATTTTAAGTGAGTTTTATTTTCTATGTTGCTGCTTTTCTAGACATTTACTTTTTATTTTCTATCATTAATTTTAAAATAAAGCTGTTATTGTCGAAACCGGTTTGGCTCAGTGGATAGAGTGTCACCCGGCAGACTGAAAGGTCCCAGGTTTGATTCTGGTCAAGGGCGTGTGCCTTGGTTGCAGGCACATCCCCATTGGGGGGGGAGGGGGGGCAAGAGGCAGCTGATCAATGATTCTCTCTCATCGATGTTTCTAACTCTCTATCCCTCTCTCTTCCTCTCTGTAAAAAAAATCAATAAAATATATATTTTTTAAAAATTAAAAATAAATAAAATAAAGCTGTTATTAATTAAAAGAGAGATGTGAAATATTATATTATATATAGTGCATGTAGTATTTTATTTTTGAAATTGATGAGGATGTTAATGGTTCCTAAAAATCATTTCTAAATATAACCTCCACTTTATCCTGTAATGATATAATGTTCTTGTATCTATTAATTTCTTTGCAAAAATAATCTAGGTTATTGGTCATTGGACCTACAATATTTTAAAATATATTTTTATTCATTTCAGAAAGGAAGGGACAAGGAGAGAGAGACAGGAATACTGATGAGAGAACAACATTGATCATCAGCCTCCTGCACACCCCCCACTGGGGATCTAACCCATAACATAGGCATGTATCCTTTACTGGAATCGAACCTAGGACCCTTCGGTCCATAAGCCAATGCTCTATCCACTGAGCCAAACCAGCTAGAGCTGGACCTACAATATTTTATTTTATTGGGATACTTAAAATTGCTGAACGAACATCTTAACATCACCTAGAACACTGACAGGATATAGATGTATCCAGGGAAGATACATTCTAAGACTCAAGTGGATGCCTGAAACCACAGATAGTACTGAACCCGTATCTATAACCATGCTTTTTCTTATGCATTAACAATAAAACTAATAGTAAAATAGGACTATTATAATAGTATACTATAATACAAGTGAAATGAATATCCATTATGAAGTAAAATAAAGGTGACTTGAACACAAGCATGGGTGACCATCAGATGTTTAATATGAAGCACTGGATGCCTATAACAGACAGAGTACAACAGTTTGTGGGCTGAGTTAGTTAAATTAGGTAATTTGTTGCAAGTTATTGTCACCTGAATAAATATATTGTAATCATACTGAGCCAAAAAAGAGAAATTCCATACATTTTGACAAAAAGTGACTCCTAGTGGTCAATCCCTTTTCTATCAACTGGTCACAGGCACACTTTAAGAAGCTCACAGAGCCCAGCTGGCATGGCTCAGTGGTTAAGCATTGACCTATGAACCAGGAGGTCACTGTTCGATTGCCAGTCAGGGCACATGCCTGGGTTGTGGGCCTAATCCCCAATGAGCAATACTGTGACAGTGAATCTGATCACTGAGGGCCTACTAAGTGGCTATCGGGTTGGAAGCGTCTACAGAGCAGAGATGTGGGACAAAGGGATGATTCATTTCCCCCACGGGATGGAGCCTGACAGCAAGAGATTTCATCACACTACCCAAAACAGTAGGCAATTTAAAACGTATTAATTGCTTATTTCTAGAATTTAACATTTTATATTTTCAGGCTGTAGTTGACTGCATACAATCAAAACTACCGATAACATGGAACTATTGTATTATTAAAACATTTAAAAAAATCAAAGAAAATGGAAAATCCTGAAGTTAAGACAAGATGAAATATTTTGATATCTGAAAGTGATCAGTACAAGAGAAATAAAATAAAATAGATGTATTTCAAATGTCATACGTGTTGTTAAATACAAAAGACCAGAAAGAGGGTGCGGATTTTATTTTTTAAAAATTAATAAATAAATAAATAAAAAAAACTTAAAGTAAAAGGAAATTCCACTTCCACAGCTAAATTGAGCATGATAAGAGAAGATCTCCAGTTTCTGAACTGTAGAGGGATAGGACAGTGTGAAGACCTACCACTGCTGTGATCCAGCAAAGACCACCTGCCCTGGAACTATATTGTCTGACAACAAAATAGCCCTTCCTGGGTCAAATGAAGCTATTAAGCATGTTTGTTGTTGTTGTTGTTTGTTTGTTTGTTTGTTTTAATGAACACATCTTAAAGGGGTGAAAATCTATTCAGATTGTAATGTTGCTCAGA
Source organism: Pipistrellus kuhlii (assembly GCF_014108245.1). Lineage (NCBI taxonomy): Eukaryota > Metazoa > Chordata > Mammalia > Chiroptera > Vespertilionidae > Pipistrellus > Pipistrellus kuhlii. The sequence continues at coordinate 11,127,450 of NW_023425471.1, read as the reverse complement.
GCAAAGTAGAACTAGGACGTTACCTAGTTCTACTAACCTCATGCAGTGACCATCTTGCCAAATGGTAGTTCTCTTTCCATTATGATGGCCCAGCAGCCATCCCAGAAATAAAAAGCCCTTAAGAAACCCATTAAAGTAATCAGCTGCCATTTCAAACTTCCAAGGGACAAATAGGCCCAACTGACAGCCAACCTAAATTTTGCAAAGACAAATAAATTTGACTTTATAAAATGAACCAATCAGATCTTGGATAACATCACTAAACTCTGCCTCAATAAAGCAAAGATGAAGACAAAAAAATTCATTTTGACATGTTAGGAGATCTTAATATAAGCATAGAATTAACACCATCAAATTTCCTCACATATAAATAATTAGTAAAAAGAGATATTAGACTATGAATAGAAAAGAACTCTTTTAGATAGAACATTTAATTGGCAGATTTTCACTTATCCCTTGCAAGACATACAATGAGGAGAAAAAGAGTACAGTGTAAGATTGTAATTGCAAGACAGAAGTGCAGGGGGAAAAAAGAAAAAAAAAGAAAAAACAAAACAAACAAACCAACAAACAAACAAAAAATGAGGACTAGGGCAAAGATAATTCTTGCTGTGAAAATCTAAATTGAAGAACAGTTCTAAGACTTAGCTCACTTTAAAAGAAATATAATAACAAAGAAATCAAACCAAGCTAATAAAGTTAATTCATTCTGTTATCTAGCTGGTCTTCACATAAGAGTTATTTATAATTGCATATCAATATACTCTTTCAAAAATGCTTTGGCCCTAGCAGGTTTGACTTAGTGAATAGAAAGTCAGCCTGTGGACTGAAAGGGGGGTGGGGGGCCACCCTAGGTTCATTTCTGGTCAAGGGCACTTACCTTAATTGCAGGCTCAATCCCCAGTCCAGGTTGAGGCGCATGCAGGAGGCAACCAATAGGTGTGTCTCTCTCACATTGATGTTTCTCTCTTTGTCTCTCTCCCTCCCTTCCACTCTCTCTAAAAATCAATGGGGAAAACATACCTTCTGATGAGGCTTAACAAAAATGTTTTTGGAAAACTTTGAAGGACTTTGAACATCATTCTGTAAATTTTCAAAATTTAACCAAAGTAAATAATCTGTTAAACAAATCCAGTTGGATTTCATGAGACTTTTATTGTGTAAATGTTAAACACCTATTGAAGAAAGCATTGAGAGTCTAAAGTGCCTTTAAGGCCAAGGCTATGCATTATTTTTCTTTTTATTCCAAGACCAGTGCTCATAGTAGACATTTAATGAATCTTTGTCAAGGGAAGAACAAAATAAGGAAGTAAATATGGAAAGTAGGAAGGAAGAAATGGAAGACGGAAGAAGAAATGAAGGAATCTGAAGAGCAAAGCCATATTCAAATCTGTCTGAGAATTTCTCAGAAAGGGCATGTCATTTATGTACATTTAAATACAAGCTGATACTCAGAGGGTAGTATCAGCTTGTATTTAAATCTTCTGTTAAGTGTTCTTACCATAAAAAAAGAAGAAGAATATTAAATGAAAGTTTGAGAAATAATGGATAAGACTATGGCCTTGATGGTGATGATGGTTTTGTGGGTAAATTTATCCTCAAACTCAGGAGTTGTATATATTAAATCTGTTCAGCATTTTACATGTCAGACATACCACAATCAAATGGTTAAACAATGAAGGAATACAAACTGATAAAATGAGAGGAAAGAAGGGTGAAATATATCTGTTAAATGGCTGTATAGAGTAGAAAACTGATATTGTCTCCAGAGAAATCATACAGGCAGAATTTCTGGGGCATGTTACTTTCCTAAGTTATGTTATCCTAATAATAGAAAACTATAGGAATGGCAAGGAAGACCCTGAATATATTTGACTAGGTTTCCATATGGATAAAATATAAAGTTCAAAATTGAATAATTCATCTGGCCATCCAAATGTTATATAATATAATTTATGACCAACTGTGTAGACTCAATATCATTGAATCTGCACCCAGGAGAAATCTCAATTGTGAGACATTTGTATTTGTCAAAAAATCACAAATATTAATTTAAATAGAACATTTTAAAAATTGAAAGTGTTCCTAGTAAAAGAAGAAAATAAAAGGAAAGAGATAAAACTACAGTGTTTAACTAAGAGAAACAGGAAACCAGGAACTAAATTTGTGCACATGAAGATAGCAGACCAGATTTCTACACCCACTCTGTCAAAATTTTTGTATGCTCTTAGAAATAGCACTCTCCATTTATTTTATTTTATTTATTTATTTTAGAGAGAATGAAGAAGAGAGAGAGAAAGACTTGCTGTTCTACTTATTTATGCATTCACTGGTTAATTCTTTTTCTTTCCTTTTTTTTTTTAATATTGAACACTTCACGAATTTGTGTGTCATCCTTGCACAGGGGCCATGTTAATCTTCTTTGTATTATTCCAATTTTAGTATATGTGCTGCCAAAGCAAGCACTCACTGGCTGATTCTTATATGTGCTCTGACTGGGGAATCAAACCCGCAACCATGGTATATACTGACTACACTCTAACCAACAGAGCTATCCAGCAAGGGCCCCATTTTCCATTTTAATTCCTCAGTTTTTTTATAATCATTTTATGTTTGACAAGTATATAGCATCTGATCACTTGGAAAAGAAAGGTTACAACTTTGACAACTGAAAGAACTCAACTAAAAATGTAACATAACTTAAAACACAATACAATGAAGTGGAAAATCTCATTGAGACAAATTATCTCATAGATCAATTTTTCTCTCTCGGTATATTAGGGAAGAATACTCAATGTCCTTTCTGCAGGGAATTAACTTTTTCATCTAATCAAAATACAACAATATTTAAATAACATAGGTAGATAAAATCTTATTGAAAGTAACAATTTTGTTCAACCAACAGATTATTTTTCCCATTTTTATTTAAGTAGTTTATAGTACTTAAATGTGGAAACCAATACTGTTAGCAAGGATACGGGTATGAATTGATGAGTGTGCTACAAGACAAATGACAAATTTTTTTTCAACTTTACTCAGCAAGGCAGTAGCAAGGCCATTAGTCCAAACCCAGAGTCCCTTTATGGCTATTAGGAAACCTGGGAGAAAGAAACCATTATCTCCTTCAGTGAAAACAATGAGAACCATGGGAATATCAATCCTAATTCCCATAGGCAGTACTCTGATCACATGATTAGAAAGTGTCCAACTCATTTCAGTGAATTGCATGGGTGACCATCAGATGTTTAATATGAAGCACTGGATGCCTATAACAGACAGAGTACAACAGTTTGTGGGCTGAGTTAGTTGAATTAGGTAATTTGTTGCAAGTTATTGTCACCTGAATAAATATATTGTAATCATACTGAGCCAAAAAAGAGAAATTCCATACATTTTGACAAAAAGTGACTCCTAGTGGTCAATCCCTTTTCTATCAACTGGTCACAGGCACACTTTAAGAAGCTCACAGAGCCCAGCTGGCATGGCTCAGTGGTTAAGCATTGACCTACGAACCAGGAGGTCACTGTTCGATTGCCAGTCAGGGCACGTGCCTGGGTTGTGGGCCTAATCCCCAATGAGCAGCCAATCAATGATTCTCTGATCATTGATATTTTTAGCTTTCTCTCCCTCTTCCTACCTCTCTAAAACCAATAAAAATATTTAAAAAGAAGCCCACTGACATCTTCTCAGCTTCCAAATAATCCACAAATTCAATCAATTCTTTCCTTGTGATGCATTTCAAATCTATCTTTCAATGTCCTCTTTCACTGCCAGTATCCTAGGCAAGGTTCATTTTACAATAATCTGTTTGACTTCCTTAATTATAACACTTTAGCACAGAAAAGTAAACATGTATTCCCTACACATTCATTTATCCCTATGCTATTCTCTAGGACTAATTTTTACCCCAGGGCAATGCTAGTATTCAGCCCAATAAAATGGCATCCAACTTGGCTTGATCCCTTTATTTACTCTGAGTCCTTGGTAACTGGACTCCTTTCTCTGTTCCCTAATCATATTTAATTACATTCCACCACTGGTTCTGTAGCCTCTCTTCTAACTTCATTGACTTTGCTGACAGCCTGATTTCCTAGAGTCTGGTTCTCCAGAACACACCACCAGAGCTCCCCAATGAATGTAATTGCCCAGGCTTCTGCCATCTCTGAAGCACTTCAGCCTCTGCCAAGCACCAGTACCCATCTGCTTTGATTTTGTAATTGGTTTGCATTCTTTTCTAACTTGTATTAATAATTGGTTTGCATTCATGACTTCCCCCAGTTTAAGGTCAGTCTTTGTTTAACCTTAGAAAAAAATATCCTAATCTTATTCACATATTCAAAACACTGACTTTGACCAGAGCCTACAGATGTTCCCAGACCAATTAACACATTGCAATTAGTGATTGCTAAAAAGGAATACATAAAGAAAGCTGACATGTTTAAAACAAATTACTACTAGATAATAGAAAAAACAACCAGCAGTGTTCACTTTCCTGGAATATATGTATCTTGGAATTCAACAATTAAAATCATTCAACCAATGTGCTTTAATTTATAAATGTCATAAATGTGCAAATTTTTACTCTAAAGTAAATTCTTGAAACACTATTGCTAATTGAAAACTGAAGATGTCAACACTTTCCATTGTATTTTATTGTTCAAAACAATTAGTGTTTTATGTCAGACATAAATAAAATAATGATAAACTTTTTATTTCTAAGGTAATACTTGAAAATCACATTGAATTTAATCATGCCTGCAAGCATGCTTGTTGGAAAATTAGCCTCAAATACTACAAAAGTGCTCTAATATGACTCTGAGTTTTGTGTTCCTTGCATTGTCTTCTGAGTGATAGAAATGAGAAAACTTCTCTAATAATTAAGGTTGATAGAAAATATCATTAATGCCAGGCTTTTTTTTAAAATACTCATCTGAGGACATTTTTCTATTGATTTTTAGAGAGAGTGAATTTTATGAAGAGAGAGAGAGAGAGAGAGAGAGAGAGAGAAAGAGAGAGAGAGAGAGAGAGAGAGAGAAACATTGATGTGAGCGAGACACATCAATTAGTTGCCTTCTGCAAGTGTCCTGACCAAGGCCAGCGATTGAACCTACAACTGAGGTAAATGCCCTTGACCGGAATCGAACCAGAGATCCTTCAGTCTGCGGGCTGATGGTCTATCTATTGAGCCATACCAGCTAGGGCAGTGCCAGGCTTTTTAGAGCAGAGGGAGAAGCATGTTTTTATAAGTTTAAGTGGTAGCCAGTAGCACTGCACAACAAAGAAATAAACAGACCACAGCCATATACCCTTAGTACTTTAAGTAAAACTCTATACTTCGATTACATTTTTCCTGAAGTATCAAGAACTTATTTTGACTTAGAAATTCTACTTTACCCCACAAGAGTAACTGCTGTTATGGGAAATGATTATGCATGAGTTTAAAACTTCTAACAGAGCCTTGATGAAAACCCCCTCTCTTTTGCATTAGCTGAATCCTCTGGCCAGTCAAGGCAGCCTGTTTCTGGTCCAGCATGTTTGAGCCAGAGAAACAGATTCCAAGGAAATCATCACATTCAGGGTGTTCTGAAGCACTTCTTGGCCAAAGTCAGGCCAAAGTCATTTAGGGAAAGCCAAAAGTCAAAGCCAGGGAGACCAGAAAGAAGTATCAAATCCAAAGAGAGAAACAGGCTCAGTGACGTAGAGATGGAGCCAAGAGTCAGAAGCCAAATAGATACTGGAGTTGAGTGTGGTTAAATGGTTGCAAACAAGGCAGCTTTGGCACAACTGCCTTCCAAGAGGGCAGGATCAACATGAATACCTGTGCTCTTCCAATTGGCACCACTGATATTTGTTAAAAAGACATTATTATAGCGGTACCTTCCAACATGAGACATCCATTTAGATCAGCAGTAATGGAGAATAGGTTACTAACAGAAAAACAACAACTGTGCCTTCCAATAATGAAAGTTATAAGTTTTACAAAAGAATTAAAGACAATTAGACAACCCATTACAATCTACTTTACCCAATACTCTATTGACTAACGTTCTCTATTGATTGCCTCATCTACAGATCCATGATGCAATTATAATGGATGGTCATAGGTACTTCCTTGGTAACTGATGAACAAATTATATTGTTAGTGGCTTGTAAATCAACTGTAATCCATTTTTTTCTTAAATGAGAAATGAATCAAACATTTTAATTGCCTACTTATTACATACAATAAAATGAAGATAAAGTAGTTTTTTAAATTGGAATATTTTTTTAACCACACCAAGATCATGCCAGAAAACAAAGTTTTCTGATTAGAGAAAAATATAAAGCTAGCATTAAACATGAGGATGAATGCTTTATATCTGCTCTAAATTTTTTAAATTAATACTTTACCTTTGTTAAACATGTACTAAGAGCCAGGTACTAAGTGCCAACTTAATACTTAACATGCATTGTATCCTTTAATCTGAATGAGAAGTCTGATTTTAATATTTGCTATTACTATTTTACAGTTGAAAATTAAAGTGGCTTAATAATTTGTTCAGGTTCACACAACCAATAAATAAAGGCTCTATCAGTCTTAATAGATATATAGGCACATAGAAGATACACATGGAAGAATAAGGTGACAGAGAAAAATAAGTACTCCTGCTCATCCTTTTATTTCTGAAATGGAAGACTGCATCACATCCAACTTATAACTGAGTGACTAGGACTTAGGCCTGGAACATACTGACATACCTCAATGTGGGGTTGCGGGGGTGAGAAGAGATAAACCAAAGAGCTTATATACTCATATGCATAGCCCATGGACATAGGCAATAGGGTATAAGTGAAGACCGGGGGGTGGGGGGGACTGGGAAGAAGGGGGCAAAGGGGCTAAAAAGGCAGATATATTTAATACTATCAACAATAAAAAGTTTACTTAAAAAAAAAAGACTTAGTGAGGGTAAAAAAAAGTCCAATAGAACTTATCCTTGGCCCTTAATTTAGATTAAACTATATGAAATTCCTAGTACTTTTAACATTTTGGCCTACAAGCATGGCACTCCCATATGATTCAATCTAATTTATCCTCCTACAGAGCATTTCAAAGCACAATAATATTGCCTCAATACTAGAAGCCATAATGCCCATATCTCCACTCCCTATGAAATTCCTAATTTGGTCTTAATATCCAAATGATTCATTTGGGCACACACAAAATATTAAAAGCTATTTTAAATTTAAAAAGCAACAATTACTACAATGGTTTATTCAAGCAATAATTTAGTAACAATGTTTAAAATAACATTAACACTTCTTATTCAAAAATTCCAAAATATTTATAAACCAGTATTTCACAAATCCCACATCCCTGTGATGTGGGTAAGCTCTTATAATCACTCTTGAACAGCTTAGCACCTAAAACATAAAACATTTAAGTGGTTTTCTGCTGTCATTCAATGAGTCAGCAGTGGCAGTAACAGATTGAGTTACAGGACATTACTTATTCTGTGCTATACAGTCAACTTCACAATGTCACATCAAGGGACACAGTTTGTTTAGCTTCCATGTAATAAATGATCCTCCAACACTATTCTATTGAGACAAAAATATTAAAAATAATGTCATTATTATATAAATCATGAGTGAACCAGAAGAAAACGATAAAACACTGGCAGATCAGTTTGGCTCATACTCATAGTGGCACCACAGCTGGTATCCACAACACCATTCTCTCTCTTATTGTAGAATCACAGCCACCTGCATGCAATAGTCCTGGCTCATGTTATTCACAATATTGCATCGGGCTTGCTTCCATTTTAGACTTGGTCCACAGTCTCAAGTGAACTCTCTCAGTTCCATTAACATCACAAGTCATTTTTCATTTGTGAACTGTAAACTCTCTGAATTGTTTCATATTCTATTTGACCAATGCTGCACTCTATACTCAGCGTCTCATTAAACTTAGGTTGAATAAAGGGATCCCTAATTATGCAAAGGGGACTCAGAGAGACTGAGACGCTAGCAGGCCACAAGAGTTAGGCAAATGAGTTTGTCATCTGGTGAAATTGCCTGATTAAGATCCTGAGGAAAGTGTCTCTTCATGATGACTTTACCAGCGTAAGTTTCACTCATACCAAGAGATTTTCATTAAGTAGAGAATGCTCCTGATATGCACAAACTTCAGTTGCCTCAATTTAGTTAAATAATACCAGTCCCGAACAACAGGATTCACATTACAATTACCACAGTGTATTAACTGTGAGAAAATGCTTAAGTACAAACGCAGATGCTAGCTCTTCGGTGTTTTGTATCATGATCAACGACAAGTCCCTTCTTTCAAAGTCTATCAGTGATTAGTCACAGAGCATCTGTTACTCAGCTTGCAGACAGCAAAGTGTATACATAGTTGTGTTGCCTCCCTGTTTCTCTGTGATAAATCCATATGATGTTATTTTAAAATGGGTAATCTAAATAGAAAAATGGGCGACAAAATCGAAGTGCAAGAAAGAAACAGAACGTGAAAACACTAGAAGTGAAGTTCAAACAAAACATGAATGGATTTAAGGAAGAAATAGCTGAACGCCACAACCCTTCAAGAGACTCTAGAAGTGAAGCCAGAAGAATTTGGAGAAGTCAGCGATATAATTAAGAGAAATGATTGTGACAAAAAGGATGAAGCCATTCTACAGGGAGTGATGCCAGCAAAGAACCTTCACAGGGGTTCCAGGGAACCTTGGAAATATTTCATGACATTGGATGAAATAATGGAAGTTTATCCAAACTTATAAAATAGTATGCCAATTCACCAAAGCATTGACAATATACTTGCACTGTATTGCGAGTTTTATGATAAGGAAGCAAGCGCTATGCAAACTACCTTGGATAAGTTGCTTAAAAAGAAATAAAATATTTTAATTATCAAGGTCTGTATTTTAAACACCAGATACTATACAAACTTTAGTTTTACCATTTTTATGGACCTGGTTATTATAATGCTCAGTGAAATAAGCCAGTCAGAGAAATTCAAATACCATATGATCTCAGTTATATGAATCTAATGAACAAAATAAACTGACGAACAGAATAGAAACAGGGGCATGGCTACATGGAACAAACTGATAGCTGTCAGAGAGGAGGGAGGAAGGACTGGAAGAAAGAAAGTGAAGTGATTAGCCAAAGAACATATATGCATAACCCACAGACACAAACACCAGTGTGGTGATGGCCAGTGGGTGTGGGCAAAGGGAGAAAATGGGACATATGTAAGAGTGTCAGGATAGTAATGAAATTTAGAAAATAAGATTTTTTTATATTCTAATAAGAATTTTCAAAGGCCACAAAAGAATCACAACTTTTCCCATTGATTATTAAGATCATTTTACATGATTTGAAACTGCATGGTCATTTTTATGCTCCTTCACCACCTTGCAAAGTAAGTACTTCTTGTAATTTATTATGGGTCAGAATTAATCTACCTGCTAAGAAAAGAAACTATGGACTAAAACTAACAGGCAAATAAAAATAATTATCTGACTAGAGGCATTAGAGAACCATCAAGGCAGTGAGGACTTTTATGGCCCAAGAGGGGAGATCCAAATAAATGGAAGTTCTGGGAACTACAGTCTCTGGAACACCAAAAGTGGTCATGAGTTGAGTATCAAATGAGTTAGTGAGTGAATAAAGGAATGAATTTAGCTTCCTATTATTATTATTACCCAGGATAAGAAAGTACTATTAATAATTATTCCTTGTGTGAGGTAGAAACTCCCATGGGGGTTCTCAACTTACAGGATTAGAGGTAGCTGGTTAACACATTGACAACCTCTATTATTATCATCATCATCATCATTATCATCATCATTATTATTATTATGCCACAGAAAGCTTAACTAAAGAGTGTCGGCAATAGCCCTAGCTGGTTTGGCTCAGTGGATAGAGTGTCAGCCTGCAGACTGAAGGGTCCCTAGGTTTTCCCGTCAAGGGCACATGCCTGGCTTGCAGGCTGGATCCCCAGTAGGGTGTGCAGAAGGCAGCCAATCAATGATTCTCATCATTGATGTTTCTATCTCTATCACTCTCCCTTTCTTTTTAAAAAATGTATCAGCAATAGAGAAGAAATGACAGTTTAAGTCCTAATTTCTCCAATATATATGCACCAATACAAATGCTTGAAACCCCATATTTAAGGTCTACTATTGAATCTACTAATTTCCTTTGCTTTTATCAATATTCATTTAAAGCACAAGAATTTGAGTGAACTCTGATTTTTACAGAAATTCTTAAGTACATACTTATCACCCCAAGTCCTCCCAACGGAGATAAAAGATATCTTAAAACACACACACACACACACACACACACACACACACACACAGCCAAAACTGGTTTGGCTCAATGGATAGAGCATCGGCTTGGAGACTGAAGGGATCCGGGTTCGATTCCGGTCAAGGGCATGTACCTTGGTTGCGGGCATATCCCCAGTAGGGGATGTGCAAGAGGCAGCTGATCGATGACTCTCTCTCATTGATGTTTCTGACTCTCTATCTCTCTCCCTTCCTCTCTGTACAAAATCAATAAAATATATATTTAAAAACACACACACAAACCAATATTAAAACTTATCAGATAAAATATGCTAAATATTATAATTTGAAAAACATATTATCCTAATCAGAAAAGTTAACAGCCATCCAAAACACTTTTATAATGACTATTTGGTGACCCACAAGGTCATAAAATACAAAAGCACAAATGACTATAGCATATTGCAATTAGAATTCCATGGAAACTCCCAATTCCACTAATTTTTAGTGTTTTGGTCTCTGTAAAATAAATGATGAGCATTGAGAAAGGTGCATGTAAACTAAAAGTACATGGATCTCCCCTCTTGGGTCAAAAGGTACATGTAAGTTCATTGCTGCACCATTTTACATTCTCCCAGCGATGAATGAGGGTTCTGATCCTTAATTCATCTTTAATTACCATAATAAAGCCCCTTATTTTCTCATTAGTAAATGTTCATTTCATTAAAGTCTAAGTATTTACTTAGTTTTTACTTTGTCTTGGGCTTTTTATTTCCCCATCCTGTTTTCACATGTTTATAGCATGGAAATGACCCCTAATTTTAATGCATAAAGCTAATGTGCCCATCCAAACTTGGGGCTTCTCACTCCCACAATCCCAGCAAGCTGTCAACCCTCTCATTACTATTGCTCTCTTAAAGTAATAAAGAACCATGAGGTTCATGATTCTTAGCAACGTCAGGCTTTTAGAACCTGCATAAATTATGAGGCACAAAACACTGAATGTTTCAGTAAGTGATGAATTTCAAATCACTGGGACTATGAACAGGGAGCCATCATTTAAATTATGTTCTCTCAATATGTCTTATTTATGGATGCTTACGTTCACATTTAATATGAGGCCTTAGAACCCAGATCACAGTAACAACTGTTCAGTTGTTTAAGCAGCTTATGTCTTGCTATTATAAAAATAATGCTACTCAAAGAAGTAACTGCCGGTTGTTAGATTTCCTTTGTATGCCTTCAAATACTGAAGGGGGGAATGCACAAAAGTTGAGATTATTTTTATAGCCTTACATTCATATTCCTTTTAACCCAATTGTCTGCATGAGCGAAATCATCAGTGGCACAGTTTTATTTTTCTGTATTTGGGATCTCATATAACATTGACATAAAGCATGAAAAAAGTATTAATTATGTTATGCATGCTCTATAATCACAAAAAGTTGGACTATATGGAAAAACTAAAGGAACAAATATTATTATGACTAAAATCATTGGCAAGTAGGTAAAAACAATCAAGCAAAATGGATCTGGGTTTGATATCAATTCACAGGTATGCAAGCCTTCTCAAGGCCTTGGGATAGCTATCTACCTCTGGTATCAGCAGCTTTTTATTAATTTATTTTTATTTTTATGTATTTCAGAAAGGAAGAGAGAGGGGAAAAAATCAATGAGAGAAAATCACCGATTGGCTGCCTCCTGCATGCCCCCTCCCTCCACTGGGGTTCAAGCCTGCAACCCAGGCCTGTGCCCTTGATCAGAATCAAACCCAGGATCCTTCAGTCCACAAGCCAATGCTCCATACTCTGAGCCAAACCAGCCAGGGCTGGTACCAGCGGCTTTTTATCCTCGAGAAGTCACTGATGTCTGTAGACAGGGATAAATGTCCATTTGTAGCTAGGAACCTGATAACATCCCTTTCAGCAAGGTTGGAGAGTGTTTTTAATTTGATGTTCTTTCCAAAACAACAATATCTGAAGTCTCTGTCTCCTGGGAGCTTGCTATGAAAGTAAGAGATTACCAACTTGGCCTTTCCTTCCTTCCTTCCTTCCTTCCTTCCTTCCTTCCTTCCTTCCTTCCTTCCTTCCTTCCTTCCTTCCTTCCTTCCTTCTTTCTTTCTTTTTCTCTCTCCTCACCTAAAGATAATTTTCCATTGATTTTTAGAGAGTAGGAAGTAGAGAGACAGAGAGAGAAACATCGATGTGAGAAGAGACACAGCCATTGGTTGCGCTCTTACCAGGGCCAGGGAAGAGCCTGCAAGCGAGGTATGTGACCTTGACCTTAATTGAACCTGGGACCATTCAGTTCACAGGCCGGCGCTCTATCCACTGAGCAAAACCAGCTAGGGCCCAACTGGGATTTTTCTTGAGGCGACTCTATCAAACCTTGGCAATCATGTAAGATGTCTCCTTTAAACAATGTTAGCTCATAAGATCCTTCATCTAAGTTCAGCTTAAATGCACTATGATATATGAGGAAAGCAAAAACTGAAAAATGGGGTGCCAGGGAGCCAGGAATTACCACATGATCATCTGGGGTTTCCCATAGTCCAGACTATTTATTTAATTTACAATGATTGTTTATCCCTAAATACACTCTAGATGTTCTTATCACATATTTTACAATGCTTTCCATGAAATTTAAGATAAAAAAATCATTTGAAGTGTTTGAGGGAAAACCACAAAGTTATTCCTATATATACATTGATATTTTAACTCTTAAAATTACAAATTGAAAACTAAGAAGTCAAACTTATGAAGACATTTTATAACCTCTAGAAACATTTTTTTCATAGACATAAATGTCAATTATTAACAAGGGGTTATTTTTGTAAAATGCCGGTAAAAAAAAAAAAAAAAAAAAAAAGTCATGTCTCTTTTACTTAAACTAGCAAACCTAAGCTAGATTTTATTTACTAAGGATTAATCTTAGTTTCTGTATTTCTGAGAATTTTAGAATATTCAAGCCTTACAAGTACTTGTCTATAAATTATTTTTAACAATACCATCTAAAGGTAGAAAATTATCTCACATTTATAATATACATATAGACATATACAGACAGACACAGAGAACAGTGGAATCCAGATTTTGTTTTGGAGGCCTTTTATAGTTATTTTTCCTGATGGCTTAAGTTCCAAATAACTTCCCCTTTAAAATCAGGAAACCCTTTTTTAAAAAAGGGATTGACTGCCTCCTACATACCCCCTACTGGGGATCGAGGCCACAACCCAGGCAAGTGCCCTTGACTGGAAGACAACCTGAGACCCTTCAGTTCGGGCTGATGCTCTATCTACTTAGCAGAACTGGCCAGAGCTTGGAGGATCCCTTCCTTCCTTCCTTCCTTCCCTCCCTCCCTCCCTCCCTCCCTCCCTCCCTCCCTCCCTCCCTCCCTCTTTCTTTCTTTCTTTCTTTCTTTCTTTCTTTCTTTCTTTCTTTCTTTCTTTCTTTCTTTCCTCTCTCTCTCTCTCTCTCTCTCTCTCTCTCTCTCTCTCTCTCTCTCTCTCTCTTTCTTTCTTTCTTTTAAAATATATTTTATTGAGTTTTTTACAGAGAGGAAGAGAGAGGGATAGAAAGCTAGAAACATCTATGAGAGAGAAGCATCGATCAGTTGCCTCTTGTACATCCCCTACTGGGGATGTGCCCGCAACCAAGGTACATGCCCTTGACTGGAATCGAACCAGGGACCTTTCAGTCCAGAGGCCGATGCTCTATCCATGGAGCCAAACCAGGTTCTGTAAGGATTCCTTTGTTGAAGGTGCCAAGGAATTGAAAATTTTTGCTTGCTCAACTCCATTAATATTTAGAGAAGAGTCTAGATTAAATTGGGCTGATCCCTGAACAGGTGTAAAGAGACCTGCTTAATAAACGGAGTATTTCCATGGCATCAACATAGTTATATGTTTTATAGACAACTGAGTGTGATTGAGTTTGCATTCATGAAGCACAATTTCTCTGTTGCCCCAGATGTTAATTAGCAATGCTATAAGTGAGAGCGCCAATCTGAAAATCTGAATGAAAAAAAAACACGAAAGTATTTGTTCAGAATCAAAAATATTTGTGGCTCCACTGGCTGAAATGGTACAAAATACTAGGCTGTTTAAGCTTCTTTTCCACAGATACTAAGCACCAGAAAAGCAGTCCAGATTATGCTGCCTAGGCACATTGAAAAAAGAGCAGCAGTAATCTAAGGTATGTGGTTAATACAGTGCCCCTGAGGGGCACTTGAGATCTTGCTCTCTGCCACTGTCCCCAGTGCTAAAAAAAAATCATAAAAATTCTCCACGGGTTTGGACATTTCTTTATTATTATTTTTTTATTCGTATAAAAAGGGAGAAGGAGAAGAAATGAGATAGAAACATCCAAGATGAGAGAGAATCATTGATCAGATGCCTCCTGCACACCCCCCCACTGGGGATCAAGCCTGCAACTGGGGCATGTCACCTAACCCGGAATCAAACCGTGACTTCCTGGTTCATAGGTTAACCACTGAGCCACGCCGGCAGTGCTGGACATTTCTTACATTGAAATTTCCTTGGCATAGTATGGCAGAACTTTGAAGAAGCCCACCCAGGACCACCCTGCGGATTTGAACCTGGTGCTAGGTACAGGAAAGAGCCCATTTTGCCCCATCATCTCCCCACTCCACATTGGGTGAGCTTGGGTGAGTTTCTTAGGAATTACAGGTCTTCTTGTTTTAAGTTGCAGGGCCATGACTTGAAAATCCTTGATGTGGATAAGGTTTGAGAGAACCCAGAAAAAAAGAAAAAAATGGGGTTGCTGCTTTTCATTTTGGTTTTCACTTCGATTACTTATTAATCTGAACAAAATATTTGCTGGTTCAATGAGAGGCTAAACTGTCTTTAGTTCTGAAAGATCAAGGACCCTTGCTTCCCTTATCTGAATAGCCCCTGGGGTGATGATAGTTGTTGAGAGCCCCAAATATGAGGTGGCAGAGAGGGGTGCTGTGAGGTATCCATTGCAGTAGCACAGCCAATCCCAAAGAAGCCAGCTAGAAGGGCAGGGGCCCTGGAATGGGTTGCCTCAGAGAGAGGGGCCTGAGGGAGGGGCTATGCCTTGGAAAATTCCAGTAGTGTCCTGTAAGCTCTCACTGGCCCCTTTTCAAGTATTCTTAAGTGACAAAGAATCTTCCTGGGGTTGCCTGAGGGAAATTTCTTCCAAGGTGTAAGGCAGCCATACAGGGATACTCATTGCATTGGCTCATCTGGAGATGTGCACACAAAGGCTGTTTTTTGTCCTAGACACTCTACAGATATCAAAATTAACATGGGAAATTGTGCCTCTGTGGTTGATAAGCCCCATGACAATCATTAAATATTAAAATGGCCAAAATGAAGATCCTTTAACACTTCTAAATTAATCATTTGTGTGCAGAGTTAGAAAAAGCTGGCTATGAAATTAGACAAAAAGAATGGAGAACATATTAAATTGGTCTCTCAAAGCTTGAAAAAAAAGATTTAGATAAATTGGTCAATCTATGATATCAGTTCTATGTCAACCCAGTTCTTTGAGGTATTAAAAATGGCTGTCCTGCCTGGTTGGCATGGCTCAGTGGTTGAGCATCCACCTATGAACCAGGAGGTCACAGTTCGATTCCTGATCAGGGCACATGCCCAGGTTGTGGGCTCGATCCCTGATCATGCCGGAGGAAGCCAATCAATTATTTTCTCTCATCAATGATATTTCTCTCTCTCTTTTCCTCTTCCTTGCTCTCTGAAATCAATAACAATATATTTTTAAAAGTAAGAACGAAAGAAGGAAGGAAAGAAGAAAGAAAAGAAAACAGGAGAGAGAGAAAGAAAGAGAAGGGGAGGGGAGGGGAGGGGAGGGGAGGAGAGGAGGGAAAGGGGAGGGAGGAGAGGAGGGAAGGAGGAAAGGAGGGAGAGGGAGAGGGAGAGGGAGAGGGAGAGGGAGAGGGAGAGGAGAGGGAGAGGGAGAGGGAGAGGGAGAGGGAGAGGGAGAGGGAGAGGGAGAGGGAGAGGGAGAGGGAGAGGGAGAGGGAGAGGGAGAGGGAGAGGGAGAGGGAGAGGGAGAGGGAGAGGGAGAGGGAGAGGGAGAGGTTATACACATAAAATGAAAGCTTTACTTTGAAACAAAGTTAATACCCTGCTGAAAACAGACTATTATAGTTCTCAGATCAGCAGTGAAAGAGGAGCAGAAATATTAGAAAGCAGTCATGAAACTGATAAAGTACAATTGGTGTCAGTGAAATCTCTCTGCCAAATATATATATCAGTTCCTAGCCTAACTCACTATGTAGCCATTTGTTTTTAATTACCAGTAACCTGTAGACACCTACATCAGACTCATTCAGAAGTGGTACTCAGTAAGGTTTAGAGCAGTGGTTCCCAACTTTTTTGGGTCATTTGCCCCACCTAAGCGTCTCTAAAATCCTGATGCCACCCCCCATGACATATGATTCTTATTATTCAAAAAGTGAACTCCTATTCACATGGAGGAAGCCTAAAAGGCATTAACTTGGTCTAAACAAGCTTCCAAAGAACATGGCACCCATGAAAGAGAAAAACAAAACAATGAAAGGATAGTGGAAGTACTGAAGAAGTACTAAGAAATTGTTAATAATAATAATAATAATGTGAAGATATATGAAAAATAGCAAATAAAGTTTCAAAACATATCATAGCGGACTGAAATCATAAATATGTCACAATATACACTGAGTGGCCAGATTATTAAGATCTCTAAACACATAATAATCTGGCCACTCAGTGTTTATCCTATATAATAAAAGGCTAATATGCAAATTGTCCCCTCAACCAGGAGTTGGACTAGCAGGCAGGCCAGCCAAACGCCCATGTCCCCTCCCCCTGGTCCGGCTGGCCGGACCCCACCCATGCATGAATTCATGCACTGGCCCTCCAATATATATATATATATATATATATATATATATATATGCACACACACACACATGTACACACATACACACACTGAGTGGCCAGACTATTATGCATTCAGAGATAATGATAATCTGGCCACTCAGTGTATATTTATATACTGTATATGAGGCCATAGAACAATAAGAAATGAAAGAATTCACTGCATGTGCCCCAATCTGGGAACTACTGGTTTAGAGGCTCTTTTTTTTTTTTTTTTTTTTTGTAATTTTCTTATCTAACAGACCTACAACTGAACAGATCTTTATATTCAAAGTGATCATTTTCCTAGCCTTTGCTCCATCTTTGAACCCTTGATCTGATGCCACCTTTAACTGGCATTCTGGCATTAGTCTATCTTCAGCTACTCTATGTATGTAGGAATTAGGTGCATGGTCTACCCATGGTAGTGACCAAACTCACATCCCCTAAATTTTATTAGACTCTATGGAAAATTTCTGCCTCATCATCTAAAAGAGGACAGAATCACCAAGAAACTTCTGACCTTTCATCCACTTATCTACTACTCACTTTTAAAATATATATATATATATATATATATATATATATATATATATATATATTATTAATTTTGTACAGAGAGGAAGGGAGAGAGATAGATACTTAGAAACATCGATGAGAGAGAGTCATCGATCAGCTGTCTCTTGCACACCCCCTACTGGGGATATGCCCTTGACCGGAATTGAACCCAGGACCCTTCAGTCCCCAAGCCGACGCTCTATCCATTGAGCCAAACCGGTCTCGGTGATCCACTACTCACTTTTTTATATGTTTATTGATTTCAGAGAGGAAGAGGGAGAGAGAGAGTTAGAAACATCAATGAATGAGAGAGGATTATTGATCAGCTGCCTCCTGAAGGCCCCCTACTGAGGATAGAGCCCTCAACCCGGGGATGTGCCCTTGGCCAGAATCAAACATGGGACCCTTCAGTGCACAGGCCAATGCTTTATCCACTGAGCCAAACCGGCCAGGCTATCTGCTACTCACTTTTAGAAAAAGAAATGGATTATCTGAACACAGTCTGCTTAGAGCCTGAAGCCCATTAGTCCATATTACATGCTTGAAAGCAAGACAAACCACAGTCTATCTCTCTCTGTCCGTTAAACCACCTACACCCAAGCTTCTGGCTGGCCCACCCCATGAAAGTGACAGCTTCTTTCCATCCTCTTTGATCTATTAATTTAATTACTTTGTCAAGAAGGTCTCAAGACCTAGGTTAGGAAATGAAGGTCAGAGGCCAGAGGCACTGGCTATTCTCCAATCCAGCTTTTCTTACAATAAAGCTTAAAATGTGATTCCCTGTAACTATTTTCAGTTGATTGGAACTTAAGAGGTGGAAGGGGTGAATCTAAAATGTTTTACTCATTCCTTGAGTCTTGCATATATTTGTTGCTTCTTGTATTTATTTCTATAACATTGCTTTAATAAAAATGGCATTCCACTTAAATTTTATATATCTGATTTCTTCTTCATCATAGCATAAGTTTCTACAAGAGGCATAACTGAATTAAAAGTATGAGCATTAAAAGGTATTTACTTACACTTATAAAATACCAAGTTATGGTGGTATAATGTACAGTATGGTGGTCACAGTTTATAATACTGTATTGTTTATTTGAAAGTTGTTATGATAATAAATCTTAGAAGTTCTCTCACAAAAAAAAAATTTGTAATGATGTGTGGTGATGGCTAAACTTATTATGGTGGTTACTTTGCAATATATACAAACATCAAAACATTATGTTGTACACCTGAAACTAATTTAATATTATACATCAATTATATCTCAATAAAAATGTATGAGCATAAAAGTCTGTGATATATACTGACAATGTTTTTCCACAAAGATTTTAATAATTCATCATCTTATCAACAACATATGAAAATGCTATCTTATTTTATCCTCATCACCATGTCAGCTCTGCGTATTAATATTTTTTAATATTTGCCAATATTATAGGAGAAAATAATTTTAATGTTTCCATTGATTAGCTAGCTTGAACAATTTAATGTGTTTATTATTTATTTACATTTCCTTAGTGAATTACAGCACTATAGGTTTTATAATTTTCATACTGGATGTTGAAAACTAAATATTTTAAAATTACTTTCAAGGGACCTTTTCAGATAAGATATTCTTTGCAATGGCAATGAGATTGGTTTACACACCATTATTTTCCTGTGTACACAGGAAGTCTGTTTCCCAATCTTAATTGCACTTAGAGTGGGGTGATATGACTGCTACATGATCAATTGGAATAGGAGCAGAAGTCATGTATCACTCCTAGTCTGACGTGATTAAGAATGTTGTGAACTCTCCTCTCTCTCTCTCTCTCTCTCTCTCTCTCTCTCTCTCTCTCTCTCTCTCTCTCTCTCTCTCTCCAATATATCAAGAAGTGAAGAATCCTTGAGATGGAAAAAATGCAATCAGGAAACCTGAAGCCATAATGTAGAGGCCTCAACAACCAATATGGAAGGAATCTGAGATGTCCTTCCTTGGGGAAAAGCTAAAAAAAAAAAAAAAAAAAAAAAAAAAAAAAGGCTAACGGACTTGCAAATAACTGTGATGTGAGTAAAAAATAAACATTTTATGTTGAGACCCTAGATAAGCTAATATAACAGAATAGTCTAAAAAAGGGGATTAGGCCTAAATCAGTGGTTCTAAATTGGGGTGGATTTTGTACCCCACAGGGGGGATATTGGCATTGTCTGGAGCAATTTTTGTTTATCTGAACTCAGGGTATACTCCTGGCATCTGGTTAGTAGAGACCAAGGAAGCTACTACACATCCTACTGGACCCACAACAAAAACTTACCTAATTCAAAATGTCAATAGTCTTGAAGGAACCAAGATAGTAGCAAAGGCAAACACAGTACTCACTGCCTTGCACAATCATATCAAAATTATGACTAAATTACAGAACAACTATCATTTAAAACCACCTGAAATATGGCTGAATGGAAGTCCTACAACTAGAGAAGAAAAGAAGAAAGCACACAGAGACTTGGAGGAATGGTGGAGGCATGGAATAGGCTGTCCAACACCCATGTGTGGCATTATTTTTTTTTTAATAAGGAGGGATATATGGGCAGCAGAGGCCTCTCATGAGGAGCAAGGGGCCCCAGCCCCACACCAGGCCCCCCATCCCAGGGTTCCAGAAATTGGAAGAGAAGTCCCTGTAACTGCAGGCTATAAAAACCAGCAGGGATTGTGGCTGATACCCAGAAAAGCTATGATTTAGAATTAAAGGACAGATAAAGATCTTCACAGACAAGAAAAAGCTAAAGGAGTTAATCACCAGCAAACCAGCATTACATGAAATATTGAAGGACATTCTGAAAGAGGAGAAAGAGGAGGAGGAGGAAGAGAAGGAGGAGGAGGAGGAAGAGGAGGAGGAAGAAGAAAAGGAGGAGGAGGAGGAAGAGGAGGAGGAGGAGGAGGAAGAGGAGGAGGAGGAGGAGGAGGAGGAGGAGGAGGAGGAAGGGGAGGAGGAGAAGGAGGAGGAGGAGGAGGAGGAGGAGGAGGAGGAGGAGGAGGAGGAGGAGGAAAAAAGATTAAAAATGTGAATAACAAAATGGCAATAAATACATAGCTATCAACAATTGAATTTAAAAGTCAAAATAAACAAATAAGGAATCTAATAAATAAAATGATAAATAAAATAGAACCAGAGGCATGGAAACATGGAACAGACTGAGGAATATCAGAGGGAAGAGAGGAGGAGGAGGCAGGAAGAGATTAACCAAAGATCTTATATGTATACTAGAGGCCTGATGGACGAAATTTGTGCATGGGAGGGAGTCTCCTCAGCCCAGCCTGTACCCTCTCCAATCCGGGAGCCTTTGGGGACATCCCTCTCACAATCCAAACCGCTGGCTCCTCATCACTCACCTGCCTGCCTTCCTGGTCATCCCTAACTGCCCACCCTCCCCTCTCCCCACCAGCTTGATCACCCCTCACTGTCTCTGTATGTGGACCTGGTCTTCCCTAACTGTCCCCCACCAACCTGGTCGCCCCACACAGCCTGCTGTCCAGTCATTTGGTCATCCCTCACTAACCTGCTGCCAGCCTGGTCACCCCACACAGTCTGCTTGTTTAGTCATTTGGTCGTCCTTCACTAGCCCTCCTGCTGGCCTGGTCATAGACAGCCATTTTGTGAGGGTGTGAGGGTCAATTTGCATATTACCTATTTATTATATAGGCTATGCCTTACCTCTGGACACAGACAATAGGATGGTAAAGGCTTGAGGTCAATCAAGAACTGTGTGGAGAATACTCTCAACAATAAATATTTTTAAATAAATAAATAAATAAATTTATTATGATTAAATCTTTAAAAAAAAAAAAAGTCAATAGTACTTAGGTTTGGACCTACCCTAAATTTATCATATTTTCAGGAAATATTTCCCTAGTTTATCTTTGGCTCTTTTTGTTTTAGTTGCTTTCTTAAAGTACATAAAACTTTCCCATATAGTGTGCGTGTGTGTGTGTGTGTGCGCGCGTGTGTGCGCACACACACACACACGCACATGTGCTTGCATGCAAATGCATGTATGAATTCATTCCATTGATGAAAAATGTATAGTCATCATAGATTATTTAGGTATAGAGGATATTCTAGCAAGATGAGTCAGCATAAAAATAAGATGAAAGTGGGATTTTTATGACCAAAGGGATAATGAAAATAATGAACATTCTTCCTTAGATGCTGAACTAGGAAAGTTTCAAATGAATACGAATTACATATTGAAGAAAAGTCACTTAGGGCAATGCCATTCTAGCCAAAAAGTAGGGTGCTGCATGGTATAAAATGAGTAAAGGAAAACCTGGAAAATACCGTTAATACCTCCAAATGGAGAATGATTGCAAGGAGAAAGAAGTCGACTGTTGGAGCACTTTTTCTCTCTGACCCTGCAACATCAGTTATACATGATATCTTTAAGCCAAATAATAGATACTTGAGGTCTATCAAACTATTATCTCTACTGTTGTATATGTCTTATTATTTACATGTAGCAAAAAAGCAATGAAAATGTGAAATTTAACATTTTAAATCTAACCAACTTGCCATTCCTATGTTAAAAAAAACACACAAAACATACACACACACACACACACACAAAAAAAAAAAAAATTCATTATCTGATATTCAAAGACACAGTGAGTAACTGCCACCTGCCAGAGATTCCTGGTCTGAAAAGCAAATTAGATGGATAACTGATATTCTAAGAAATAAGGAATCCAGTAATTCAAACATAAATCTGTACTCAGTGATGACTATTAGAAATATAATGTAAAAGTGAATAATAGAATCTTAAAGTAAAAAAGTCACACTAGCAAAATTCTAAAGAGGTTCTATAACCTTTCAAATACAAATAAATAATTTTTCAGGTATTCAGGCAGAAAAATCATGTCACCTATCAAGGGGAACATGTATAAGGCCTCAGATCTCCACATGAATAGTTAATGCCAGAAGGCAATGGAACACTATTTACAAGTTCTGAAGATCAATTTGGACACATTTAAGAAGATCAGCAAAATAAAGATGTGTTTAAACATTAAAAAGTCACTCTTCAAGACACTTTTTATAAAACTACTTTATAAAATTTCAAGAAAACAAGAGATAAAAAGAACAGATGGGGAACATTAAAATAAATATAGAATCCAGCTTAAATGATCAGGGCAATTACTATATATATTTACAAACATATATGCCACATATATAGACATGATACATATATACAAACACATATATAAATACATACACATATATAAACACATATACACACATACAAACATATATGCCACACACATAGACATGATACATACACATATGTATGTGTGTTCATATATGTATATACTACATATTCACTGTTATATAGAACTGTGACATCTTAACTTGGAGGTTAATACATGTGAAAGACAAGAGTCATATTAAGGTAAAAGTTACCCTTAAAATTTTTTTAAACCTCTAATAAAGTTCAATTTACATGTTTTGTGCCTACAACTTAATAAGTTAAATATTATAAATTGTAACACTTAATTGAAAACTACTCCCTAGACAAATGATGGAATAAAAGGAAGTCTGTATGCAGGTAACTTGGTATTCAAATAATTCTGCCTTTAAGCTAGTTATCAAAAAATTATTGTGATTGGGAGATTGGTACAGAATTCAAAACTATTTCTGGCCTCCCATGGTGTTGATTCCATTCTATATTGATATAATGCATTTATTCACTATGCAGCTCTCTGGGAATTAAAAAAAAAAATAAAACCCAGTGGTGAATGGGAAAGGAATTGAGAATTCTAAAGAGTTCCTTCTTGCCTATAGAATTTGTTCCAATTTGTTTAAATATCAAGCATCTGTAAATGTAATAAGTATTAATAAGTTTGCTTATGATTGTGAAGACTAAATGTTAGTTTGTAAAAGCAGTGTGTAAGTTAAAAATATTACTGTAAATCTTGGCAAAGTTAAAAATATATGCACAACAAAAATCAAAAGGTGAAATAAATTTTAAGAATGCCAACTACCACAATAGAAGCAAATTATTTGCTTTATATCACCTTTTGTCTAAGTCTCTTTTCTTTCGTTGTCTAATTAAAAACTTCCTTATTTTTCCCTTTTTTTATTAAATGTATTGGGGTGACATTGGGTAATACAAACATATAGGTTAAAGGTGTGGGTTTCTATATTACAAGATTTATATATTGCACTGAGTGCCCACCACCCAAAGTCAAATCTTCTGTCTTCTGCCGGGACTGGTTTGGCTCAATGGATAGAGTGTCGGTTTGGGGACTGAAGGGTCCCGGGTTCGATTCTGGTCAAGGGCATGTACCTTGGTTGCAGGCATATCCCCAGTGGGGGGTGTGCAGGAGGCAGCTGATCGATGACTCTCTCTCATCGATGTTTCTAACTCTCTATCTCTCTCCCTCTCTGTATAAAATCAATAAAATATATTTTTAAAAAAATATTCTGTCTTCCTATATTAGGATCCCCTCCACACCCCACCCCATTCCCTCTCACAACCACCACATTGCTATTTGTGTTCACATGTGTCACTTTTATATTATGCAATAGCCATCAAAATTCCAATGTCATTTTTTAAAGAAATAGAATGAGAAATCATCAGATTTGTATGAAACCACAAAGACCCTGAATAGCCAAAGCAATCCTGAGAAAAAGAACAAAGCTGAGGTATCACACTACCTGACTTCAAATTATACTACCGAGCTATGCTAATCAAAGCAGCATAGTATTGGCAGGTAAACAGACACAGATCAATAGAACAGAATAGCTATCCTAGATATACCAGTAAAACCACATGTATATGGACAGATAGTTTTCTTCAAGGGAGCCAGAAATATACAGTGGAGTAAAGATAGTCTCTTCAAGAAATGGTGCTAGAAAAACTAGAAAGCCACATGCAAAAAAATAAAACTGGATTACAGATTATCCCCATGTACAAAAATTAATTCAAAATGGATCAAAGGCCTAAATATAAGAACTGAAACAACAAATTACTTAGAAAAAATATAGGTATCTTTTATCTAAGTCTTAAATTAATATACAAATGATAGGTTCAATTTTATTTTGTGTTTTTGTCTTTGATTCAATAAATCAAATCAAAGTTAATATATTTAAATTGGTATTTATAATGTGATCCAATTTTTATAAAATTCTATCATTTTTTTATCAGTATATGTATAAAACAGATTTATGTAATGATTCCCCAAATATTAATACTGATAAATTCTGGTAGCAATTGAAGTTGATTCAATATTTTAGATTATTATCTACTATTTTGCTTGAATTTTTAATGTACTCATTTCATTTTATAACAAAGTCAGATCTCAAAAAATCTCTCAGATCAAGTGAGAGGAATGCCACCATCCTAACCCATCCATCGCCCTCACTCTCCTCTTGCATATCAAGTGCCACTCTTGGGTGTCAAGAAAAAAAATGCCTGTCTTCTTTAGAAAAAAAATCTGTCCTCTCTATATCAGCCATCAAATAGAAAGACATGAGGATCTAGCTCAGGACTAATCGTGAGGTTATAAGAACTTTATGCCCACAGGACCGACCTATATAGATGTATCTTCATAGAACGTGTTTGATATTTTGAACTTACCCACATGCAATTAGATTGAGTTCTGTGATATAATTCCCAATGTGGTGGTTTGTTCAATTGCAGATTAACACAGTGTATACATGAATGAGTAGGTAATTATTTTTCAGAGTTATGTAGCTTATATATATTAAATATTATATATATTAATACTGATAAATATTATATATAGTAATACTATATTTATCAGTATTAATATATATATATAAGCTACATATATATAAGCTACACACACACACACACATATATATATATATATATATATATATATATATTTATTTATTTATTTATTTATTTATTTGTTTATATATTGTTCTTGATTTCAGAGAGGAAGGGAGAGGGGGAGAGAAATGGAAATACCGATAATGAGAGAGAACTATTGATCGGCTGCTTCCTGCATGCCCCCTATTGGGAATGGAACACACAACCTGGCCATGTGCCCTGATCAGGAATCGAACCGTGACCTCCTGGTTCATAGATCAACACTCAACCACTGAACCACACCAGCCAAGCCAAGTTATGTAGCTTTTATTCTGTTGTTGCCTATAATACAATGGATAACATGGATACTTTTTAATGATGGTTGTCTATAGTTTTAAAGTTTTTCTTCTTGGCCTCGACATTTTGAAGACCACTAGAAACACAATTTAGTGGTGTTCAATGCACTATGTATTATGAACTGAATGTCTGTGCACCCCCCCCCATAAATATATATGTTGCAGCCTGACCACCAATGTAATAGTATCAGAAGATGAGGCCTTTGGGAAGTGTTAGGTCATGAGGTAGAGTCTTCAAGAATGGGACTAGTGTTCATATAAAAGAATCCCTAGAGTCGAAACCGATTTGGCTCAGTGGATAGAGCGTCAGTCTGCGGTCCAAAAGGTCCCAGGTTCGATTCTGGCCAAGGGCATGTACCTTGGTTGCGGGCACATTCCCAGTAGGGAGTGTGCAGGAGGCAGCTGGTCGATGATTCTCTCTGATCAATGTTTCTAACTCTCTATCCCTCTCTCTTCCTCTTTGTAAAAAAATCAATAAAATATATTAAAAATAAAAAGAATCCCTAGAGCACTATCTCACTGTCTCCATGTGAGGCCATAGCAAAAGCAATACCGTCTAAGAACCAGAAAGGGGGCCTTCACCAGATGTCAAATCTCCTTGTGCCTTAATCTTGGACTTCCCAGCCTCCATAAATGTGAGAAATGCTGTGGTTTCTAAGCCATCCACACTATGGCCTGTTGTTATAGCAACCTGCATTAAGACACTCAGTTCATCTTCTTTAAAAATATTTTTTTAAAAAAAACAATGAGCTACTCAGCCATTCCTTGTTCCATCAGGATTCCTCTGATTTTGGTCTTCAAAATCTGGCTTTACCTTTGGAACATGATATTATGATGGTCGTAAACATCTAAAACATGTTCAGGAATAAGGCTGGTCTCTTTGTTATCTTCAATTTTAGATTATCCTTACAGGATATATTTTGTGAAAATATTCCTCAGTCATGAAGTACAGCTGAAAGACTTTGCTTTGCATAATTCATCTTTTACTAGAGGTGAAGGTACAAATTTCCTTGTCAGCACTTACCATGGTTGGTGATTGGCACAGCAAATCCCTATGGTAATAATTAAAATAAAGTCACCTGTAGACCTTGTAGATTTAACTGCAATTCTGGCTTTTTATCTTTGCACTTACAATAAAATAGTCCAAAATTTCTATACAATGCATGTATAGTTCACAATGAGCTCAAGATGTGGGGGCTTGTTGAGGGAAAAGCTATGAACATATAGCTCACATGTAGGACATATGTGTTGTGAATTTGGTGGTACGAGTTATAATATAATACACAAAACACATCTAGGATAATATGTCTAGCTCCACACTCGATAGTTTACAAGAAATGTTAAATTATAGAAAGTATTTCATCTCATTCTGAAATGTAAACAGAATGAGCAGGATCTAGAAATCATGCCAGGAAAGGCAAGG
Source organism: Pipistrellus kuhlii (assembly GCF_014108245.1). Lineage (NCBI taxonomy): Eukaryota > Metazoa > Chordata > Mammalia > Chiroptera > Vespertilionidae > Pipistrellus > Pipistrellus kuhlii. Next base: position 11,100,114 of record NW_023425471.1, on the reverse strand, counting down.
GACATGGAATGACCCCTGAGTAAGAAGAGCTTCAGGAAATCCATGATAAGCTCATGAGATACTAACAGAAGAATTAAACCAATGAGTGGATGTTTTATAAACACAGATTTCAAGTTAGTGGGGAAAAGAACTGTTAATTCAAATATTAGAATACATGTCATATAAAGAAATTCCTATCATTGGATGTGTTGAAAAGGAAGCTAACATGACTTGTCAAGCTCTCAGGAATGTAGCATGAACAATTCCTAAAGCGAACAGTAAGTCTACCTATGTGGCCCACTAATTATTTTGTATTGTAAATATAAGCATCTTATTTAATAAGGAATGAGCACTTCAGTTTCCAAAAGCATAATAAAAGAGTAAGCTTTCAGGAAAGTGTCAAATTATGAACAGGGACTATTGAAACTGGGATATATATATATATGGGATATATATAGATATATATATATATATATATATATATATATATATTTCTCTCATATATATATATATATATATGAGAGATAGAAACAACAATGATGAGAGAAAATCATTGATTGGCTATCTCCTGCACTCCCCACATGGGTGATCAAACCATGACTACTTGGTTCATAAGTGGATGCCTGCTGGGCTGAAATTTATATCTTTTAACTGCAAATATGTTCCACTTACCTATGATTTTTAACTGAACCAAATAGTCTTATGTAAAATAGTTATTAGGAATATAATACTAAAATATTTAACACCATAGTCATGGGAATACAGAAAATTATTAATATACATGTAAGTTTCACAAACATTTTTGTTTGTTTCCTGATCTCAAGTGCTTAGAAGACAGCCTACCACATGGGAGGTGCTCAATAAAAATTTATTGAGTGAATGAACGGATGAAGGTTGAGGTAAAATGAAAGCAGTATTTTTTTATTGTCTTTTGGATTCTTCAAGAGAAAGGGAGAATGGCCTTGACTTCTGGAGATAAGCAGCAGCTCTTGAGGAAGGAACAGAAAAGGGTCTGTATGGTGAGGAGAATGAGGGGATAAAGGGATGGCAGCTGCTGAAGAAAAGAAGACAAGAGAGGACAAGATCTAATTCAAAACTCCCAAGTTCTTTAAATAAATCTAGATCTAATGTGGTAACATTTAAAAATATATTTTTATTGATTTCAGAGAGGAAGGGAGAGGGTTAGAGAAAGAAACATCAATGATGAGAGAGAATCATTGATTGGCTGTCTCCTGCATGACCCACACTGGGGATTGAGCCTGCAACCCGGGGCATGTACCCTGCCTGGGAATCAAACTGTGACCTCCTGGTTCATAGGTCAATGCTCAACCACTGAGCCACGCTGGCTACAATGGTATTTTATAATAATAAGTTTAAAATTAAAAATACGTATTAGCACAATTCAGAGAAGAAATTGTCTGCCCCAAAGGAGTTTCTTGGATTTTTTTTTTATTTCTAAAAAGAAAAATGGGATGGTTAGTCAGCAGAGCTATGGCATTTATAACAATGTCCTTTTTCTAACCATTGATTTGTTTTCATTAGGCAGTTAGTTTTCTAAAGCTTTTTTTTTGCTCTTGGCCTTAACAAAATTGGTGGTTCAGGCACTGTCATTAATTCCATAGTTGCAAAATCCCCTTAGAGAAACATAGCAACTTCAGTTTATTGAAAATACTAAGAAAAGGAAAGTTTATTAAGTATTTGGATGACTGGGTATTAGAAAATGTAGTATTTATCATTTAAAATATCTTGGGTGCAAGGGCACTGTTAAGTGTAGGCATATAAAACATAGAACATTTGGATTAAAACAGAAATGGCAATGTGATATGATATCTCAATTATGACAGATAAATGTATATTTGGAGACCCATGACTGACTGAGTTTTTCACATTTTTTCAGCATATTTACAGACCTACATAAAGAGCATAGGTACTCCCATTCAATTCTAGATGCTTAATTTCTCTTCCATCTTAGATACTGGTACCAATTAGGGACAATTAGGAAAACTGTATGTGATTCAAACACAAACACAAACATATCTAAACTGCCAAATCCTAAATCATAGTTCAGCCACATTGAAGGCCAAATTAGATCAGACAATACCTATGCAATTTATCATAAATATCCCCTAAAATGATAAATCCAAGTATTAGATTTGTCTAGAAATTTAGAGCTGGCAAGGATTTTTGGAGATTTATCTTGTCTGATCCAACAATTTTGCAGAAGATAAAATCAAAATGATAATAGTAACATGCATTACCTGTTCTTAAGAGGCTATCAGTTTCATGAGAAAAGAACCCCTAAACAGGAAATTATAATACATTGTAATGGATAGCAAATAAATAGGTATAAACACATAAAATTATACAGTTACATAGAAATGGCAGCACAATTTACAATAGCTAAGATTTGGAAACAGCCTAGGTGCCCAGCAGCAGATGATTGGATCAGAAAACTATGGTACATCTACACAATGGAATACTACACTGCTATAAAAAAGAAGGGATTCTTACCATTTGCAGCAACCTGGATGGAATTGGAGAACATTATGTTGAAATAAGCCAGTTAATGAAATAAAAATACCACATAATCTCACTCATTTATGGATAATAAAGAACATTATAAACTGATGAACACAAAGATAGATACAGAGACAGTAAAGCATCAGAAAATCTGTCAAATTAGCCGAAACCGGTTTGGCTCAATGGATAGAGCATCGGCTTGGGGACTGAAAGGTCCCGGGTTTGATTCCAGTCAAGGGCATGTACCTTGGTTGCAGGCATATCCCCAGTAGGGGGTGTGCAAGAGGCAGCTGATTGATGACTCTCTCTCATCGATGTTTCTAACTCTCTCTCTCCCTTTCTCTCTGTACAAAATCAATAAAATATATTTTTTTAAAAAAAGACTGTCAAATTATAGCAGGAGGGTTAGGGAGAGGTGGGGAGTAAGAGATCAACCAAAGGACTTGTGTGCATGTGTATTGGCAAAACCAATGGATGCCAAACACTTGGGTGTGAGGGCATGTATGGGAGTGGGGTAGGGGGGCAATGGTAAGAAATGGTACGATATGTACACATATAATACCTTAATTTAAAAAATGGGGGAGAAGAATATTTAAAAAAAAAAAAAAAAGAAGAAAAGAAATGGCATTATCTTTTGCTGTTGTGACTACCTGGAGCTCAAAAATAACTTCCTTAAAGAGATGACTCAGAAGCTAAATCAATAGAGTAAGAGTTGGCTTTCAGAAAGTGAGGATAGCAATCTCTGGAGGAAAGAAAACCTGTGGTAGGGTGAGGAAGCTGCAAGCAGTCTGCTTGGGCTGGTTGGCACACAGGGTGACAGTAAGAATGGAGGATTCTGGGTGTCAGAAAAAGAAATAAATTGTATATCTAGAGTCTACATGTATGACTATGTGTGTATATATGTGTGTATGTATGCACATCTGTATGTATGTGTATATGAATAGATGTGTGAATCAAATGCCATCTATACTAACAAAAGGGTTACATGCTAATTAGACCGGGTCAACCTGACATCTTCCGGACATCTGACTTACTTCCAGACAAAGCCACAGTGGAGGGGGCAGAGGCAGAGGCAGTTAGGGGCGATCAGGTTGGCAAGGGAGCAAGCAGTTAGGGATGAGATCAGGCTGGCAGGGGTATCAAGCAGTTAGGGGGTGATCAGGCCAGCAGGGGAGGGCAGTTTGGAGCAATCAGGCCAGCAGGGAAGGGCAGTTGGGGGCAATAAAGCTGGCAGGGATGTGGTTAGAGGGCAATTAGGCAGGCAATGCAGTTAAAAGCCAGCAGTCCTGGATTGTGAAAAGGATGTCTCAGATTGGAGAGGGTGCAAGCTGGGCTGAGGGACACCTCCACCATGCACAAATTTTGTGCACCAGGCCTCTAGTTATATAATACTTAGCCACACTACAAGCAATGCCTCTATCTTCTATTCTTATGGTATTTCATTTAAAAACACATTTATGATCTCCAAAATTTACAGAGAACTTATACAACTTAACAAAAGGAAGATAAACAATCCAATCAAAAAATGGGTAAAGTACCTAAATAGATACTTTTTGAAAGAGATCATACAGAAGTCCAAGAGACATATGAAAACATGCTCAAAGTCACAAATCAAAACAACAATGACGTACCATCTCACACCTGTCAGAGTGGCTATCATCAACAATCAATAAAGGATAAATGCAGGGAAGGATGTGGAGAAAAAGAAACCCTTGTTCACTACTGGTAGGAATACAGATTGGAGCAGCCACTGTGGATGACAGTATGGAGTTTCCTCAAAAAGTTAAAAATGGAACTCTCATTTGACTCAGTAATCCCCCTTCTAGGACTAAATCCCCTATGTTCATAGCAGCACAATTTACAATAGCTAAGTTTTTGAAACAGCTTAAGTGCACATCAGCACATAAGTAGATTAGAAAACTATGGTATATCTACACAATGGGATACTATGCCACTATAAAAAAGAAGGAACTTATACAATTTGCAACAGCATAGCTGGAACTGGAGAACATTATGCTAAGTGAAATAGCCAGTTGGAGAAAGATAAATACCACATGATCTCACTCATATGTGGGATATAATGATCAACATAAACTGATTAACAAAAATAGATCTAGAGACAAATGGGGGGGGTAGAATTCAAGACTCAACCCAGATTTTTATACTGCATCTTTCATTTTTTTTTCCAGCCTACCTGGATGCTCCTCTCCATTATGCTATCTGCTTTGCTTGAGGTCATTAGGCTAAACAAATCCCTCCTTGTCTAAATAACACCTAGGTCCTCTGAACATATAAGTCACTAATTATTAGGTTGTTTGATTCCTTTTGCTTTTTGCGTACAGGGGTTTGAATTCATCATACTCCATAATTCATGGAACATTTTCATTTTTCATCCCTGAAAGGCGAATCTCTTGGTCTATATATTCATGGTTCTCTTTTTGTTTTTGAGTTGTCTATAATTACATAAGCAGATCTAGTTTTTCTAACTGATTCATATACCATTCCATAGCATGCACCAATCACATTGCACTCATTGCTAACTAAGGTCTTCATCTACTTCTAACTTCTTGTTTTGCTTCAGATTCATTGAAATAAAATTGACATATAACATTGTGTAAGTTAAAAGTGTACTAGATGATAATGTAATTCACATATATGTCACAAAATACTACCACAATAAGTAGTTGTCCCCAATATCTTGTTATCAAAAACAGCCCAGTGACAAATTTCCACTGAAATATTTTCTTTAGGGATCTGTGTGAGAATTCTCTGGGCTACATACCCTGGAAAGAGATGCAAGGACAAGGACACAGAGTATGTAAACACTTAATTTCACTAAATGCCATCAGATTTTTTTTTTCCAGAATGGCTATTCCAGTGTGTTCTCTAAAGAATATAAATTTTAGGAATTTTATTTAAGAACTAGAGGCCTGGTGCATGGATTCATGCACAATGGGGTTCCTCAGCCTGGCTTGCAGGTATGGGACCAAAACTGGCTCTCTGACATTCCCTAAGGGGTCCTAGATCGAAAGAGGGTGCAGGCCAGGCCAAAGGACCCCATCAATTCATCATCAAGACCTGGGAGGGACTGTGGGAGGGTTCTAGGGCATTTCTGAACTATCTCACCCAATCCTAAAAGGCCAGACACCAGTGGGAATGTCTGGCCCCTGGTGTTCAGTGCACATCATAGCGACTGATGGAACAGTCAGACACTTAGCATCTTAGGTTTTATTATATAGGATTTCTTGCCCTAGCCAGTTTTGCTAAATGGATAGAGCAATGGCCTGCAGATTGTTGTATTCCAGTCAATGGCACATGCCCAGATTGCATATATATATATATATATATATATATATATATATATATATATATATATATATATATATTATTGATTTTTTACAGAAAGGAAGAGAGAGGAATAGAGAGTTAGAAACATCGATGAGAAGAATCATCGATCAGCTGCCTCTTGCACACCCCCTACTGGGGATGGGCCCGCAACCAAGGTACATGCCCTTGACTGGAATCAAACCTGGGACCTTTCAGTCCGCAGGCTGATGCTCTATCCACTGAGCCAAACCGGTTTCAGCTAGAAGTATATTTTTTTTAAAAAAGAATTTCTTCCCACCCCTATGTCTCCCAAATACTGCTAACTTTTCCTCTATTAATTTTATAGTTTTACCTCTCATATTTTTTTCTGTTTAGAATTTTTTATTGAGTGTATTGGGGTGACATTGGTTAATAAAACCATACAAGTTTCAGATGTACAATTCAACAAAACATCATCTGCACACTGCATCGTGTATCTATTACTCAAAGTAAAGTCTCTCTTTCTATCCCCACTTATTCCCAGTCATCTCTCTTCTCCTCCCCTCACCTCTCTTTCCCTCTGGCTTTCACCATACTGTTGTCTATGTCTATATAGAAAAAAAGTATGAATTTTCCTCAAAAAAAAAAAAAAAAAAAGAAAATGGAACTGCCTTTTCACCCAGCAATTCTACTTCTGGGAATATAACCGAAGAAACCCAAAACACTCCCCTATGTTCATTGCAGCATTATTTATAATAGTCAAGATTTAGAAGCAGCTCAAGTGCCCATCAGTAAATAAGTGGATAAAAAAGCTGTGCTACTGTTACACAATGGAATACTACTCAGCCATGATAAAAAAGAAAATCTTACCTTTTGTAACAGCAAGGAGAGACCTGGAGAGTACAGTAGGTCCTCGGGTTACATCAGAGATCTGTTCCTATGGCGTGACATAATAAGTCAGAACCCACCTACATAAGCACCTACATCACTCACGTCGAGCACATTCACAGCAGTAAAGAAGTGAAATAGTAAAAAAAATAAATAAATAAATAAATAAATAAAAAATAAAAAAACAGCCAAAACCAGTTTGGCTCAGTGGTAGAGCGTCGGTCTGCAGACTGAAAGGTCCCAGGTTTGATTCCGGCCAAGGGCATGTACATTGGTTGCAGGCACATCCCCAGTAGGGGGTGTGCAAGAGGCAGCTGATCAATGCTTCTCTCTCATCGATGTTTCTAGCTCTCTATCTCTCTCCCTTTCTCTCTGTAAAAAATCAATAAAATATATTAAAAAAAGACAAACAAAGAAAACATAAAGCACGTATGTGCATACGTCAAAATGGCAGAACTTTTTCTTTTTAAAAAATAAATGGTAAAACTCTGGGGAGGGAGGGTATGTATGGAAGGGAGGGGGGCAAAAACATCAATAAAATATATTTTAAAAAAATAAAATAAATGGAAGATGGCGAAGTAACCACGGAATTATGTACATCAAGTCTGACCTAACCCAAGGACTGCTTGATTTATGCTAAGTGAAATAAGCAAGTCAGAGAAATAAAAGTACCATATGATCTTACTTATATGTAGAATTTAATAAACAAAATAATTTAACAAAAAAATAGAAACAGATTTATAGATACATAGAACAGACTGACAGCTGTCAGAAGGGAAGTGGGTTGGGGGGAGGGATGGAAAAAAGTGAAGAGATTAAGCAAAAATTCACTCATATTTAGATATTAATCCATCTTGATTATGCATATATGTGTTTTACATAAAATAAGTTCCATAAAATAAACTAGTTTTATTAACACAATCCACTACCTAATCTATCATTAATCCATATTTTCTCCATGGATTTTCAGTGCCATTGTTATCATATAGTAACTTCTCATATCAACACACTTTATCTTTTCTGAATCATGACTCCAAAGCCTTAGAAAGCACCATCTAATACATTTATTATTTAATTCAATCAATTTATCTCAATTTTTATAATTTCACATTTTCCTTCTTAAGATTCATCTATGGAAATGGTGGAATGCTAGATTTTAAATAATACTAAATGACTCAGCACAGTGGTGTCACACCTCATTGAACCTTTGAATTTGTCAAAGACCTCTGAAACTGTACAGATACAACACACTTCTGAGAAGCAGAACTGGAAAGGAATATGAGAGCTGACATGGAGCTCTGGGCTAGATAACCCCAATTGCTCTGCTGATTTAAGGGGTGATATTCAGGTAATGGCTTTCTTCCTTGGTAAAGTTAATACTATTACTGCCCTTTACATATCTCACATAAAGTTTCAGTTTCACTGACTGATACTTATAGTAAAGTAGCACGAGGCACTTACTGGTATAAAATCTCATTATTTCCAATTTATAGATTTAGGCATTCTGAACAATTACTAACCATGTATTATGACTCTCCATTTCTCCTAAAACAAATCCCAGCAAACATAATTTAACTTTTAAATATTCTGTTACTCAATGTCTCTACACCTCTCGAAAACTTATAATTCTTTTAGTTAACTAAAAAGATATCCCTGAGTTACGGATAAACTCCAAAAACAGAGTTTTAAATATTATGCTAACATATTCATTGTCCTAACACTGTTCTGGACAAACAGAAAGCATTGAGCCTTCTGTTTCTCCTTCTCTCCTCACTGGCAGTCCTAGCAGTTGCGAGTTCTTTTTAGCATCTCTTGTTAAGCACTAGTGTAAAGGCTGAAAATCCAAATATTTGCAGAAGTCTATGCAAATATATTCCAGATGATGGCGGCCAATAGCTACTTCTAATGCTTCTGCTCTCTGTTATCATGCTGCCCACCTCAGCTCTAAGTAACAATTTGAACTTTACATTTGCCAAATCATGCTAGAAACATCTGTTGACTGATTTTCCCCAAAATAGCTCTGGGTGTCCAACCTTAGTCACCCCTATTCCAAAAGGTCAGACTATTTCAGCTTCCACTAATTGCCATGTTATCATTCCCTGTAAGCATATTTCAAGACAAATTATCCCTTCCTCTGCTCTCTTTATCATAATCCTTTAAGTAATCCTCATCCAATTTTTGAATCTTTTAAAGTGATAGTATTCATGTGAAAAGTAATCTCTTAGATATGTCTTAATACCTCAGTTTCAGAAAAGCAAATGTGAAAGTGGACCCAAGCTGATTAAATTTCCCACTTCTATTACCTCTTTACAAATAGGTGTGCATTATTTTTCTCAAAAAAATTCTATCACATGATAATTAATCCAAAAGCATTCTCGTTTTCTGTTTCATATCCTTAGAAGCAATCTTTAATTAATATCTCTACCAACCACACTTCAAATCTATCAAAATGTTTATGTTATTATTAATATAAGAGTTATATCTTCCTCTGAATGATTTTTTTTTCTTGTCATCATTCCTTTGAAAGCATTATTTTCAAAGTTTTCATTTCCATCCTTTTCATGGTGCATATGTTTTAGTTTCCTTAAACACAGTTATGTCTGAAAGCCACAGCATTTTAAAATGCTGAAACAGGGTAAGCCCAAAAAATAGCCAAGGAAAGGAAAAAAAATCACATCTGCTTTTCAGCATTGTAAACAATTCACTGATCTTCACAAGACATGGTTTTGAGCAGATAAGGATTAAAGGTTTTGGTTGCATATGTTATAAGTAAGGCAAGGCACTGACTACTGTAATTAATGGCATCATCCAAAAGAAAAAAAGCAAGTTATTTGAGAGATTGATTCAGTTGTTGTCTCCCACATTTTTAGTGGTTGTCTCCAGCAAGAATAAAAAAGTCAACTAATAATTTAACTTTTGGGGGAAAGGAACAAATAACCCAGATGATTAAAAAGGGACTACTTAGGAGGGAGGGTCATGAGCACTCTGAAGAAAAATGTTGGAAGAAAGAAGAGATGGTGAAAGACAGGAGAAAATGGAGAAGGCAGAGTGTAACTGAGGTAGAAAAGAAGAGAATAAAAAGGAGGAAGAAAGGTAAGTGGAAAGGGAAACAATAATGCAGGGTTTGAATGAGTATTTATTCTTGGAATTGTTGAGCAAACCGCACAGTTCTTCTGGTCAGAGAAATTTCCTGCAAAGGTCCTTTGAGAACAGTCTTAAATAAATTGCTTCCATCACATTTTGAAGATAAATCATTGACTGTGTATCATTCAGCATGAGTGTGTGTGTGTGTGTGTGTGTGTGTGTGTGTGTGTGTGTGATGCTTAAGGTATTTATTTTATGAAAATAATTTGTAGTTGTCCTGAGTGGGTGGCTCAGTTGGTTAGAGCATCATCCCATACAACAAAAGGTTATAGGTTCAATTCCCAATCAGGGCACATACCTAGGTTGCAGGTTTGATCTCCAGTCAGTGTGCATGTGGGAGGCAACCAATTAATGCTTCTCTCTCTCTCTCTCTCTCTCTCTCTCTCTCTCTCTCTCTCTCTCTCAAATCAATAAAAGCATATCCTCAGAGGAGGATTTTTAAATTTTTTCTAGTAAAATAATTACTAGCACTATGACCTTGAGTAAGGTTACTTAACTCTTTAGAGTTTCAATGTCTACACCTCTAAAAGGGGGGTTATAATGATTATTTATCTTGGAGTTTTTGTTACACTAGCCAACATATGTAAGTAAATTAGAATAGGACCTAATACATACTGAGTACTTTATAAATGTTAGCTAGAATGAATAGTAGTAGTAACAGTAGCACTGAAGAAGCTATGGATGAAATGGGGCTGAGAACTAATTAACATTATTCCCAGAGAATGAAGAGTGATGTTTACAGGAAGGAATCCAAGACTAGGAGTTAGGGGATAAGGGTTTGAGTTTGAATTTTCCAGTATATGAGTGTGTGACCTTTTTTTTTTTTAATTTCCCTGAACCTGGCTTTCCTCATTTCTAATAAGAATCGCACTGAGATGATTTTTACCTAAAATGTTAATATACTAATAATCTTCAATGGTACTTTTTTCCCCCTGTGATTTAAGTTGTCTTTTGCCACAATGTGTACAAGATCTGTCACTAAAGAGGGTTTTGGATGCTAAGCACAACCCTTGTCCCTGTGGGTTCACAGGATGTAATGGGTCTCTCTAGACAACAGGATAAGCCACTTTAATAAACTCTTGTGATCACTTCTTATTATTTCTTACCATGAAGTCTTTTGATGAGAGCCATTGTCTGAACATATAAAGAGAGCCCGGATATCCCTATCCAAGGAATGGGCAAGTTCTACCAGGAACTGCTGCCTTATGCTCCCCATCCCACTGTTTTTGCCATTGTCCATTATAAGAGTGAATATATTTTTAGAAGAGCTGATAATTGAATCAGTTTTGCTAAGAGCCTTAGATGATTTAGACCTGATTTAAAACTCATTATTTTTTAGGCATTTGGGGGACTCTCTGTCTTAAGTCATGTGGTTGCATGTGCCAACCCCTTTTATCTATATATATCACTCTCTCTATGAAATAGGTGCAATATCTTAGGAGTTTCCATTGCAGTGTTAGAAATTGCTTTTTAAGGAGATAAACCTAAATGAACCCTATATCTATCCCTCTGTATTAGCTTTGGATGGATAACTTTGGGTGGATAGGTGAGATTAAAAAGCCCATTTATAGAGTAAAAATAGGAAATAACTAGATTTAAAATTATACCAATGGTGCAAAAAGTAAAAAAGTTAGAACATTATGTTGATTAAATTCAGCAGTGCCAAACCCTTGAAGAGAAAATTTAAGTGATACTTTTAAAAAATAGAGCAAACTATAATATAAGAGTAGAACTAGGGATTTGACTACGATGATCTCCATCTAAGACCTACTTATATAAAATCCCCATACTTAATTTTAAAGGTTTTATTATATATATATATATATATTCTGATATAGATATACATATTCTGATATAAATATACAGAGATACACATTTATCTGTTTTAAATAGGCTTTGCAATATATACTTCTTATTGGACTTGAGTTAAGAAATAAACATTGTAATAAGAATATTTATATTTATAAATAGAAATGCATTTTCTATCCTCATTTCCATGAGTTGCTCACAAATGAACAATAATACTAAATTTTTCTTATTAACTCATGAAACTTTTTATATTACAACCCTAAATTATATTCCCATGGATTTCACAAATACATTTTATTTGTTTTCTTGATATTTTACACTGAAATTCAGTATAAATTAACACTTATTTTTTTTTACTTTGCATTTGTTCATTCTTCTATTTTTTTTTCCTTCATCAGTACTTCAAAATATGAAGATTCATTCTTTTCTTTCTATAGCTTATATTGATTCCTCTATAGTTAAGTAAGTTTCTGGGAATCTTTATACATCTGACATTTTAACCCTTCCTTTGTTCTCTGCTTGACAAAGTCTGAAATTTGCTTCACCATTTCTTGAACTTCTAGAACTTAATGAAGTAGAGAAGCATTTTATGAACTCACTGTATCCCTTCAGGATAATCGATATTAGAAATGTATTCAACCGCCAGTAAATAACAGACAGTAATTACAGCTCAACAGCAGCTTCTCATTCATCAATGTAAAAAATATATATATTTAGGGGAGGAAAAAAGAATCACTAAAGCACCTGAGTTTCTGCTCCTGAAACAATATTTTTGCAGTACATACCCATTAGTTGGGCTTAGTTGTGGAGAGTTTGCTTGTTTGATAACAAACTTTTATGTATTCACAAGAAAGTGGTTCATTATGTCAGCTATTTCCTAGCATAATTGCTTCACAGGTGACAAAGGATTGCTCAGACTATCAATACCATAGTTTAGTATCCTCTTTTGATAGGGAAGCTTCTGTCACATTAAAAGAGTAATAATAGTCCTAGCCAGTTGTGCTCAGTGAATAGAGCATCTGCCTGTGGACCAAAGGGTCCTGGGTTTGATTCCGGTCAAGGGCAGTCAAGGGTATGTATCTTGGTTTCAGGCTCCTCCCTGGCCCTGGCCCTGGCCCTAGCCCTGGTCGGGGCTCTTGTAGGAGACAACCAATCGACGTGTTTCTCCTACATTAATGTTTCTCTCTGTCTTCCCTTCTGTTTCACTCTCCCTAAAAGTCAATGGGAAAATAGCCTCTAGTGAGGATTAAAACATAAAAATAAAAATAAACCAAAGAGTAGTAATAAAACTATTTCCTCCCAAAGAGTAGTATCAGAGTTTGGGGAAAATATTTATTTGACATGCCTTTATTGGCATCTATTTATGTATCAAATACAGCTCAAAAAGATAAACCAAAATGTTGTAAGTACCAAACGGAATGAATGAGAAAACTGGTCACAAGGAGAGCTGAAAAAATTCACATGTCTAGTTCCAAGCAACTCTAAGTGCATGTATCATTGATTATAGCCTAGCAGCATCACTTTTGTCTTAAGGATCACAACTTTCCATATATAGATTTAATAGCAAGAATATTAGCTTTTGTCTCTTTCTAATGCAACTCATAATAAGTCCATTAAATTTTATATTCTCTCCTCTTCAGGACATTTGAACTATGAAAAGCTAAAGTCATCCTTATCAAAACTGTATACCACATTTTAGATCATAAGAAAAGGATACAAAATAGAAAAATCATACAATGAACTTCATGAAAAATGAATATATGACTAGTCTTTGCTCATTGTTAAGGAACCACTTCTTATTGGAATCTAAATTTCATTTAAGTTCAAAAGGAAGGTCTTTCAAGAAACACCGAATGGCCGAGACCGGTTTGGCTCAATGGATAGAGCGTCGGCTTGGGGACTGAAGGGCCCGGGTTCGATTCCGGTCAAGGGCATGTACCTTGGTTGCGGGCATATCCCCAGTAGGGGGTGTGCAAGAGGCAGCTGATCGATGACTCTCTCTCATCGGTGTTTCTAACTCTCTATCTCTCTCCCTTCCTCTCTGTACAAAATCAATAAAATATATATATATATTTAAAAAAAAAAAAAGAAACACCGAATGGATGTTTGCTATATGCCACATATACACAGGCATAGACAATCACATAATTTCTCAATCCTCAGAAAAGTATTGTTCACTAGCCATTTTAATGTCTTTTTTAAAATTTTATTTTATTTTTTAGAGAGAGAGAAAGGGAAAGGAATAGAGAGATATAAATATCGATGAGAAACATCATCAATTGGCTGCCTCCTGCATACCCCCTACTGGGGATCTAGCCCACAACCAGAGCATGTGCTCTGACCAGGAATCAAACCAATGACCTCTTGGTTCATGGGCCCATGCTCAACCACTAAAGCACACAGGCTGGGCTCTCTTAATGTCTTTTTATTTTGTTTTCACATATACACTAATAAAAGAGATAGATGCAAATTGACCATACCTCTGCGATGCCCACCAGCCAGTCAGGAGTGAGTATGCAAAATCACCCAACAACAATAACAAAATGGTAGGTTAACTTGCATATGCAGGCACAGAGCAAAGACTGAAGGCTCTGGCCTGAGCAAAGACTAAAGACTGAAGGCAGAAGAGGCTTGGCTTCTCTGCTGCAGCTGGAGTGGAAAAATCAAGCCTCACTGTGGCCAGAGTGGAGAAGCCTAGCCTCAAGGCTTGGCTTCTCTGCTGTGGCCTGGGTGAAGGCCTGAGTCCTGGGTGGCAGAGGAAAACTGGTGCTGGCAGACAGAGGAAGGAAGGCCTATTGCACGAATCTTCATGCAACAGGCCTCTAGTCTTATAAAAGATGTGGAAATTAAATCTCATAGTTGTCAAATAACTTCCCCAAGGATATACAACTTGGAAATATAATTAAAAAGCAGGTCTAACTACAAAGCATTTGTCCTTTCCATTACATAATGCTGCCTCCATAAAATCCCCTATTATTTTTTAAAATATATTTTTATTGATTTCAGACAGGAAAGGAGATGGAAAGAGAGATAGAAACATCAATAATGAGAGAGAATATATGTGTCCTCAACCAGAATCAAACCTGGGACCCTTTGGTCTACAGGCTGATATTCTATCCACTGGGCCAAACCAGCTGGGGCTGAACTCCCCTATTAATTGTAGTCTAATGGGTTACCCTCAAATTGCTTAATTATCTGGAATTTACATTTTAAATTTAGCACTATCACTTATTGTACCCCCTCCTTCCCTTCTTCCTCCCTAAATTTCTGCCTTACACTGTGCTTTACCATTATGAGGTGAAAAATGATCCCTCCAGAAAATATTTATGGAGCAACTTCTCTGTGCTCAGCACAGTGAAGGGAGATTGGCAGAAAGTATGACTTGGTCCCATGATTCCTGGAACTCCAGTATAGTCAACAGTCAAAGAAGATACAAACATATAATAATAACTGTATAGTAATTAACCTCTAATTACTATATGAATATATGTGTCAAATACCATAATAAGTACTTTACATGTAAAACTACTAAATATAACAGTGTCCCCATAAGACAGAAATGATCAATATCCCCAACTTATCAGTGAGGTAAGCATGGTTTGGAAGTTAAGTGACTTTTCTAAAGAAAACAGTTTGTAGGAGACAACACTCATATTTAAATTCAAATTAAGGTGATTAGCAAGCCCTATCAATATATACTGTCTGTTTCCAACCTCATTAAATTTTGTTTTTATCTTTATTAGTTTCTTTCTACTTTCTTTTTGTTCTTTTTGTATCACCTTTTTAGTTGGATGATTAATTTATAATTAATTTTTTACTTCTATTAGTGTATTTCTCAGTACATAAAGCTAAGAAACTTTCTGTGTACTAACCTCCCCCCAAAATATATTTCTTCCAACTTTAATGTATAAAAAGCTTATTGGAGCCGAAACCGGTTTGGCTCAATGGATAGAGCGTTGGCTTGGGGACTGAAAGGTCCCGGGTTCGATTCCGGTCAAGGGCATGTACCTTGGTTGCGGGCATATCCCCAGTAGGGGGTGTGCAAGAGGCAGCTGATCAATGACTCTCTCTCATTGATGTTTCTAACTATCTCTCTCCCTTCCTCTCTGTACAAAATCAATAAAATATATATTTAAAAAAAAAAGCTTATTGGAGACATATGTCCTGTTTTAATATTTAACTTATTATTATAATGCATAGGTATATTTAAAGTCACTTTTTAATAAAGTAACATTAATTGAGAAATACGGCATTTCTTTTTCTATTATCACATTTGGGGAAGCAATTTCTATCGCCACACTTTGATATGAGTATCTTCACTTCATTGGAGCCAGTACCCAGGCAACTAACGCAGCTTCCTGAACACTTTGTCACTTTCACCACAATGATTTGAGCCATAGCACCTCTTCACAACATCTATAATGCTGTCACTGGTAATTGTATGCCAACCCACAAGCACCAATTCTCACAACTGAAGGACTGCAGTTTTCTTTGTATTCATCCTGCAAGTGGGTACTTGTTCACATGTAGCAAAGAATTACTGATTTTTAGTGTTTCTTAAAAGGCTTATTTGCAATTTCCAACGTTGCCAGTTGTAAGATTAGGAACCCAGGAAATTCAAAGGAAGGAGCTTAAAAAGGACATGAGGACAGAAGTGATATTCTTAGGATACAGTTAGTGCACAGAAAATTTAGTAGCTTTATGTACTGATAAATATAGAAGATATATATATATATATATATATATATATATATATATATATATATATAAAACAAATTATTCATCCAACCAAAAAGGTGAGAAAAAAGTAAATAAAAAGAAAGAAGAAATAAAATAATAAATATAAGACAATTTAATGAGATTGAAAAAAGCAAGACAGTGGAATAGATAAGCTATTTTAAAATTTATAAAACTAATCAACCACTAGCTAACCCAGTCAAGAAAAGAATGGACAAAATATACAAAATAAGAAATTATGTGGGTAAAATATCTATTAAAAAACTGAAGTTTTATAACGGTAATGGATTTCTCGCATTTGCTTCTCCCTCTTTTCTTTTCCCAGCCCTGTGCTGAGGGAGGGTTGACTCATAAAAGTTGAAAGCTTCCTTGTTCTCTGTTTTTCCTGGTTCTCAGGGAAACGCAAGTCAAAATCATGATCTATCACGCACATTTGTTAGGAAAGCTGTTATCAAAAAGGCAAAAGATAACAAGTAGAGCCCTAGCCAGTTTGGTTCAGTGAATAGAGTATCGGCCCATAGACTGAAGGGTCCCAGGTTCAATTATGGTCAAGGACATGTACCTCCATTGCAGGCTTGTTCCCTGTGGGAGGCAACCAATCAATATGTCTCTCTCATGTTGATGTTTCACTTTCTGTCTCTCCCCATCCCTCCCACTCTCTCTAAAAATAAATGGGAAGGGATACTTAGGTGATGTTTAACAAAACAAACAAACAGCCAAGGTTGGTTTGGCTCAGTGGATAGAGCGTTGGCCTGCGGATTCAAGGGTCCCGGGTTCCATTCTGGTCAGGGGCATATGCCTCGGTGCGGGCACATCTCCAGTAGGGGGTGTGCAGGGGGCAGCTGATCGATGTTTCTCTCTCATCGATGTTTCTGACTTTCTATCTCTCTCCCTTCCTCTCTGTAAAATATAATAAAACATTTCTAAAAAACAAACAAATAAACAAAAATATAACATGTGGATTGAGTAGCAAGGGAGTGGAGAAAAGAGACCATTGTTGTTAGGAATGTAAACTGACATACCCATTATGAAAAACAATATGAAGTTTCCCCAAAATATTAAAAACAGAACTATGATATGATCCAGCAAAGCCACTTCTGGGTATATATGTGAAGAAAATAAAAATGGGATCTTGAGTAACTTATATGTTCTCTTCTCAGAGTGACAGCAAGTTTGTACAGTGATCTCTGAGGCCCTACATGATCGCATTCACTTTCTACCCAGGCTCTTTCTGACTCCATCTTCTCATTTTCCTTTTCATCTCTCTGGCCCAGAGACATTGGCCTCCTTCCAGCTGCCTAAACACACATGGATTTGGAAGTGGATTTTTCACTAGAGTCTCCAAATAAGAGCTCAGCCTGACAGACACCTACATTCCAGCCTGTGATACCTTGAGCTGAGAGCCTGGATCCAGACAATTGTGAGGAAATAAATGAGTGCAGTTTTAAACCACAATTTAGTTATCACAATTTATCATTTAGCAATAGGAAAGTAATAGAGAAGAACAGATATGCTTACATTTGCTCTCCAAGGAACATGGTTCCTGTAACCATCCAACTTTTGTATTTGCGGAAGTGATTATATAATTTGCCCTTATCCTCTTACAATGTGTGGTTTCATTTTCAAATAAATATTTGAGGACATATTAAAAGATTAATGCTTTGTAGGGTACCGAATTCTGAGCTTTCTGAGTGGACCTATGTCATTAACTCACACTCAGGTGCCTTCATGGCTGCCAAGAACCAGGAGTGAAAATCAAAACATTGAACAGCTGGTATTGCGCAGGCACACACAAATCATTCAGATGCCCAATTATTCAGAAAGGCTGCTAGTTGGTTACCATACTGGCACTGGCCAAATATCACCTCTGCCAAAAAACTGTATTATTGGCAGGAAATAGGGAAGATCAAATACATGAACTCTGTATACCATCTTGGGAGGCAGGAAATAAAACAGTGTGAAAAGCTTACTTGACCAGAGAGTTGCTCCTCCTTAGCTTCTTGGAGGTGTAGTTCTCACTCACAATAGCTTCATTCTTAGAGTTGCCAGATTTAAGTGAACAAAATAACATGACACTGAGTTGAACTGGAATTTCAGATTGTCAATGAACAATTAATTATTTACTATAAATATGAGTCCAAAATATTGCATGGATCCCATGTAGGCCAGTTTGCCCCTAGCAAACCAGTAAATCTTTCATGAGAAAAATATTACACAGAAAAAAATATTGTTGATTTGAAATTCATATATAACTGAACATTCTGTATTTTTCTGACAACTCTGTCCATCTTTGTCTTCCTTCCTATGAAAGTCAATTTTTATTTAAAGTAGATCTGTTTCAGGTGCTTCTTTCTATCAAGATATCCTATATAATAAAAGGCTAACTAATATGTAAATAGACCAAGTGGCAGAACAACCAAACAACTGGTTGCTAGGACATGCGCTGACCACCAGGGGGCACGTGCAGAACATGGTGGACATCGGCTGCAGTGTGATGGTGAGGCAGGTGAGTGGGGGTGCCAGACCACGGTGGGGCACCGGTGACTGTAATCAGAGCAAGCCTCTGGTGGTTACTGAAAATTCTTTGCTCCTGCGTAGTGCTGTCCAGCCTGGCGCTCACACCCACTGCCAATGCCAGGCACCAGTGCAGAATGCGAGCAGCGGCTACCAGTCCTGATTGCCCCTCAGGGCTTCTCCACCTCCCCTTAGGGCTGAGGGGCGATAAGAGCTGGCAGCTGCCTCTTGCACCTGCTGCCTTTGACTGCCCCATTCACACCACTGCCAGAGCCACCGTTCGCACCCACTGCTGGCACTAGCCCCGCTCGCACCCACTGCTGGTGCGAGCCCCAATCACTCTGTGCTGTCAGCGGGTGTGAGTGGGACCGGCCTCTCAGCACATGGGAGTGGCATCAGTGGGAGCAGGGTTGCCAACAGACAAGGGACTGGGGGCTGCAGCAGGAGGGGCCAGGCAGGGGGTGCAGAGGGTGGGCTGAAACTCACCCTGTGCCTACCACAGCCTCGTGGCCTACAGTTCCTTTCAAGGTGCACAAATTCATGCACTGGGCCCCTAGTATTACAATAACAACCCATATCTTCCCCATTCCTGTGCCTGTAACTTTAAGATCATCCTCATAGAGTATATTTCCCTATCTATTGACTTTAATTGCAGCCATGTTAATTGCTTTGACCAATGGAACAATGTAGACATGACAGTGTGCCATTTCCAATCTTGACCGTTAAGAAACCTTGTGTGTGGCCCTAGCCAGTTTGGCTCACTGGATAGAGCATCAGCCTGTGAACTGAAGGGTCTCAGGTTGTTTCCAGTCAAGGGCACATGGATGGGTTGTGAGTTCAATCCCCAATAGGAGACATGCAGGAGACAGCCAATCAATGATTCCCTCTCATCATTGATGTGTCTATCTCCCTCTCCCTCTTCCTTCCTCTATGAAATCAATAAAAATATATTTTTAAAAGGAAACCTTGTATGTGTCTCTACTTCCTCACTTGCACCTCTACACAACCATGAGTCTCAGGAGGAGGATGCAGCTATCCCAACTAAATCCAATGTAGACCAGTTTTCTCACAGCCAATGACCAGATTCATGAAAGAAAATATAGAAATACCTCGGAGATGTTGCAAGTTCAGTTACAGATAATTGCAATAAAGATGAGTTGTAATAATTTTGCTGATGGAGGGTCTTGCCTCATTTTATTGCGCTTCTCAGGTGTTGAATTTCTTATAAAGTAAAGGTAAGACCCTCCATCAGCAAAATGAGAGGTAAGTCACCCCTCCCTTCTCCCTTCATAATTAGGATATTAAAAGAGAAGTTCACTAACTATAATACTGGCTAGTTTAAGAAGCCACAAAAGGAATAAAAGAAAACCAGTTCCTATGGACCTAAAATAAATTATATTACCCCTTTGCCCCCCTCAAGTGCTTTGGAAGAATCCTAGTGAAAACACTAATGGGAGAAGGGAAACTGATTGAGACTTACGCTAATGCTCTAAGAGTTATTGTCTTGTCATGTCCCTGTTTTATCGATAGTTAGAACTGGCATGCTGAGCTTTATTGAGAATTACAGTGTTGGTAGGGAGGATTTGATAAAGCTTGTGTAGCATTACTTTCCTGAAATTCTAGGCTTTCTTTTTCTTTTCATTTTACCTGGTGTCTATCTGAATCAAGCACTTCTGATTTTCTGGATCCACCTAAGAATTAGAGTTAAAGCTTTATTAAAGGCCAGTGAACTGTGGTTCAATTCTCCCACACTCAATATATTTTCCTACATATATGAAGGCTTTAGCATACACATACATTGCCATGGTTTGATTTCTTTTACAACTTTCTAAGTGTAGTTGAGCATTTATTTTTACTATAGCAAATACTCAATAAATCTATATGCTACACACCCTTTCAATTGTAGGTTGAAGTGATAGTTTTTACTTGTTCACTTGACTTTTATGACACCGAATAGATAAACTGACTCTAACAATATGGTTCAGAGACTAATAATGAAATATTGGTCCATGTGTTACTTGTGTGTCATCTCTCTGAGTTCATCTGGATATCATCACAACAGTAACCTGAAAGCTGGTTTATGTAGCATTCTATTAATTGGACATCTCTATTAGCCAGCTCTTCTTTTTGCTGGGATAATAATTGCAGCATACATACAGACCCTAAAATGCCTCTTAGCTAGCCCTAGCTAATTTGGCTCACTGGATAGAGTGTTGGCTTACAGACAGAAGGGTCCCGGGTTCAATTCCCACCAAGGGCACATGCTGGGGTTGTGGGCTCGATCCCCAGTGTATGTGTGTGTGGAGGGTGCCGGATTCAGCCAATCAATGATTCTCACCATTTATGTTTCCATCTCCCTCTCCCTTCTTCTCTGAAATCAACAAAAATATTTTTTAAAAAAAGAAGAAATGCAAAAGCTCAGGCCCACCTCAGACCTATTGAATCAAAATCTGTAGTTTATCAAAGTTCCCAGATGATTCCCGTGAACATTCAAGTTCAAGAAGTACAGCTCAGTACATATTACTATTATGCCATCACTCCAAGAAGCAAGAGGCACTCCAGAATTTCAAGCTGGACGCTTTAGACATGCTACCCAACCCTTCTGAGGTTGGAATTCCCTGTCTGCATGGGGTTTCCACATCCCACATCTCCAAGTTATGAATAGTAAATAAGGTCGTACATTTTAAAACCATAAAGGGCCTGTAGAAATGCTAGCTCTTGCTACTTTTCAACGAATGTGCTTTCAATTTTTCATTCCTGGTAGAGTGTCAAAAAAGAATCATATTGCTAGCTGCCATTAATAAAAAGCTATCAGTCCTGCATGGCTCAGTGGGTGAGCAGCGACCTATGAACCAGGAGATCACAGTTCGATTCCCAGTCAGGGCACATGCTTGGGTTGCGGGCTGGATCCCCAGTGTGGGGCATGAAGGAGTCAGATGATCAATGATTCTCTCTCATCATTGATGTTTCTCTCTCTCTCTCTCTCTCTCTCTCTCTCTCTCTCTCTCTCTCTCTCTTTCTCTCTCTCTTTCTCCGTTCCTTTCAGAAATCAATATAAAATATATTTTTTAATAAAATGCTGTCATGTGCCAGGTGCTCTTCTACTATTTCACAACAATCCCAAGATGTAGAGGAGATGGGACTAAGGCACCAACTCTAAGCCAGGAAATCTTCTCCAGAACCAATATCTTTGGCCCTACATCAAATTGTTGCTTATTTTGATACTTAGGAAATATCTTGTATGTATGTCCAAATGATGATTGGCCTGTCTCTGTTTTATCTTACGTGTCATCTCACAGGCACAAAGAAAATATAAATCTTCAGCCCCTACCTTGGAGATACTGGTATAATAGATATGGGGTCAGACCAGAAATTGTTATTTTTTTAAGAAACACCAAGGGGATTTTTGGATATCTTGGGTTCTCAAATACTGTTCCAAATTGGGGTCCCCTAGTCAAAACTAGCTGTGGTTGCAAGCTTACCTCACTTACATCGGTAGTCTCATTAATGTCAATGCCAACTCCACAGACACATTCTAAGAATAGGGCCCACAAAGGGTAAGTCACAGCTCTCAACTGCCTTGCTGTGAGCTTTGTTAGCTCTCATGTTTTCCTTGGTAACACAAGCCAGGGTGAACCTAGTCTCACCTGCCTTTTAAATAAACTGAAGCCACTGAGACAGACCTAAGCCATTTTTTTTTTTTTTTGTATTTCCTCACACTTGCTGAGAATGGATGTGCTCATACTAAGACATGTTTCTCCCATTTCTTCTGTCATTGATTCTGTCCCTATCATGGAATAACATTTAAATCAAGTTTATTCCCGGCATGGCCTTTGGTGCCCAGGTCCCCAACTTATGTTTCTACCTGAGCAGATAACAATCTCAGCCCACAAGCATAGCCCTTTCTATATGTGAACAGATAATATATTTTGAGTTCCCATCTGCCATTAGATTGAAATTGAAATGCCAAGAAATTTCCCAAAGGTAGTTGGCCTACCTAGTGACAAGGTGTTGGGGTAGATGCGGCACTGTCTCATGCAGGTTTCTTCTGTGGCGTCCAAATTGCCACCCATTCTATGTGCATGTGGTCTGTCCATGCGGGTCACTGTTTGAACCCCTTGTCCCAACCACAAGGACTCTTCAGATGCCTCAACTAACTCTGCCAGGTTTATACCACTGTCAGGGGCATAAACATATTCCACTTCACCTGTCCTGCATTGAGCACCAAAAAACTCTATGACCAGGTCTCAAATCCACCATCTTGACCTAACAGACATGTTTCCTGCTTTCCTGGGCTCTCTCCAAGAAAGGGAGGGGATAGGTGTGAACTACAAGTGTCCCTTGTAATTGGATTTCACAAACCTGCCCCAGATGTCAGTGGAAAGTAAGGATCAGTAGGATCAAAGGCCCCTCTTCTGGGAACTCCAAATCAAACTTTTTGCCACTCCTCTGACACTCCCTGCTTCATCTGGCACATCTATTTTATCTTAAAGGGAAGAAAAACGTATCTATACTTCTTACTGATTTTTCAAAAAATATTTGTTTATGCCCTGGATTTTTCATCACCTCTAAAATTTAAGATTTTAGAATCCAAACACTAAGATCTGACTTCTGCTGTCTTCTGTGAGTACAGAGTTAATCATTTGATCTAACTTTTCAAGCACAGGGGCGTGTTAGGATAGGAAGAAATACAGAGGGAAAGAAGCATAGGTTGACATTCAAAAATTTTATTTTGTTACACAATTACTTTTGAAGTATTATAGAACTGTACATCCTCCCCATCCCATGACCAGCCACAGTGAAAGAAGCATCAGTGACATGACATGGGACATAGAAATTGAATGATGAGACTGAATGAGAATGCAGCATCCACAACTTCAAACTAACTCTACCATGCCACTCAGTGTTTAAGTTTGCCTTATGAAAAAAAATAGACAAAGCATCCCCCTCTTGATACCCTGGATAAAGGTGCCAACAAGAAAGAGATAATTTGACCC
This sequence comes from Pipistrellus kuhlii, assembly GCF_014108245.1. Classification (NCBI taxonomy): domain Eukaryota; kingdom Metazoa; phylum Chordata; class Mammalia; order Chiroptera; family Vespertilionidae; genus Pipistrellus; species Pipistrellus kuhlii. The sequence continues at coordinate 11,076,220 of NW_023425471.1, read as the reverse complement.
AAATTTGACAAGCACATACACATGAAACAATGTGGGGAACATGAAGGGAAGTGTTAATTCCCTGTCTGGCCAGTCAAGTTACCCTTAGCAATAGCAATAGTTAATGTCTATTGAGAACTTCCTGTGTCAGATACTCTATTGTCTCCTTTTTCCACAATAATCCTATGATTGCATTATTGTCTCTGCTTTAAAGATGAAAAACTTAACTAGTTAGTAGAAATGATGGGTCCAGAACACAATTTCTTTGGAAACCTAACATTAAATTCACAACCACCATGTTCTATTGAAAAGTAGAGAGTAGCGAATACCACAGCCAGACTGTGCTTCCATTCACAGTATTAGAGCTGATTTGATGGCCCTATAACAACAAAGCCTGTATGAATCAACCAGGTAAGCAAACCTTCTATTTTTAAAGAGATATTATCACCTTATCTACCATTTCTATAACCTGAAGATACCTATTTTATCTTGGAATAATATATGTGGGAGACTCCTTTTCCTTTTGAGATCAATGGATTATGAAGATGTTAGTAGACACAAAACATAGATTTCAGATTAAAACAATATTGTGATATAATAAATAATCTTTCATTTATATGAAAGGTGAAATCTCAAGATATCTAATTTATCTGAGGTACCTTTTCCAAGTAAGTGTCAGGGCTACAAATATAAACTGAGACTCAGAAAAGCAAACTATGCGAAGTGAATAAATAAAAGGCTAAGAAAAATTCAAGTCATATATTAAATGTTTAGGTTACATTATCTGCTAATTTCATTTATACTAAATCATATAGTTTGTAAAAATTTTAATATATTATACAGTTGACCCTTGAACAACATGGGGATTAAGGGCACTGACCCCCTCTACCCACTCAATTGAAAATCTGTGCATAATTTTTGACTCTGCAAAAACTTAACTACTACCCTGTTTCCCGGAAAATAAGACAGTGTCTTATATTAATTTTTGCTCCCAAAGATGCGCTAGATCTTATTTTCAGAGGATGTCTTATTTTTCCATGAAGAAGAATATGGTACACATTTATTGTTAAACAAAAATAAAGGAAATTTATTACCTGTATACAGTATGGTAGTACGGTAGTTGTCAACACAAACCAGACAAACTGTGAATCCTACAGTATCAAGAATTTACTCATTTATTCAATGACAATCATGTCATCATCTTCTGGAACATCATTATAACAATCCAATTCCTGAATTTCCCGGTGAATTTCTTGTGACTCCATTTCTTTCAGAATCAGTGGACCAAATCTTTCATGTTTAGCCTAGGGGGGGCTTTTATTTTCAGGAGATGCCTTATATTTCACTCAGAAGGAAACCTGTAAGTAGGTCTTATTTTCGCAGGATGTCTTGTTTTCAGGGAAACACGGTAATAGCCTACTGTTGACTAAAAGCCTTATTGAAAACAGAAAGTCAATTAATACATATTTTGTATGTTATATATGCTATACACAGTATGTATTCTTACAATAAATTTAACTAGATAAAAGAAAATATTATTAAGAAAATCATAAACAGAGAAGCACCGAACGAACTGTCAAACCTCAGAGGGAAGGCAGGGTTGGGAGGGAGGTAAGAGATCAATCAAAGGACTTGTATGCATGCATATGAACATAACCAATGGACACTGACACTGGTGGGGGCTTGTTCTGGGGGGTTGGAGTGGCCAGGGAGGGGTCAATGGGGGGAAAAGGAAACATATGTAATACTTTAAACAATAAAAAAATTAATTAAAAATCATAAAGAAGAGAACATATATTTACAGTACTGTCTTATTCGTTGAAAACAATCCTCATGTAAGTAGACCTGTGCAACTCAAACCTGTGTTGTTCAAGGGTCCGTTGTATTTTAATTCCTCAACTATCATTTCATTCATAACATCTTGTCAGTTTCCTCTTTTATTGACAAGTATTTTAATTCCAAGAGCAATCACCATTATATCACAATTTGCTGTGTATGGAGTTGAGTCCTGATAAAATTGGGGAGGGGGGCTATAAACCAGGTATAGGCTCCTTTGTCTCTAGCTATAATCATTGCTTTTGATAAAATACTCCTTATGGGCACTAAATGACTAACTCTTGTAACACATAAAAAAACACAACTTATGCTTAATTGGGAAAATATGAACAAATGTTTGAGTCATCTACCCTAGCCCATGGGTCCCATGGTGCTCAGTAATGGCAGTGCTTCAGCCCTACCACAGCATGAACTTCTTTCATAGCTTTGTTTTCCTACATCTCAACTCTACTTACTTAGCAGAAAAGATCTTCATAAGACCCCTTCATTTCCCTGGCCAAGACAAATTTATAATTATAAAGTAACTACAATAGTTGCCCTGTGTTGCACTTACAGTGCTTTAAGAATTTGTGTTGCCCTAAAAGCAAGTGCTTTCAATTTTGAGCTAGACTTGTTTAGTTTTAAGTACCCAGTCTTTATTCTCTCTTCCACCTTCTTCCTCATGATGTCCTCCTCCTGAGGACGTTCCTTCTGGAGAAATTTAACAGTCCTGTAGTTAATTACCCAATACTAATTTCAAAGAAATTCCAGTGTAATTTAATCCTCACTGAGACCCAAACATAACAACATCTTATAGCTTGCCAGGACCAAAGGAATTAATTCCCTAGATTATTTTATAGGCTTTCAAATTTCCTCCAAGAAGAGAATATGGTTTGTTTTTTCCTGTTCACTAATGTTTAGTCTTTCTTGTTTTAAAGTGGATTTATAATTCTTTATAAAAAGCCATCTCCCATCTTTCTTATTTTCATTCCAAGGATGCACTACTTACAACATCTCAGCTGGTTGGAGACACGGATTTCAAAGATTGAAAAACATAACCCTCTAATTTTACAAAAAAGGGACTTGATATCCAAGGAAGCCAAATGACTTCATCAAGTCACTCAAAGCCACAACTATTACTTTTCTTCTGGGGTCCATTCAAATAATTAATCTTATTTTCTTTTTAAAAAATATATTTTCATTGATCTCAAAGAGGAAGAGAGAGGGAGAGAGAGGGAGAAACATCAATGATGAGAATCATTGGTTGGCTGCCTCCTGCACAATCCCTAGACCGAAAGCAGGGCATGTGTCCTGACTGGGAATTGAGCTGTGACTTCCCAGTTCATAGGTCAATGCTCAACCACTGAGCCACACCAGGCTAATCTTATTTTCTTAATTTCACTATCCATTCTGGTTCAGATTCCCAAATGACATATTTAACATAATGAATGTGTGTAATTATTAGTTTAATGGACTTTAAACTCCCCAATGAAACATATACAAAATACCTGCTCACCTTCCCACTGGGATAAACAACTGTGCAGTGGTGGCCATTAATACAGAATTTACTTTTTAAAACTCCTTAGGGCCAAAATGACTTTGCAATCTGCAACATTCACTAGCTAAGCCACAATTCCATATAGAATGACAAGCTACTACCGCTGATTCTTAAAACGGAGTGTCAGAATTAGTCCTTTGCCTCAGTCAATACCTATTTTCTCAGTTCTATAGCAGTTCACAAAAATATGGGGTATTTGTAAGGTTTATAGGCTACATTGAGGAAAATGAAAAAATATTATTTTTTCCAAAGGTATAGCTCTTCAGAGGCTAACAACTGAAGAGCACTGTATGGAGATGGCTGTGAACTATGGTTGGGTAGAAATGCAATACTTTGGCCCAAAGTTGAAAAACTGCTGGCTGTCATGTGGAAGTAGTCTGGCTCCAACTGTGGATCATTTAAAACTATAAAACTTTTTCTTCAATAATACCAGCAAGGCTCATTAGTCCCTCCAAAAGTCTCAACTAGTCCATTTTCTACACACAATATTTCACTGGAGAGCTGAACAGATATATTTTAAGAAATGAAAGTACTTCTTTCCCTCAGAAGATTATTAAATATGATAGCATACTCAAAAATGTAATAACTACTCCCATGCATTAAGAATAACCACAATGATTTGTTCATTCATTTATTAACTATTTATTGTCTATTCTGTGCTGCACTCTCTTCTTCGTGTTCTGGAACAATTTATAGTGGTAAACTAAAAAATGTTCTCGCCCTCATTTTAATCCATTTGTCTTGCAATTGGACAGAGAACTCCCCCACCCCACTTCTGGGCAGGAGTCCTTGCTATAAAGCTAACCTCAAAAGAGAAGTAATGTAAGAACACACTAGTTTTTATCCTAATGTGCAATATAGTTTCCAATCTCTACATTAATATAGTCACTGATCTTTCTCCTTTGACTGTAAATTTGGCTGACAATTAGCTTCTCCTTATTTGGAATTCTAATGCACGATTGCCCCTACAGAGCTCATTAGGACTCTCGCTCAAGTTACATGCATTCTGCTTCATAGTTGGCATATTTTCTAAGACTGCAAGTATGCCTTATTAAGCAGAATCTTCCAGAATGAGGCAGACACCCATTCTATTCCTCATTTTTATAAGGGAAAAAGAGGATACTACTGAATTCTAAAAACATAGGCTTTCAGCAGTTTATAAAAATGAAAAGCCAGACTATACCAGTGACCATCATTTATGACTTTTATAGCAAACAAAATATGAAATACTTAGAAAGTTTTCTTCCTCAACATTATACATTTAAATCAACTGTATTCACTAAAAATCTAATAAAGAAATGTTTTTATAAGCATGAATATTGGTTTATTATTTAATGAAAATAAGCAATTTATATACAATTATAGACAGACAAAATTAATTTATGGTGATAGAAATAAGAATAATGGTTGGCTATGGGTCATGTGAGTGGACTAAAAAGAGACACCAGGGAACTTTCAGAGATGATAAAAATATTTTATATATTTATTGGGGTGTTGGACAAATAGGTTAATATATTTGTCAAAACTCATTGAATAGCCGAAACCCGTTTGGCTCAGTGGTAGAGCATCGCGGTCTGAGGACTGAAAGGTCCCAGGTTCGATTCCAGTTAGGGGCATGTACCTTGGTTGCGGGCTCATCCCCGGTGTGCAGGAGGCAGCTGGTCGATGTTTCTCTCTCATAGATGTTTCTAGCTATCTATCTCTCTCCCTTCCTCTCTGTGAAAAATCAATAAAATATATTTTTTTAAAAACTCATTGAATAGTTCAATTAATGCCTATATATTTTACTCTATGAAAATTTTACCTCAATTAAAAGAAACATAATAGAGAATTGAATATTTGAAAGGAAAATTGTAATTAAAATTACTTTTTAAGGAATAATCAATTTAGAAATTCAGGAAAGGTTCAAGAACAGTTTCCTGAAGTAGTCACCAGTAAGAGATTTAGCCCAGCCAGCATGGATCAGTGGTTGAATGTCAACCTATGGACTTGAAGGTCACGATTTGATTCCCAGTCTGGGCACATGCCTGGATTATAGACTCTATACCCAGTGTGGGGCATGCAGGAGACAGCTGATCAATGATTCTCTCTCATCATTGTTTCCATCTCTCTGCCCCTCTCCCTTCCTCTTTGAAATCAATAAAAAATATTTTAAATAAGAGATTTGAAGAATAATCATGAATCATAAAATGGAGGAGATAAAGGCTGTATCAGGTGTGGTTTAGGTGAGGAATTATGATAAAAAGGGCTAAAAGGTACACAAGAGCCAAATTATGCAGGATATTACACATGCGCTCTACAAGCAATGTGAAGATGGATTAAAGTTGTCCAGGTCAGAAGGTCTGTATAAACCCTTCAAATGGCTATTTCCTAATCCAGGTGAGAAACTGAGTATCTCAACTAACAGCAACAGCAACAGACAAAGAGACATGGAAACAGGTGAAAGATATAGAAGTTATTATGAGGGATAACATTTGAGCCCACTGGTATGACTCAGTGGTTGACCTATGAACCATGAGGTCATGGCTTGATTCCCATTCAGGGCCCATGCCTGGGTTGTGGGCTCAGTCCCCAGTGTGGGGCATTTAGGAGGTGGCTGATCCATGATTTTCTCTCATCATTGATGTTTCTCTCTCTCTCTCTCTCTCTCTCTCTCTCTCTCTCTCTCTCTCTCTCTCTCTCTCTCCCTCCCTCCCTCCTTCCCTCCTTCCCTCCCTCCCTTCCTCCCCTTCCTCCTTCCCTCCCTTCCTCCCTCCTTCCCTTCCTCCCTCCCTCCCTCTATTTTTTTGGGGGGAAAAAGAATAGCATTTGACAAAATTTGGTGACTTATGAAGGAGAAGATAAGGAATCAGAAGGAGTGAAGATTGAATGGGAGAAAGTTAAATTCTCTCTGCTCATCTTATTTTAGGTGCCTAAAAGATACCTAAGGAAAGCTTTTTACAATAATAGGTTCCTGTATAAATGTAAGGTGATAATATCTACAGATTTGCCCAGGAAATTTTTTGTTTATAATTGTTACCCCAGAAAAAAATATTAATACCACTTCCTTTCACTCACCCACCAAATATTTCAGTTTTGTCAATAAATTAAATGGCCACCCTGATCATATGGAACAGGACTTTAGGCTATTTGTATTCAGTTTAGAGATAAGATTTTTGGTGTCATCAGTATACAGGTAGTAGGTAAAGCAAAATTCAAGGTTGGGATCATCCAAACAATTCATTTTTTTAATTTTTGGCTTTTTCTTTATTGATTAAGGTATTACATATGTGTCCTTATCACCCCATTGCCCCCCACCCCCCACAATTCTGCCCTCCCCTTCCCCCTGTTGTCTATATCCATTGGTTAGGCTTATACAAATGCATACAAGTCCTTTGGCTGATCCTTCCCCCTTACTCCCATCCTCCCCTACCTTCGCTCTGAGCTTTGACCATCTGATTGATGCTTCTTTGTCTCTGGATCTGTTTTTGTTCATCAGTAATCAAACCAGAGACATATCAACACCAAGATAAAGATGAAGAGGGCCCTCAAAAGAGGATAATAGCAAAAAGTATTTAGATAGAAAAGTATCTGAAAAAGAATATTATTTTGGAGACCAAGGAAAGATTTGTTCAAGTGATCTTCCCCAGTTCCTCATGGGAGAAGTGTTTTCCACTGTATTTAGGGAGTGCCAGGGTCCATTAAGGAACCTTATATGTAGAAAGTACTCGGGAGATATTTGATGATTAACTAGTGGAAAGATGCAATTTCTCTTCTTCAGTGGCAAATATTCTTAGAGAAGCCTGGTTTCAAAGATGTGAAGTTCTTTGAACATAAAGCTTTAGTTCAAGTGCTCTGATAAAAGTTAATTCTCCTTTTCTGAAATAGAGTACAAATTATAGCTCTAACAACATTATATTCTCTATGTGATTCTTCCTTGCTTCAAATGATATACAGGGAGGTATGTCATTGTCCATAATTCCCTCAAATACTGTCTTCTAGCTTTTACTGCTCTATATCATCTTTTGAGTGTAAAGATTTCACTTTTGTAAGTATTAACCTTCCTATTGTTTATATGTGCCTAACAAATAGATTTCCCTCTATAATTCTGATGTATTTTTCTACCACTTTTGCTGAATCTTGCCAAAAACAAAAACAGCAGCCAAAATCTCCTACCACAAAGATGCTAATCTCTTGCCAAATATTTAGAAGTTAACTGTTTTCTATTCATCCGTAAATATAAAGCATACATAGAAATTGGAAAAAGGAAAAAAATGCAAAGTGATATAGCTAACTAAATTTTTTTCCATACCTCTCAAAAATGAAAAGACAAGTTTTTATATCACAAGGTTTATATATACAAACCTAAACACTCCCATGAACAATATTTGCATAAATCTACGTTTTGGGCCTAGCCAATGTTGCTCAGTGGTTGAGTGCCAACCAATGAACCTGGAAATCATGATTCAATTCCCAGTTGGGACATATGTCCAGGTTGCAGGCTCCATCCCCAGTGTGGGGCATACAGGACGGAGCCAATCAATGATTCTCTCTCATCATTGCTGTTTCTATCTCTCTTCCTCTCCCTTCCTTTCTGAAATAAATAAAAATATATATCTTTAAATAAAAATAAATAACTATATGATTTGGGAGATTATCATAATTCAGAACGTAAGTTGATATTCCACAATCTAAATCTTAAGTAACATGTATCTATAATCAATAGCTTATCTGTGCTTATAACATCCAAAAGAGAGAGAGAGAGAGAGAGAGAGAGAGAGAGAGAGAGAGAGAGAGAGAGAGAGAGAGAGAGAGAGAGAGAGAGAGACTACCTACTACTATCATAATGGGCATAGTTCCTGGCAAATCTGTGGCATTGAAACTGCCATACATTAAATTTTAAATAAAAGTCAGTTTTATTCCTATTTGGAAAATTAATGCTTCTGAAAATAATGAGAAGAATCTGGTTGATATACCAGATTCAGATTCATATGAATGATTCAGACTAAATAACATGACTGGTGCCATACTTGTAAGGGGTAAGCAGTTGTGAACCCAAGGCAAGAGAGAATCTATCCATACCTATTTGTCTGGATTATTATATGTCCACCACAATGTGCATACCTCCCCTACCCCTTGTTTTAAATCCTCACTCTAGGATATTTTTCCACTGGTTTTTAGAGAGAGGAAAAGACAGAGAGAAACATCGATGTGAGAGAAATACGTTGATTGTTTGCCTCCTGCATGCGGCCTGACCAGGGCATGGGTGAGGGAGAGACCTGTAACCAAGGTATGTGCCCTTGTCCAGAATTGAACCCAAGAGCCTTCAGTCTGCAGACCTAAGCTCTAGCCACTGAGCCAAACCCGCTAGGGCAGTAGTCGGCAAATTCATTAGTCAACAGAGCCAAATATCAACAATACAACGATTGAATTTTCCTTTGAGAGCCAAATTTTTTAAACTTAAACTTCTTCTAATGCCACTTCTTCAAAATAGACTCTCCCAGGCTGTGGTATTTTGTGGAAGAGCCACACTCAAGGGGCCAAAGAACCGCATGTGGCTCGCAAGCCGCAGTTTGCCAACCACGGGGCAAGGGCATACCTCTGCTTTTGTATCAATTTTGACTGGCTTTAATATAGTATTTGTGGCTAGAGTCTGCTGCATGCTGGTGTGATGTCTTTTGGTAGGCTCAATGCAATATTATCTAACTCTGGCCCACTTCACATCCACATAATAGACTGCCTTTCATGATAGACAGATTGCAGTAACCTTGTCACAGGAAAGTGGACAAAACAGGATGCCAAGTAAGGTATTTGGCCCATTCTGTAGCAAATCTTGAACACTAATTGAAGCAATATGGATTACATATATCTAACAGGTAATAGTTAAGATACTTCTACCTTTTAACCAGTAACCTAATATTATGTAAGGTTAAGGAAAATTCATTTGGCATCCTTGAAAATAGATCAGGAAAAAAAAAAAAACCTAAAGTAAGAAGAGCAATCTAGATGATGACAGTATTCTGGGACTAGATTTTGGGAAATATGTTATCTAGGTAATTTCATCTATTCTTCAGGTATACTTGTAACTTATTTTAGTAGTTATTGATATTTACCAGATTCAGACTATTTTTTCCTTCTATTCATGTTAATGAAACTAGACAAAGTCCTAACCCTCACCCTATCACCAGGTAGAAGTAAGAAGAACAGGAAAATGGAAAATATTAAATTGAGTTTAAGTCCTGAATTAACCATATTTAAGTCTGAAAGTAATAAAGTTATTTTTATTAGAAAATTGATAGAAAGGTGGGTTTGTGAACTGAATTTCACTACAACACAAAGTCACAGGCATATCTGAGATGCAATTGTAAATTATAAACTTGTTATATTTCTTTTAAAATAATTTCAGTTCTACTAGTGAGGCAGCTGCTCCAGAGAAATCAGTGTTGTCATTAGTCAGCCCTGCTCTTTAGGGACCATAGCACCTGGCATACCTCAAAGTTTTGAATAAAAATTTAATTACTTCATGAAATCTGTTACTGTTGTTTTCGTGGAACATTAAATTTTTTAAATTGAGGGTATTCTTTCTGTATACAATAGGTAGCTTCATAAATGAAAATATGAAATGAACTCAAGACTATAGTGAAGGTCATACAGCCTGTAGTATCATCAATAAGACTACAGATTTCCTCATCCTCAGTCAGTGGGGTTGGAATAAAGTTCTTCTAGAAGTTTGTTATTATTTATACAAGCAATATTTGAGTACCTACTATCCTTGACCAAAAACTTTGATAAAGAGATAAGAACAGGGAATAGGGGGAGGGGGGTTTTGATTTTCAGATAGTATCACCCAATGCTCTAAGTTAGAAAGCAATTAATTAATAAGAATAGGACCCAAACCAGGATAGATAATTCAAAACAAAACAAATAAAAGAAACAACAGTAGAACATTCAGGGCCACCACATTTCACAACTCCAGGAGTCAAAACCACATATGACACCCACTCTAGTTGCGTAGTGTCTCTGTCTTGTTCTATGAAACCAAATTTCATAACATATATTTTGACTCCAAAATTAGATATAATCAGCTGGGCTTTGACTAATCAGTCTTCCTGAGTGTACCTGATTGCAACTCATTGATATTTAAGAAAGAAGAAATTTTAACATAGAATCAAGTGCCCTCTAAGTAAATTGACTTGACTTATGACAATTACATTTACAAAAATGAGTTCATTTACTAATTCTTATGAAACAAAAGCAAAAGCATCTTTCTCAGAAAACATCTCTTCAAATCCAAAGAGAATCTTAGGAAAAGGTATCTCTTCCCAAAATACATTATAGTTCTTTGTTCATTTCTATTTAAGACAGCATGGAAGTCAAAATGAACAATTCAGCTAAGTATATTTGCCCCATCAAACAAATCTGCAAGTCTTAATAGCAAGTGAATCTTATTCCGGTATTTTAAGGATAATACAATAATTTCTTATTGGTTAAATCTATATAAAAGACATCCTATATAATAAAAGCCTAATATGCTTAGTGTCCAGTTGTCTGTTCAACCAATCAAAGCATGTGCTAATGATATGCTAAGGCCATTCAACTGCTGGCTATAATGTGCACTGACTGCCAGGGGGCAGACAATCTTCCAGTTGACTAGTCGCTATGATGTGCACAGACCACCAGGGGGCAGATGGTCCAATCAGTAGGTTAGCTTGCTGCTGGGGTCAGGACAATCAGGACTGAGCAAGATGGGCTGGATATGCCCTGGAGCCCTCCTGTGGTCCTTCCCTGGCTGGTCAACCTCCTGCATCCCTAGGCCTGGCCTGCTCCTTCTCACAATCCAGGACCCTTTGGGGAATATTGGAGAGCCAACTTTGGCCCGATCCCGCGGGCTAGGCCAGGGACCCTGCTGGTACAACGGGCCCCTAGTTATACTATAATTGGCCTTTATACTAGTGATACACATTTTTCCTTTAATTACTATAATCATAAGGTCATAAAGTAAGCATGAACAAATTGTTGACTCATTTTCTTTACATTATTGTGTTGGAAAATTTATATTTATAAGGAATCTCTGAAAATTCTGTTTCTAGATCATAGTGTCTCTTAGCCTAGTGGAAAAGAAGTGGTATGTGGTAGCAATGCAAATATCATGGAATTGCATTTTTTTAGGTGGGACCTAAAGGTGTTTTTGTTGTTGTTGTTGTTGTTGTTGTTTGCAATAGCCTCACAATAGTGTAATAGTGATTGTCCTCATAAATTAAAAGGTTAGTGTTCTACATCTAAAAACTACATAAGGCCCTGGAAAGCTATTTAGAACAAAATATTTTAAATAGTTTTAGAACATGATATGTATACAAAGAAGAATTTTTTAATGAACTAAACTTGACTGAATAATATTATAAAATGAAAAGTCAAAAATATTGCTAAGACATGAAGCAGCATTATACAATAATAGTATTTACTCTAGGAATATATCTGTATTCTGACTGAGCATTTGGTCCAGAAGAGTCTGTGAAATTAATCATATCTGTGCTTATATATTCAACACTAAAATTTTTTAAATACCCCATTGAAGAATACCAATAGAAGCCCTTCAACTTAAAGGATTTGAAGAGGACTTACAGCAAAGTAATGAAAGTGGTTAACGATTCAGAGATAGGATTAAAGAATACAGATTAAATGATTTTATATTATTTAAAACTAAAGAAAAGAAAGGCAGGAGGTGTGATAACAGTGACCTCTAAAACATGAAGGCTTATTACAAAAGAAGTGGGTCTCCATCTCTGGTATTGACAGAATAAAAAGAAATATTGAAAGATAAGTCAACCATTATTTACTGTTGCGATGCTGTGATACAGTCAGTCATAAGCTCAGAAAAAACAAATTGCTTTCAGGGTGTAAAATGAAAACAATTTTTTCAGTAAAATAAAAATCAGTACCAAAGCAGAGGGGCAAGCTCCCCTACATAGTCCCTTCTAACCTCAACTTACTTTGTGCATTCATTTTTGCCACCAGGAGAGAAGGTAATAGCTACACTATTTGCTCTCATATCCTTATATCATGTAAACAGAATACCTTAGCAAAATATCCCCTGACATCATCACAACCACCAATACATTTTTCACCTGGTAAAATGTGTTAAAGCATAGAAAAATGAGACAAATAAGTCATTAGGGAAATAACCAAAATATGTGTCTTCAGTACATAAAAGTTGAACATTGGATGAATGATGGAAAGTAGAATGTCACTAAAGTTAGACCAAACAGAATTTGAATTCCATCTCAGCCATTTACTAAATGAATAACCTGTACTCAGAGTTACTTTCATTCATTCAATCAACAAATATTTCTTGAACACTTACAAGGTGCTCAGGTGCCCATGGAAATCATTGAGCAAAATATAACCCCTGTCCTAACAGAGCATATATTCCACTGGAGAAAAAAAATGTGTAGGGTTTTATATGACATTATAGGAACTTTGGACTTTGTCCTGAGAATGTTTTTACAAGAAAAGGGATATTATTTAACAAATATTTTTAAAAGATTAGACTCTTTGTGGAGAAGCAGCTTCAGAAGGGCATATGTGAAAGTGGCCAAATTAGATAAAAGACTAATGCAGTAGTTCAAGCAACAGATTATGATGGTTCAGACCAGGGTGTTTGCAGTGGATATGGTGAGAAGGCTCTGAGTAAATACCGTGAATGTATAGTCAGTAGGATTTATTGGTAAATTGGATTTGAGGTCTGAGAGAAAAAGACAAATACACTCCCAAGGTTTTATTCCAGATCAAATGTAAATATAGAATTGCCATTGACTGAGTTGGGAAAGGCTGTGGGTTGAATAGGTTATGGGGGGAAGACAAGGCACTCAGTTTTTAACAAATGTTTATGGTGTTTATTAGAATAAAAGGTGTGATGTCAAGAAAGCAATCAGATGAACTTTATGTCTCCAAACTTCATTCCACTTATCTATAAAATTGGGTAATAATTATGTGAGAATCAGAGATAGCTTACATAAAGCACCTGATACATAGTAATCAATAGAATGAATGGTAGTCATCACTACTAGCCAGCAAAACCACACTAATGCCAGGAAGGGAGACTAAGATCAAAAGACAAGGAACTTCTACCATTTGCAACAGCATGGATGGACCTGGAGCATCATGCTAAGTGAAATAAGCCAGTCAGAGAAAGAGAAATATCACATGATCTCACTCATTTGTGGAATATAATGAACAACAGAAACTGATGAACAAAAACAGATCCAGAGACAGAGAAGCATCAATCAGAATGTCAAACCTCAGAAGGAAGGCAGGGGAGGTGGGGAAGATAAGAGATCAACCAAAGGACTTGTATGCATGCATATAAGCATAACCAATAGACACAGACACTAGAGGTGGAGGGCAATGGGGGGATAAGGACATATATATAATACCTTAATCAATAAAGAAAATAAAAAAGCAACAGACACTTATTTATGGTCACAATAATGCTTTGAAACAACCATAAAATCTCAAAGGCATACAACCAGAAACATTTAGCTGGCTGTCAGCTGATTTAGGCTGAGCTAGGCTGGGCTAACTCATGTGTCTGCTGCCAATTGGAAGTTCAATTGATTTAGAATGGTGTCAGTTGAGAGTGGCTCTGTTCTACATGGCTTTCAACCTCCTCCTGAGCCTAGTATCTTTGTCCCATAGTGATAAGAGATGGGAAAGAGAGACATACTGAATAATTAAGAAAAGTAACTTCATTATAATTTACCACTTGGTTTTGTACCAAGACCAGTGTGAAGCGTCCTTAGCAAGCCACCCCTAAACCCCAATGGTCAGTTCAAAACTCCCAATGCTCTACTGCCTCCTAGTGACAGGAATTCATCCTAGAGACACATACTCAATAGCCATCTTGCTCAAACCCAAATTTATTAAAAATTATATATATATATATATATATATATATATATGAATGATTGATTTTTTACAGAGAGGAAGGGAGAAGGATAGAGAGCTAGACACATCAATGAGAGAGAAACATTGACCAGCTGCCTCTTGCACACCCCCTACCACCCCCTACTGGGAATGTGCCCGCAACCAATA